>NC_072856.1:26963333-27266363 GCF_028858705.1 Grus americana
CAGACCCAGCCTTCCTCTTAGTAGATGGAACACCCTTGTAATCCCTCATGATGGCAGGATACAAAGACCTCTCACCTCATGTGGGATTTCATGCAGGAGAATGGCCATTGTGGTTAGGAACCCAACCTGTAGCAGAGAAGAGAAAGTGATTAGGAAACAGTCCCCCAGCTCTGAGAGATGAGATTTTCATCAGCATGTCAAGGTAAGACTTGTTACTCAGAGTTTAGAACTATTCAACAAAAGGGTAGATGAGCTAACCCTTCCCCTAATGCCAGTACAAATGACTAACATGTCCCAGGTTTGAAGAAGCTCTGCATCAGAGGGTCAGGATAGCGTTGCTTTTTACTGTAATCTTTTTCACAGAAACTTCCAGAAAATAGGAGGGAACTCCTATCTATCTAAGTTTTTTGCATGGTGCATCACACTTGAGAACAAGCCTCTCCAGTTCAGTACAGAGCTGGCGGACAGAAACCTTACCTTTCTGCTAACCAGGAAGCTGGCTGCTACTGCCAGGCCGTGTGTAAAGTTATCAATGGTGTTGGCCAGCAGATTGAGGTATCCACTAATCTGCAAAGAGAAGGAAGATCCCCTGATAAAGGAAGAGACATAACAAGATAAAAGAAAGCACACGGCTTAGACACAGGTTATAGTCATGATCAGATGGGAAAGGTCAGGGCATGGCACTTCTGGTGAAGATCTTGAACTATGTCAGTGCTGAAGTACAAATTAAATGTTATCTTCAGTTTTAGAGTAAACTAAATTTTAGGGCAGGCAAGTATTGTCCGAGATTAGGATAATCATCTTCTGCAAATGACAAAGAGCTCTAGAAACAGAAAAAGAGAAAGGAAAAAGAAGAAAGTCAAAATGCAAGAATATATCTGATTCTAAATCGAACAAATTTTAGGTAACACTGAGTAATTCACACAGGTGACTGGATTCAAATATGACCTGACCTTGTTTTCTAGTCACGTACCTTAATATCCAACTGTTAAATATCTCCTCTTCAAAAGCTGGCAAGAACAATGCAACAGAACAAATGCTGCTGAAATTGCTTTTTATAACTAAAGAACTCTTCAAACATTGTACTAAAAAAGCTTGTGCTTGTGGGTTTGTTTCCCTTAACAAAGAATAAAAAGAGAAGATAGTGATGACAGTCACCAAAAAAACACCTACTAGAAGGCTGGATAGCATGTATATGCATTTGCATATAAGCACATTCCTTAAAATTATAAGCATAAAGCAGCTTCCTTCCTCACAAGTCCACCTGCATGTTAGTTGTCCCTATCACGCTACCTATGGTCATCTCCAGACAAATTCTAAGTATTTGACCTAAAGTGATTTACGAGGGTCTGCTCACAGGTTTTTGGGTTTTTTCCATCAGATTTAACAAAAACTACTGTGTGTGGGTCCTGAGATACTGCAGTTCACTATACGGCACTGCAGTTTAAATCATCATCAAAACAGATGTTAGCCAATACATCAGGCTGTCTCTAGACTGCAAGAACTCAGCTAAAGCATCCAATGAGTGGAGAAAGTGTCTAGAACCTGTGAGGCATTAACCTCTTCCTTCACCATAGCATCAGGTACCAAAGCTCAGCTGGAAAAACACAAGTGCTGGTGCATTTCATGAGCCTTTTTTGGTCTTCTGCTCTTCCGTGTTTCTATCAAACTCTGCTTGGGGCATCCTTCCTTCCTGCCATCTGTATGTCACAGCTCAGGTGGGGCTTTCTGTCAAGTCTCTCTCTTCAAAGCACCACCATTCTGCAGGGCACTTGTACTGCACAATCTCAGGACATCTTTATAGACTCTAACCTTTTCGAAGTGCATTGATGATTAAACATGAAAATAAAGAATTAAGCTAAACCTAACTACAGATCATGTTTAAGTAATAATCTAAGTAACATCTCCACAATGGATACAGAAGTAGTTCCCTGCATGTTTTTGTACGAAGGGGAAGACAAAGGAATGCATGCAGCAGACCCATGAACACAGCTGTATTACTTCTCATTCTTCATTTTCAGTAAAATATGACTGTCTAAAAATTTCTCCTTTTCATGTTGGGATTTTATGTGATTGCGTTTTCCCCACAGGCTAATAATAATTATTCACTAAGTTTTACACAAAAATGCTTTCCCATACCACTGTCTAAGGAAAAAATAGACTTCATGATTAAAACATTATGACTTTTTCTTGTCAGTGGCTTGGGCAAAAGCTGTCACTGAAAGCAGCAAAGCCTTCAAGTGCTCAGAAATAAATTGGGTTGATTTGACAGTTGTGAGCCTCTGACATTTACATTCTGCGAATTCCTAATAGGATGTTCTCGTTGCTCATAAAGAGCACAGCCAGACGAAGTGTTTACGTTCATGCTTCAGAATTAATGTCACTGTGCAATAAAACATACTTCTACAAATCAGCAAGGATCCCATGTGCCACAGGGAAAAAAGAAAGAATAAGCAAGGCAAAAGTACTCTACAATGTTTTAACTTGTTGAGGAAATAAAGACTGCAATGCAGGACAGAACTGATCTATGTTTGGGTGCAAAGGAAGCCTCCCACCTGCAGTTTTCAAGCTAGGACAAATTATTACAGCAGCAGCTAAGGAGCAGGAGTTATAATACAAGTGGACAAAGGACGACAGATTACAGCTCATTCAGCCCCGAAAGGTGACTTTAATAGTATCTTTCTCTTTTTGTTCTCTGAAAAAAAAGGAGGTTACTGAGTGAATAGTAGAATCAAAGAAGTCTGGCTTGCTACAGCTTTCTCTCTTTTCTTTGCGAGCACCTATTTTGCTCACTTCCAGCAACACTGTTTCCCTGCATGTCCCTTCCCCACCCTGCACTGCACGACAGCCACTTCCCCACCAGGTAGGGGCAGTGGACTGAGACTTACCTGCTGATCTGCCAACCAGGCGGACCTGCAAAGCAGCATGCAGCATCTCAGTTCTGCCAGTTTTTCAATAGGGCATTAGTTTGCGTTCCTCCTCTACTGCCATGCTGATTTTTATGGAACTTGCAGAAATCTGATTATCCCCAAGACTTCTATCCTCTCTTGAACTCAAGTAAAATTAATTACGGGTTCAAAAGTTATTGAAAATGAAGGGCAGAACAGATGGACAGACAGATGGAATGACTGCTTATATTGTTGCCTAAGGAAACAGGCTAACAACACAGGAACATCTTGGTAGTTTTGATAATTTCCCCACCAGAAAGACTATTAAAATGTTCAGATTATATGTTCGGAAGGAGAAAGTTAAAACCACACGCATTAACTCATTAGTTTCTATTTCATGCATATTGACAACAGCATATAAGACTGAACAGACGTGTTAGGATTTTAAAGCTAGAAGGGCTCTCCATAGTTGTCTGAACTTCTACGTAACACAACGGAAAATCTCATTGAGTTTCTGCACAAAACCCATTGTTTCTTATGCTATAGTGTACTTTGCAGAAAGCATCTTAACTCACAGCTTAAAGCCCACAAAGAATCTACTATGCCTCTAAGATAAGTTGGTCCACTGGCAAGTTACCGTCACTTACAGAGTTGTCTTTGATTTCTAGTCTGCTACTGTTTGGTATAGCTTTAACAATTCAAATTCAGTCACGCCTCTTAAAATGGGGATTTGTATACTTTAAGTCACTCCTGATCCGTCACATCCACAGAGCTAAAGACTAAAGAAAACCACTTTGTATAACATACTGCAAACCTAAAAATAATTATTTCGGCTCTTTCCTGACCCCTTTACAAATTACCAGTAGCATTTTGGATATTGTGAAGAACACTACTGGAAAAAAATCAGATAGCTGTTTCATTACTGCTATACAGAAAGAGGAACACTTGCCTCTTCGCTTACGTACTATTTCCTACTCACTCATCCTCCTGGCTGTAGCATCATAATGGAAAAACATGTTCAAACAATTTCCTACTGTGATTATCACACTTTTTTCCAAGGCACTGACTTCCTAGAAACTGTCCCTATCTTGTAAATATGATCTGCATTCTTTCTTATTCTATTCCTTAATATTTGCATGCATTGAAACATGTTAAAAATTCAGCTGTTTTGATGAAGTTACTCAGTTTAACCAGTATCACAGACCTCATGCAGTCACAATGTGCCATTTAAGTAATATAGTAATATCTGCAAATGTGATGACACACTGTTTTTATAAATAATCACTCAGAAAAATCATAAACCACCAGTGAACAGATTTAAGGGGGGCTGATTAATCCAGTCCCTGTTGATAATATACAATAACTGATTTTTAATAAAGCTAACATTAGCAAAGTTGATTTCATGCAGCACTAGTTTCATTAGAATGTGGGAGAAAGTTATGTTTTATATACATTTGCCAGTGTCATTACCTTTATCAAACAATCTCATGACCAAATGGCAGGGAAAAAATGGTTGACAAGAATTTATCTGCCATAAGATCATACCAATTAGCATTTATTACATTATTATTTTTTACATTAGAACGAGGCCCTGAGCAATTGTGTCCCCCATCAATGTCTCATTTCTACTTGAAATCAGTGGTAGACTAACCATCCTCTAAGTCTGTAGCTCCTTATATAAACCTTTCCAAAATAATGGCACAATGTTTTATAATCTAGTAATATTGGTTTCTTCACCACTATTACCTCTAGAAACATCAATACGGCACCTTGCAGTTTGTGCAGTGTTTTGTACAGATTACACGAATGCAACAGATATCAAAAATACCCAGTGACCTCAGCATATTTTTCACGTTGTGTAGTAAGAGCTATAAAGTCACAGCAAAACAGATTTAAAATAAATAGAAAGACTGAAGAGCCTCTGACTGACCACATATCCAGGTTTGGACTAGTTCATGCAATCACACTTTCTGTTCATACTCACTCTCCTACAATCTTGCACATTTTTATAGGCTTTTAAACTCAAATTATAGGTCCTCCTTCACCAAAGCAGTCGTCTACTCTCTTGCTTGTAATGTTCACCCAGACAAGGGCTTCTGCAGTGCAAAGATAGTAACATAAAACTGAAACCAAAGTCAATCTAAAGGTTAGCCACTGCCCAATGATACAGTACTCCTTCTCCCTCCTCCACCTCCAATCCTAAGCGCTTGCTGATCTTCCTTATCCCAGCACTACAGACTGCCTGTCTACATGCCAAGCTGATGCAAGAAGTTGAGAAATAAATCTGAGGGGGGAACAAATAAACACCCCCCCCAAATTCTTTGCCTGTTTAGCTCCCTGAATAGGCTCACTGTGGGGTCAGATGATGTCCAGTGCAAAGGAAGTGATGAGAAATACAGGTCTGGAGGCAGAAGTGGACAAGAAGCCCCTTTTGGGAGCAAACTGCTAATCTGAGAAACTGAACTTAAGTTTTACAGTGGATAGCTTCAACTGTCAAAACGCTTCCAAAAGGTGCCTTAAAAGGAAACGTGCTGCTCACAATTAGTACAATGCAAGCACTAGAGAAAAGAGAAATCACAGCACAAAAATTTAAGCAAATAAAGATATAATCACTATAAGATAGAATGACAAAAGGTGAAAGTACTGTAGTTTGGTCTCGGGATTCAGCCAAAACACACATCTTCAGACTTATGCCTTCACAATAATGACTTTGCCTCTTCTGCATGAGCTGCAGTGCAGATTTTCTCCAAGTCCACTATTTGCTCCCTGCTGTGACCTAGACAGGCACTTTGACAGAGCAAACAACTCACTCAAGCACAGTTCTTTCCACAGACAACTCATCCTCCTGACTGAATTTTAAAATATGTGCCCTGAAAACAGAAGATGGTCAGTTTGTGGGTCTCTTACCTTGATTCTGTTGTTTGTTGGACAAGACCGGAGAGAGGAGCCATTACACTGAGTTGAATCTGTTCCTGCTCTTTGGGATTGGCCTGCCATCTTCAGCAGGGGGTAGCCACTTCCATTGGGAATCTTTCCAGCTGGTACTTTGGAATCACAGCCCTAAATTAGGGGAAAACAACTTGTCACTGCCTTTTTGACAGTGATGAATAAGCATGAATCATGGTCAGAAATCCAATCTTCACCCTTAATCCTTTTGTTCTTACAATATAAATCAGCAGCTTTGGTACCCCAGCTTAATAGCAACAACTACCCGAAAAGAAACAGATTTCAGAGAGCATTGTGACATCTGCACTGTGAGACAACAAGAACAAAGACTTCCCCAATCACCAAGAGAAGGAAAGTAGAAAGAAAGAGGAGGAATTGGAGTCATGCCCTCTTGGCATGAGCCAGGTTCCACCGGAAAGACGAGGGACTGAGCCTGTCCTGCTGGCAGCTGCTGCCCAGAGAAATACGACTCCATCTGGGCAGGGGATGGGGGGAAAAAGTCTTGCTCTCCCTAGTGCATCAGAATAACTAAGTCTAGAGAATTATTCTATAGCTGGGATTGTCAGCTTCCAGACAACACAATGTTCATCTCAGAGTTCAGTCTCTCTGTAAATGAGATTAAGTTCCTTTCAGACTTTAAAGTCTCATGCTGAGTCAAAGTAACACCTAATTGCTCTTATGCAGTGCCTGACCTGCGGTTTCACCTCTCAAAAGTCATGACACGGCAAGGACTGAACAGTCTATAGGAGCTGCTGCTAGGCATTATGCAGATGTCTGAGGACTAGCTGCTCTCCACTATTTTGGAATTACCTTCTGGTACCTCTGTCTATTTTGCCCCTTTGCAGCTGGGTGACTCTCCTCTGAACCATTACTTAGTATTACCTGGCCAACCATAAACCCCCGTCTACCATACAAAGTTACCCGAAAAATCATCTGGTACAGGCCATGCCCAAGAAGAGAGAACACCTTCCAGAGAAGGCTGGTCTTTGTCCTGAGGACCCAGAAAGGGAGTGAGTCATGGCTCAGTGGAACGTGCGTCAGCAAGCTGTCATCCCTCAAAGCTTACTTGAGCAAAAGTCTCATCTGCAGAGTGCTCCAGCTCCCAGTCCCCCTAAAAGGGGAGCAATCTTTTACACATACCACATCAAGAACAAAACCAGCCCAGAGGTGAGAAATCTCAGCTAAAACCACAAAACAAAAGCCCGGAGATGAAACACCTTCTTCTAGGGCCCAGTGTCAAAGAAGTGGCAAAAAGCTCCCAAAGGGCATTGCCAAGCTACTCACAGCTCCAGGATCATTTGCTGAGCCTGTCAGATAGGGCAGATGACGTGTTTAGTACAGTGCTCCAAACATCACAGCACTCCCTCCCCTCTGGC
Source organism: Grus americana (assembly GCF_028858705.1). NCBI lineage: Eukaryota > Metazoa > Chordata > Aves > Gruiformes > Gruidae > Grus > Grus americana. The sequence goes on from NC_072856.1 coordinate 26,970,544, forward strand.
TGCTAACTTACCACACCAGGGCACTCCTCTTCTTTCTCTAGGAAGATCTTCTCTAGCACCAGGAAGGTCAGGAAACCAATGATCACCCAGAGACCCAGAAGCTTTTGCTGCTGAAAGCTCTGCCCTTCTCCTGAGGAAAAAGAGAAATCTTCATGTCACTATCAAGTACAAAGTGTTTCCCCATATGTGAACCCACCTTTCCCCAAACAGTTTAACCAGCAGTTCCAAGACAAAAAAAAAACAAGAAATGACAATGGAAACACCTCCTGTGAGGAATAAGGACCAAACATATCTCAAAGAAAATTAGTTTAACTTGCTCATTCTTGATCTAACAGATGTTCTCATCTCAGGACACTCAGAGCGAGAGCCCCCACCCCTTTTGCTTCAACAGTGCAACCCAGAATATTTCCTGACAAGACTGGGAATTTCCCAGAGCTCCAGAGGCAAGTGAAAATTACATCAACAAAAATCCTGCAGCTGTATCTACTGAGCAGCAAGCCCTGACCTGAAATCTGACATTAGTGGAGCCACAGACTCATTTTCCCCTTTCTGCCACACCTGGGCAGGTTATTAAGCCCAAAGCTATATACCTTCTTTTCAATTACAGCCAAGCTTGTGAGATAATAATCCATTCAGCCTGGCTGCAGAAATAGAGATTGCATTGCAATGGAAGAACAGAATGACACTGTACTGGGGCTTACATGGGTCAAGGAAACCTTTATGCTCCAGGACAGTCTGGCAGAAGCAAACAAGCTAGAGCAGGAAGACAGGGTCATTTGGGAACCACTGTGGAAAGGGGGGAAAAAAAGGACAGCAGGTTCTGCTGGCAATGCTAGAGCCATGAGGAAGACAAGGCCCAAAGGCCCAGCAGATTTGAAATCCCAGGACATAGGTGCAAAGAAGTCTGGGAAATCCAGGGCATCCTTTTCCCTCTCTCACATTTTCAGCGGGTAAATGATTTCTTGGTTTCTCAACAGGTGGAATGCAGCAGCACTTGCCTTCCATGCTATCAGTTTGCTGAAGCAGAGATACAATCACTACAGGTTTCAACAACCCTGGCTATCTGAGGCATAAAGGAGATACAAGGATAACACAAGCTCTATCCCAACCCAAACAGTGTTTCATTTGCTGGTGAACACAGGTTTCTGTCACTGGCATTTCTTTCTTCTCCCCCTGACCTCTCCTCCATCTTACTCATGGATCTGTGGACAATTTTCCGTGACTTCTCCTTGAGGAAAGATTGAGAGGGCAACACATTTGGGCTCCCATAGATCGAAGTACCCAGCAGAGGGGCCCTGGTTAGTCCCAAGAAAGAGGCTCTAGGAGTAACCCTGTTATAGGGACAGATTTATAGACCATCTGATGGGGCAGAATCCCCACCTGAGATGGTGCACATGTTCACATACCAGACCACACACACATTCATAACTTCCCATCAGGTTAAAGAAGCATTCCCTTTCCTTACAGAAAGGACAAAGGAAAATCAACAAAGATTTACAGGAGTCTAAGGCAAGATAGGAAGAGTTGATAGACAAGAAATGCATTGCAAGTTACTAAACATAAAGAAACCGTGGCCAACTCAGGAAGCCTCCAATCTCAAAATCTCTGGAGGGCTACAGAGTACAAAGATGAAGCATAACATGTGTTTTTATTGTTCTTGTATCCTTCCCTAAGCATTTGCTTTTACACATTGTTTGAAAGAGCATACCAGCCTAGACCAGTTTTTGGGCTGACCCAGCCTGGCTGGTCTTGTGTTTTCAAGATGGAATAGACTCAAAAATGTATCAGTAGTCATAGCATTGATTGCTTGCACATAAGGTTTTCATACCTGTTGTTGCACTGCATGTGTAGGCCCAGGCTTCGGGAAGCAGGTGCAGAAACACATTCCCCAGTAGTCCACCAATTGCAAAACTCAACAACTGCTTCAAACGGTGTGATCCAGCTAAAAAAGAAACAAAAACTGATCACAACTCAACCAGAAGCCAAAACATCTCCATCTGAGATTTTGCACAAAGAGACCTAAATCAGAAGCATCTGCAAAGCAAGCTTTCAAAGGAGAGAGCACTAAATAAATAGCTGGAGTGCAAGAAAAAGCCCTTGCACCACTTGGCTCGGCAGTATGTGGGAGGGTCCTGGACCAAGCAGGGTGCAAAACAAACAATGCTCTTTTGTACAAGCTCCATCCAGGGCTTGCATTTGTCCAGGGACTCCCTATCAAATTGGCAGGCACAGACTAAAGCACCAGAAATGGGCTGTCTATTTTAGAGGACAGTATTTCTGTGACAAGGTCCTGTTCATCACTATGCCATTCAGACACAACCCAGGACTTCTGGCTTCAGAAAGGCTAATGCAGGTAGCAGGCTTACCTTCTGACCGCAGAGCAGCTCCCGTCTCAAACGGGATCACCAGCAAGGGGAAGACCCCACTCAGCCCCACCATGAACGAACCGATGAGGGAACAGATCCAGGCATCCAGCCGCTCGCTGCTGAAAAGGCTTCCCCAGGACTCTGCCTCCTTCTCACACAGAGGACCAGAACTAGCAGCAACATGACTCCTCAGGAGCTGCTGAGCTTCACAGGCCACGATCAGAAACAAGGAGAGTGTCCCATCAAGCAGAAGCTTTTGTTTTGTCATCGCTAAGTGGTCTCAGCTGGGCTGGCCAATCTCTGAAAAGAGCAGGGGAGAGCAGTTCTGAGACCATGCCCAAGATACCCCCCCACCATCCCCTCCCTCAGCATCTTAGCACAGGAATGCATCCCCATAAGGAACATCTGAAACTCTTCCTGATTTCAATACAGCAGTAAAGGACAGAAAGGCTGTTTATCATCAGGTATATGAAACTGCACACGAGATGTCTTGTGAAAGAGTCTCGCTTTCAGCATCTCCCCTCAGGTACACTGGACAAGGACACCAAGTACCCTTGTCCTTGCCCTTCAGTGTCCCGAGGCTTCAGAGAAAGGTGTTGACCAGAGATGCTACCCAGATAAGTCTTCTCTTTGCCATGGAACAGCATCCATGTAACAAATTAGGATGCAAGATAGGCAACATAACAGAGGGCTGTAAAATCATGAGTGGTGTAAAGATGGTGAACAGGGGTAGATTATTCACCATCTCTTCAGACATAAGTGCTAACAGCCATCACATGAAGCCAGTGAGGGTCAGCTTCAAAACAAAACAAACAAATGTGATTCTTCATCAGCAGGTAACTTGTGTGGTAGTACTTCTCCAAAAATGATGGAAAATTTTACAACAAAAGACAGGACAAGTACTAGAAAGACAATTCTATTGATATCTGAAAGGAGCTGGAGGCTGGAAGAGTAGTTGGAAAAATATCATATATATTTGTCCTATTTTTCTTCTTTCCTAGAAAGATGGTGGGTTAGATGGTCTCTTAGTCAAGATCAGCACAGCTGTTACTAAGAACTCTTCAGTTACAAGCAAACTGGAGAGAAGCGGGCATATTAGAAGAGGAAAAGGCAGGCAATTACCCTCTCATTGGCAAACAGGAAAGGAAAGCAAATGATGCAAAGGCTGAAGTAGAAATACACCTGCAGCCTCCAGGAGAAAAAGTGAAACGTGACAAGCAAAATTAATTTGGAATAGGAGAAAAGAGCAGGTTAGAAAAGAACGGCTTAACAAACATCTGTGGACTGAGACGGAATAATGGCGTTCACCTGAAAGCATGTAAGAAACTAGTCAACATAATTTCTGAAGCATTAGTGACCATCTTTGAAAATTTACAAGAATATAGGAAGGCCACAGAAGGCTGGAGAAGCATCATGCCTCACCTACCTTTTTATAAAGGAAAAAAAAAGGTGGGAGAAGACTTAAGTTACAGACCAGTAACTTCAATCTTCTGAAAGATTCTTGATCAAGTTAAATGATCAGTTTGTAGTTACCTATAAGAAAGCGATAAAGATAGCAAAGCATTAAGTAACAGCCACACAGAAAGCGGCCTGAAATTATCAAGACAAAATTCAGGGTGTTGGAACCAATCTAAGGGCTCACTGCAGCTGAAAAGGTCTGCGTTGCCTCTTGTCCCCCCCTGCCTGATGAAGCATTCCCTCCCCACGCTCCCACCTGACTCCAGGAGTGAGCGGGGTCAGAACAAACTAGCTAACAGCTTGGCCCTTTTCCAACATCAGTCCCTGAACTAAATCACAGCAGGAGGAAGGCCCAGCTGCAGTGAGCAATCAAAAAGAAGATTAAAGGACAATGTCCCACAGCTGCCACGAAGGAGAACACTGAGCTCCAAGCACAGTGACCACGGACATCAGGAGCAGGGAAGATGCAAGAAGGAACCAATGAAGACACTGGCTTGGCTAGCTGTGCAAAAACCACTGAAATTTTTTGTGGCCGCATAATGCCTGATCAAGTGTAAACTCTACTGACCCATACAAAACCCATCACTTCTTTTGACAAGAAAAAAAAAATCCCTCAACATAACAAGTTCAAACCAGCGTAGGATTTTGTCATCTTACTGCAGTGCTTTGATCTGGCTGCAGGAACCCTGCCTGGACCTACCTATAGCACACTATCAAACTAATCTCTGTAAAGATCAGTACAAAACAGTATACTAAAGGGAAAAAAGAAAAAAATGGACATGACAAAACAGTAACTCTGATGTACCACCACATACACGCATTACATTGATTAGGAAATTAATTCCAAGCCATCAGGTTTATATTGCTACAAAGTAGGCAAATGATATCCTGGGACATATTAGTAGCTACATCATCGGTGTGACACAGAAGCAGTGATTCCATTCCACTCCACACACATGTGACTTGAGCCAACAGACTGCACCCAACTTCACATGCTCTTCTTTATAAAACAGATGCAAAAATCAGACATGGCAGTGGAAATAAAGATTTAGACTGTAGAAAGCGTGACCTGGAAAAAATAACTGAAGGACCTGGGTGTGTTTAGTCTTAAAAAGATAACACTGAAGGGAACAGAGCACTCAGCATACATTAAAAGTCACAAGAAAGGGGGAAGTGCTCAACTCTTCTTCCACATTGTAGCATCAGCTCAAATGGTAAACAAGATTCAGTCTGGATATGAAGAAACAAATTTACATAGCGCTTAAGTGGTGACATACTGAAACAGGTTATCTGTGATGCAGAATCTCCAGCACTGGTTGGTTGGTTGTTTTTTTTTCTTTTGAGAAAACAAATAAACACCTGATGCAGATGTTATTTCATTGCAATGACTAGATCCCTTCTTGAAGTCCTTCACATGTAATTCGATTTAAGCTGGTGAGATCCTTGTTCTACTGGTAGAACTCTACAAAAGGGGCAGGTGTTCAGCTGTAAATCACTATTGGCACAACCACTTCAAAACAATAGGGCTGGGGGGGTGGCAGCAAAGGACATTTTCGTCTCTCACAGCACTCTGTGCACCAATTCAACTCAAGCCCTGAAGCGAAGAGGTGCTGGGCTGATGCTTGGAGGAGAGCCTGATGGGCCAGAGATGCAGCCCTCTGCACAGCTCCACCACTCAAACCTACCTAGGATGCTGCCAGGCCCTCTGGCTCCCCTCACTGGGATTCAGACTCCCCCAACAGCTATGCAAACAGACATACACAACTATGGTAAAACTATGCTACAGAATCCCCCAAATTTCTCCTTGAAAAAAAAAAATTAAAAAAACACAAAAAGATAGGAAGTTCTTGAAATGAACCATCAGCCACAGAGGCACCTGCACAGGGAGGTGACAGGACTCTTCAGGCAGATTGTACCAGCCACAGCCTTCTCTCTGCTTACGAGCTGCTGGATAACAACCTGCAGTTAGAGAATTTCCTGCTTTAAAAAAAGATGAGCACCCCTTCTGACCCCAGAGAGAGCCTGACGGATGTCCTCTTCCCTTATGACAGGATTAGACCTAGAAAATGACTGAGAACAGCTTCTTTGCAAGGAACAGAGAAAAAAAAAAATCAGGATTTATACAACCACCATACGCCTATGAAGAGGCAACAAACACACACAGCAAAAAGATTGCTCTCTGCAGCTCGGCAATGACAGGAAGCGGCACAAACTGGCCTCTTCTGCAATGTTGTCATCACAGCTTTTAAGAGTCAGTCTGGAAAAGTAATCACTGTGTCTGACCAACAGGTCCATTTCTTCCATCTCATTCTCCACACTCACAGCCCACATCTGCCCCACGGGACACCTGAAAGGGTCTTTGAGACTAAGTCACCAAAATCCTGGAGAGAGGCAGTAGCACACAGAACAAAGGGCACGTCCAGGGCTCTGAAAACAGGCTGCATACCTGGCTTCATGTCCTTCTTCCAGCAGCAAAAGGGACCAGGTTCCACCAAAAAGGGATGGTGGCGGACAACAAATGGGCATAAAGGGGTAGAAAACTGATTCCCCTAACTCACATTTGTATCGGTCAACTGACCTGTGGCCCACAGGTCTGTCTTCTTACACAAGGGAAAAACAGTGCATTTCTTCACACCTGTGCTGCCTGACTTCAGTACCTTGTGGCTCAAGAACATCCCCATATCTCATGCAATAAATTCCTGATGCTTATAAAACATCTACGAGGAACTTGGTGCATCATCCAGGACACACCTGAACTGATCTTTGTGCCCAGCTAATTATTTAAATCATAGTCCCAGCATTTGCTTCTTCCTCACATATTGTAACAACTTGCTCTAAAAAAAATGCACTTTTTATCTCTATAGCCCCTTTGCTTCTCTATCGCATTAGTACACGCTCCTCGTGAGACATTGTTTACTTAATATTTGTAAAGTCTCTAAATTCAAACTGGCTGCTCCTAAGACAAATATTTAAGAGGAAGAAAAGGAGCAGGCAAGATGTAGCCCTAAGGAAAAAAAAAAAGCTCAAGACAAAATAATACCCTGCCACTACAGTTGCAGAGGGTAGAAGTCTTTACCTACCCCTAATTTTAGACAACAGCATCTGTTTTAGGAACCCAGCTAGAGAAGATCTTGAGGAATTTCTAGAGAAGTCTGTGGTCACTATGAGGCAGAGGCATAACCAGGTTTATAGAGATGTGTTTTTCTCAAGAAGGGAATATGACCTATTTAAGAACATGCATGGGAGAGAAATAGCCAGTGCATCATTCATTTGTCAGTTTGACAATGGTCATAGCTCCCAGCCATGCCGGATCACAACCTGGTCATCATTACCACTGGCAGCACTTTCCAGAGAACCACATGTCCCATGCAGGTCTCTGAGCCGAGCATTCAGCAGTCAGGTCTGCTCAGCTCCTTCTGCAACAGCCTCAGGACTGGAATAACCATGAGGTCTTCCCAGTTCAGGAAGAAAAAAAGAATGAGAATTTGCCATTTACACACCCCTGAGCCGGGGCAGGGGGAAGCTGCACACCAAGCCAGGAGAAGAGCTCCTGCCCTCCTCCCAGGAGGCTCCCAGGGCCTCCCCCCCTCCCAGCGCTCACTGAGCACCTCTGTAGCAGGCAGTGCCTGAGAAAACACGGACAAAACTTCAAATACCAAGGCAAAAACCCATTGGAAAAAGAGAAAATAAAATATTGACACGACAACGATTCCTGCAGCAACTCGCCTCCTCCCCTCCTAGACACTCTGCCTTTTCAGACCGCACAGCTTCATCTCTGTCTCAGCACAATTGCTCATTGCCACACAATGACATTTTAGATGTTGTTAGGAGAAAAAAAAATCAAAAAGAAAATGTTTTTTAACAAGTGTTTTCCCTGGAAGCCGGTTGCCTAGTCTTACAATTGCAAAAGAGTACTGCATGGAATGGAAAAAAGTTATTTTCCAGGGAGGAAGCATAATTTTCAGCCAAAAAATTCTTCACAAGCTGCCTCCTTCCATTAGCCCCGTGGAGAGCTTTGAATTCCTCCTGGAAGCCCTGACCTCGGCAGAGGCACAAAAGGTCTCCAGTCCCCGTTCCGCCCCCCCCCCGCCCCCCCCAGTACACCCTTCCCTCTCAATCACTGCCCCTCTTTAGGGAATGTCTTGCTCCGCTGGGACCCTTCCCCTTTCCCCCATCCCCCTCACAAAAAAAACACTTCGCACGGAGACTCGCACTTCTGCAAATGCGCAGCTAAAAGCTGGAGATGCACAGGATTAAGAACAATGGGGTATCGCAGATCATAACAGATTACAGGCCCCGGGCAAACCTAAGAGCTGGCAAGGAAGGCAGTTAAAACACTGATTAAACACTACGGTAGTTTGGGAGACAGCGAGTCCTTTCCCATCCTACCCAGGATGAAAGAGGAAAGTTTGCGGATCGGGCAACGGTGTTCACCCCCTCAGGGCAAGGTGGGATTTCTCTCCTCCCAGCCCACGCACCGTAGCAGCCCGAGGCAGAAGCCGGGCAGACACCCAAGCCCCCGCCCGCCCCCCGGTGCCGCAGCCCTCGCCCAGGCTGAGCCAGGCTCCGGCACAGCTCTTATCTGCAGGCGATTAACGCGGCGGCCCCGCTCTTGTCATTGTTTGTAACATCACATCACGGCGGACAGCGTCTGATGGGACAGACAGCGCGGCTTTTCCATTAGAGCAATGCTGACCAATGCAGAGTGAGACACATTTGCCGGGGGGGGGCAATAATTAACCCTGTTCACGCATCTTACTAGACCAGTACATTAGTTGCTCCCCACCCCCCCCCGAGTCCATGTGCCACTGTGACCGCGCAGACCCCAGCTAGCCCACGAAGGAGAGCCGGGACATCTCCCCGCGCCACGCGTCCCGCGGGGGAGGCAGGGAGTGGGGCACCCCCCGGCGCCGAGACTTTCCCGCGGCATCGTCTGTCGGAGGAGCGACTTCCAAAACTTTCTCCGCTTCGTCCCGCGGGGACTGAGCTCCCAGCCCCGGGCACGCCCGCAGCGGCAGCACACGGTGCCGCTCGCCCGGCAAGCTGCAGCAAAGGCGAGCTGGACCGGGGGGACGCCGGTCCTGGGAGCTCGGGGAGAGCCGGGACCCTGGGAGCGGGCGGCGCGCAGCCCGCGGTCTCACCGGGCCGAGACACAGCTCCCGGCAGCAGCGGCCCGGCCAGGCGCTGCCCCCTACGTCTTTCCCAAACTTGCCCCGCGCTCGGCCAGGCCGGGCTGGGCCCGCCGGTGCCCGACTGGGCTCCGCTGCGGGCAGCGCTACCCGCCACCGCTCCCACTCAGCCCGTCCCGCCGCCGCCACCGCCGCCGCCCGGAGCTCAGCTGCGCGACCGCACCCGGCCCCCACCGTCCCCCCTCGGCACCGCAACGGCGGAGTGGGGATAGCCCGGCGACCCCCCGCCCCCGGCTGCGCCGCTCCCGGCCCGCCAGCCGTAGTTACCGTGCGCCGCCGCCGAGCTCCGGGCCGCCGCTGCCATCCAGCCGCGGCTCGGCGCGGGCCTGCCCCGCCCGGCGGCCCCTCAGCCCCGCCTCCCCCGGCCGGCCACGTCGGTCCCGGCCTCCTCGGCACCAGCGTCGCCGCCCCGGCGAGTACCCGCCGCCTCGCGCGCTTCCGGCCGCCGCCGCGGGGGGGCGGGCGCCGGGCCCGCTTCCTGCCGTCGTCCCCCCGCGGCACTGGGCGGCTCCGCGCCCGGCCGGCGAGGCGGAAGCGGGGCTCGCCAGCCCGGCCCGGACCCCGGGCATTTCCCCGCCCCGACAGCACCGGCTGACGGGGACTGGGCCGGGCTCCACCGCCGGCGCCCTCGGTGCCTCGGCGAGCCCCCGAGAGGCACGTCCTACCCCAGCGGAACAAAGTCCTTGCGAGCAGTCCTTCACAGTTCGCATCTCGTACAGTCAGCGAGACATTTTACATCTCCCCTGTGCGAGCTTCTGGGCAGCGGGACAGAAACACGCATGCTGTGGGAGACCTGTCTTTCTAGAATTTGCTCACTGAGATCCTTCTACTTTTTTAATCTAATTAGATTATAAATTCTTGGGGCTACAGATGTGTAAAGATGAGCACAGGAGAAACCTGGTTTTAAGCAGAATTTTTTGGAAGCTGTTACAGCAGAAGAAAGTATGGTAGCTTCCTCTAGGACTTAGCCTCCAAATGTTTTTAAAAGATACAATGACTTTTAAACATATTTGCCTCCTCCTTACAGGTTCATTGCAACCTTCACGATGACACTTAGGTAACCCCAGAGCTCCATAAGCACTAGTGTCCTGACTAATAGTAGTGAAGAATATCCACAGTTCTTACAGACATTTGCAGAAACTGCAATGTGCTCAAGAAACTAGGTCAGAGGAGAACAAAGATTTACTTTTATACAAGCTGAGCTAGTTTGGACCTATGTGGTTTCCAATACAGACACTTTCCAAAATGTACTGATGTGCCTTTTAGTTCCATCTCTTACCATTTTCCCTGAGACACAGAACTTGTTTCTCACTCCAATTTTTGGAATGAATCTTATTCCCCAAGGGGACGCTGCTGACGCTTCTTTCTACAGTTTTGCCTTAACCTCATTACATCATACCAATGTCATGCCCTGGAGCAGGAGTTAGGAATTAAGTCAGCCACAGTCGCCTGCACTGGTTCAGCTGCTCTTTCTGCATTCATGTAACAGGAACACAATCCTACATGCTACTGCACTGCAAACGCAGTTTAAGAAAAGTTCTGTCTTTCTGATTTGCAAGCAGAATGTTTATATAGGAAGTTGAATTCTGAAAGTGAATTTTTAAAGAAAAGGTATATTGCATTTTGTTCTCAAGATGTAAGATTTATGGTTCTTGTGTTCCACAGCTGCCTGCCTTCCACCAGAATAACTATCAATCAGCCTTCCTGAACCTTGCTCCAGTGGCACGGTTCCCGGTGCTGATGGATCATACCTGTGATTATCACAGTTACGACAGGCACCTCCTCAGGTAAACCAAGCCACACTAAGAATTTCAGACTATTGCAATCAGTAGTGGTATCACGGTCTCAGAGAAATGAGTGGGAGTTTGCTTTTGACTTCGGTGATGTAGGATTTCACTCCAAGACTTTCAGTTTTTATGACATCCCGCCATAAGCCAACACAGGAAGAATTCTGGATGTGCACTCAGTAGCTCACGTCATCAGGTGGCAGTTGCTAATGGAGCATCAAATGGAGCTTTTTCACAGTTGGTGGCTGTATACTGAATTTTCAGTGATAGTCTAGAAATCAGCATGGCAAAATCAGAGTCCAGCAGGCTGGGTTCAAAAGCTGGTGTTTTGTCACAAAAAGCAACTAGATGGCTGGAGCAGGGATCTGGGAACCATCTCCTGCCTCCCCCAAGCCACAGAGCTGCTTCAACCTGATTTCTCTGAAAATGGCATTTAGGTGTCAGTATTCTTTACCAAATTATTTCCTCAGCTGAGGAGAAGAAATCCAGATCTGTTTTAAAGGCAGACTAACAAAACCACTCACCATATATCCAGTTCTCTTTGACTTGTAACTGATGTTCTTGCCTCTCTAACATCTTGAGTGTCTCCAATGCTTACCCGTGTTTATAATCTTTGTGATCTCTTGTGTCTTTCTTGCAAGAGTGTGGAAATGATAGAACTGAAGCAGCTTTCCAGAAAAAAAATGTAAATCCATTATAGCTCACTGGCACCCAGGAGGACAGAGGCATGGGGTATACCTCATGCACAGCCCCTGAATGCTGGTGTGTGGTGCATCCACAAAAGCCAAGAGATATTGGTGGAGCTTGGTACATCTTTTTGTGCTAATAATTTGTTTACTGAAAAAATTCAGTCACTCAAAAGTATTAGTCAATAAATGACAAATGCTGCAAACAGATTGATTTTCAAAGCACTACTTTTGATTTTTTAATTGTTATTATTTTTTAAAGTCCTATTTTGATTGATAAAGTAGTACCTTATTGGTTGGGTCACCAATCTGAAAAATCCATTTAGAGTATTAAGGCTGGGAAGGAAAAAAAAAAAAAGAAAGATGGAATAAATGTAAAAGGAAAAATGGAAAAAATCAGTTATTCTCACACGCCTAATTGGTTCTTGAGGTTTCTGGAGTTTGTAGCTCACAGTTGCTCAGGAGCAGCTTGATGCTGCGCTGGAGGAGCGGCGGTCCCGTTAAAGCTGTGTTTCTGCAGAGACACCGCACGGAGGTGCTCCCTGCCTGCAAAACCAGATCGTGGGGCCCGGGCCAGCTTCCCCTTCCCTGCCGGGGCTTGAGCTAAAGCGACTTTCGGTGGGGAAATACGGAATTTCACCAGCATCAGCGCAGGGAAGAAGGTATAACCTGGTAGATTAGATCTGATCTTTCACACAGCTACTGGACCCAAGCAATTAAACCCAAGGGTAATTACTACATGAGCGGCCTTTGTAAAATACCCAAATGCAGCGGGGAGTTACATGGCACCCCACACTGAGAGCTTGGTAATGGCTTCTTTTGCCATCGCAGTTTACAGCTCAGCACAGTACCTGGGCTTTGTGTGCAGTCAGGCTTGGGGAGTGGGGCTGGTACGGCTGTACCACGGGTCACCTTTTCCCCATGAAGATGAGGTGGTGTGCTCGCAGGACAGGAACACTCCGAGCCCACGGATGGTGCTAAACCTTCTGCCGGTCACTCCAGCGCTGCAAGACACTTTCCTTTTGCAAGGCACAGCCTCAGTGGGATTTAGGCCCTGAAAAGCCTGGCACACATCCACTTTGACTGAAGGAGGGGACCCTCTGGAGAAGTTCCCTAGCCACCGCAGGGGGGTGTTCTTTCCTAGGAAGACATTTTGGCTGCTGAATTTCCACCATAAAACTTGCTAATAAAGGGATCAGAGTGGCTTAGTAAATTCATGCTTCCTCACACCTAATAGTGCTCTCTACACTCTGTCCCCAGGATGTTCTTGAACATATTTTTTCTTGTTGTGCAGTCAGAAGCTCGCTTTTGAAAAAGGATGGGACATGAATGGTGCCCTGAACGTACACTAACTGCAAAGAGAAGGTACCAGAGCCTCAGCAAAATCTCTGGACAGGGCTCATAAAACCGTCTGTGGTAGGCCCATGTGTGTAAGACTAGATGTTAAGCACTGACGGATGGGGCATGGGCAAGCAGAGAAACGGGCAGACCATGAATGTGGATAGGGCAGGAAGATTTCTTTGAAAAGTTCTTCCCAATAGAGGTGGTCAGGCACTGGAAGAGACGTCCAAGGTTGCTGTGGTATCTCTTGGAGTTTTTCAGAAGTTCGGCTGGCCTCAACCTTGAACAACTTGATCTAATTGTGAAGCTTTGAGCAGGAGACTGGACTAAGTGACCTCCAGAGGTCCTTTCCAATGTTTTCTATGATCCTGTGATTCAGAAAAAAACAGTATCAAGAGGTAACAAGTGAATCAGAGGTATGAAAGTGTACGAAAGGAGCTGTGAGGCCTCAGTAGTAGGCATTTTTGCCTGCTGTTTGGTGGGAGCCAAATGCAGTAATGCTACTGCCTGGAAGTCCTGCTCTGACTCATCCCAGGACACATTTCTGCAAGGCACGGCAGAAAAGGAGAAGTGACTGCTAAGCCCTGAATGGGGGGGAGGGGAGCTGGCCCCATGGAAGCTCAGAACAGGGAATTTTAGTCTTACTCATCATATTATTTTTATATTTGGTTTTTCAGATGTAAACCTCAGTGTTTCTGTCAGCATATTAACTCTGTGTGCACCACAAGTTTTTCCGCTAGCCCCAGTGACTCCTTTATGCCTGCCTCCATGCTCAGACGCACAACTTCCAGCTAGGAGCTCACTTTGACCCACTGTACTCTACTAGTGTTTGTAAGGAATAAATGGACTGCCTGGTCAGTGCTATTTAATCTGGGCAGATTTCAGTGTCGTGCTGGAGAAAGAAGAAAAAAGACAGGCCTGGTCTGGGAAAGAAACAGCCAGAGAGCAGGTTAGGGCAGATGAGTGAAATGTGGCAGATGAGCCACAGAGGATTTACAGAAGTTAGAACTGAGATTCATCCTGAAAAGGTTCTCTACCTAGTCTTAAATGTAAGCGAGAAAAGGAAGGGAAATCTATATGACCATGAACAATGAATAGCGCTGGAAGGTCTAGCAGAATCTAGACCTCTAGCAGAAGACCAGCATGGGTTTGTTCTTTGCTGAGGTTTCAGACTTACATAAGGAGGCCACAATATTATCCTGCCAAGCTGGGTATCAGCATGTGTTATGTGTTTGATAAACGGTCTTTATCTTATATCTAAATGTAGTTAATGCTGGGTTCTGACCATGAAAGAGGGTTTTCTCATGTTCTTCAGTGCTCAGTAGTGAAAACCCTAATTTCTACCACCTAACACGTATTCTTCATGTCTCCAGGGTACAGCCCAAACAATAGCTCCTGCCCATCAGTTGACAGAGGACAAGCTGCAGTTCAGTATGGATGTTTCAATGTCAGTGTTGCAGGCATACAAATACTTTATAACCAACACTCATACTTTCATTCCCTGCAGAGAGAGAGATCTACATCCCTCCCTAGTGAGGTCCATATTCTGAATGCTAGTGCCAAGATTCACACTCTCTGCTACTGCGAGCAGTGAGACCTGTGCTGTCACTCACCTCGAGTGCTGCAAGCTCCAGACTGTACAGTGCTACATACCCTGTAAGTGGAGTAGCCATCACTTGGCAGTTGTAAGATTAGTGTTTACCCTCAAAGGTGTGGTGTGCAGAAAGGGTTAAATATCAGGCCCCTGTAACGAAGCACTTCATGGAGTGCAAAAGGATCTCCAAAGCAGTAATACTGTGATTCAGAACAATGCCCGCCTCAGGCCAGCAGAGACAGAATTAAATTGTCTAGCTTCTTAAATGCAAGAGGATCTATTATTAGTATTCACCACTCAAATTCCAAGTCCAGGTATTACAGCCTAGTCCAGTTTTCTTCTAATGAGGAGGCCACAACTGTGTAGAGGTCAGTGGTTTACAGCCTCCTTCCAGACTCTTGGTGAATCTCTGCAGTCTCCATTTGGGTAAAAGACAAAACTACTCAGTAGGTCAGAGCAAACAGTTCTGTAAGAAGACCAAGGAGAATATCTCCTGCTGTTTCAATCTGACGTGCTGTATTATGGAATACGTTCTCAAAGACGGAAGAAAACTATGAGATCAGGGTTTTTCCATTTCTGTTTGTCTAAGGTGACAGAAGTTATATAAAGCTGGCACCAAAAAAAAGTGCAATTGATAGCAAAGTTCATCTGAGGTACTTCAAAATAGGTGGGGGAAGCCCTTTTTTTTTTTTTTCTTTTCTAGTTGGCAAAGAAGCCCAGGACTAGAGCAATAGTGGGAGTGCCATGGGCAACACTGAAACTCAGTGACAGACATTATTATGGAGGAGGATTCAGAACAAGAATAGCAAAGAATTGCCACCGAAGCTCAAGTAACATTCACTGTTACCAGTAATCTGAAAAACTTGAAGTTTTGGTTAAACGGAACAATTCACACGCAACATCCAAGATGAGCAATCCAGTACACAGCAATGGTTTTCTGGTGATCAGTGATGATCAATGATGAAAAGGTGCAGGCTGAAGTAAATTTAGCAGACATCAAGACGAATGATTAGAAGAAGGAAACAAGCAGCCTGAGGCGAGAAAGGTTGTGTAGAGACCAGCTCAAAGTAAGTCTTAGGAGGAGAAAATTGGGATGCAGGCATAGCATCTCAAAGGTGAGGTCTAAAAAAACTGATCTTAGTGTACCTGGATATGGATGGTACCAGATACAAAAGTGACAGAGAAAAGGTAACTAAGAAAAGTTGTGAGATACAGTACTGCCAAATCCTGTTTTTTCCCCACAACTTCACACAAAGTATTTTCTATTTTATGTTTTGTTTTGTGTTCTCAGAAGCCAAACCTCAGCATACTGAGAGGGCCTGTGGAATCTCAGTTTCTCTTTCTTTCAGAAGTTTTTTATCAAGCAGCTTGAAAAATTTGAAAACATGAAACTGACAAAATTGAAAAATCTGAATAAAAAAAAAAAAGAGAACCCCAAATTAATATTGCAAGGATCCAAAAATGTTTTAACGAACCATGGCATTTTTAGGTTCATCTTGTATTTTTGAACTTCACAAATTTTGCACTATCAGAAATGGGGTATGCTCTGAACAGCGCACAGCGCGTTTTTTCCACCATAGGCATTTACTTACACTAAGCACATGCATCTGCTGGTTGGCAGAGCCAGTGGCCCCACAAAGATCACAGATCCCGAGTTTGAAAGCTTATCTACCACCGTCATTTCTTGCTATTGCCACAGACCTCTTCTCAGCAGTCTGGGGCTTTGCTCCCCTAATGCTGGGCTTGTCCTGCACAGCTGCCCACCCCTGATAACACAGCTGAGGAGCCCAGAGGAAGTTGTACAAGATGCTTTTGTCAACACTCCTTCCCACACAGACCATCTCCCGTCTCCTTTGTTACTGTAAATTGACATCAGAGCTGCTGAATCATGATACGGGAGTCACAAATATGTTATTTATGCTGTAGAAACAAGGCCCCCTCCCTCTCATTGTTTCCTGCCTGTGTCAAAATGGAGTCACTGATTTTTGTCTTAGCTCCTCCTGCACTGGTGCTTGGGGTGAAGCAGGCTGAGTTCTCCTCATTCGGGCTAGGATAAAATACATGTGCAGACACAACCAAGATTTGATCCTGGCCTGCTAAAAGGCGGCCTTGCTGAGCAGACACCATCTGGACAGTTCACCATGAAAAGCCATTTGGAACCAGTTTCTAAGAGATTTGCCTACAAGGTCAGAGCCCCAAGGGAATTTTTCAAATGATACACTGCACATTTGAAAAGTTGGCCTCCCACACAAAGGACTTATTTGCACTGCAAAAATATTTTGTTAGGGTGCTTAGTTACAACAGGCTTTATTCCTAAGCCCGTAGACGGGACTGAACTATGCTTTGCGTTTTCAGCCCTGTAACTGGATTCCTAACAAACCAGAGTGTTGAGGAAAGAAAACGGTGCAGTACCTGGAAAGGGATGCATGGAATAGAACAACTTGGAAAGCATTGGATAACATAGGAAGACACAAGAAGGACATGGGAAAGAGAAGAAAGATGCAGGGGGAGTCACGGTTATAGTCAGGAAGATACTGATGCCCAGACACAAGAACTTACACAGAAATAAAATATTAAAAATATACAGGGAATAGGGTAAGTTATGTCAAAGAGGAAGTCTGAGAGGCCTGGCAAAACACAAGGAAAGGAAGAGATTATTATCAAGCCATCCAAAAAATTTCATAATGATCAAAAATTTTCTACATATAAAGCCATAAGCATTTAAAATTTTTATGTGCAGATAAATGCCTTTTGAAGCCGTATTTTCATAGCCCAGTGAGATTTAACTTTCCTACCTTAAACTAATACATAGACTCCGTATAGTTTTGCTAAAGTATGCCAATGAAACTTCCAGACTTTGACTGTCTAAACAATTTTTTCAGGAAAAGATACCAATACATGTCTTGCAGAAATTCAGTTTAAAACTGTGACATCAGTTAGAAAAGTCTAGGAAAATTCACAAATGAAAATAAAATTATAATTTCTTTCACTGGAATACTTTTCCTCTGCTGTTCTCTTCCAAATTCTTATTTTACAACCAGTTAACAAACAGACAAAGCTGTACTCAAAAAGAAAATATGGAAAAGCAATAAAGATTTCAGTTCTTCATTTACTGACAGTCTTCCCCACTAACTATGACTCACCCTAAGATTATCAAAATACATAATAAATTCAAAATAACAAACTACTCTGGAATTATGAAATACCATAGGTGACAGAAATAATTGATTTTCAACACATTACAAAATTATTATTGTTGCTATTATTATTTTAGCAGTAGGTGAGAACATTTGGATGAAATGATACATGTGCAAGAAAATTCTTGCAACCTAACTTGAAATCAAATGCAACAAGTAAATGACAGCACCTATAGAAGAAATTATTGGAGAGAAAAGAAGATAAATTAAAAAAATACGGCTAGCGACTTACATTAACTGTGTGACTTAGGTCATGTGAAATATTTCTTTTTTAACAACAAATGAAATCATCTCCCTCGCTCAGTTCAACTATCATTGTTTGGCTCATAGCACACTAAAACACAGTAAAAAATTAAAAATACTTACATAGTCATTACTAAATGGTTAGTTAAAAACACCTTAAAACTCTGCCTGAACTTCCCTATCATGTGCTTTACGTATCTCATAGTTTCAAACATATCCATCCCAATTCTATTGAGAAAACATCCTGTTGTACCACTATTATATGAAGGTTTATGGAACTGTGCTATAATGTCATAGGCTGTTGAACTATCCTCCCTTTGAAATCATTAGCATATGGTTAGTAAAGAAGACACCACTATTCGCACCATATTTCCATTAAATATAGGGCAGATTCAAGACTGAGTGTGTGATTTATGCCCCATAACTGATAAAGGGTGAGTGACAGCTGTGACAGCAGGAGGAAATCCTTCCCTGTATTGTTTTTTTTTCCCCAGACCTGTATGGATTTTAAGGTCTGTAGCACAATTTCAGCTGACTTTTCTTTGTGGTAGTAGCATCTAGTGCTTATATTGCTTTTTTTTAAAAAAATCAACAGATCTCAAAACATTTCACTCTTCTTTAGACACAGTATTTTACTTCAAACAAGGCACTGAACAGGTACCCCCCCCATGATGGACAGACAAAATAAAGGCATGGAGAGTGCAAGTGGCCATCTAATGAGTCAAGGAGACAGAAGATTAACCCAATATCCTAGATTACAAGCTAAACCCCGAAGAGTGGATCATACTCTCCTATGTTAGCATTTGCAATTCTATTTTCTTTTACGAAATATACCTTTCCACAAAAGTAATTCGGAGGTTACAGGTAACTAAAGTGACATTTTGCAAGTATTTGAAGATTGAAAGAGAACACCAAATGTAGTAGGATGAGATCTCAAGAGAGACATGGTCAGGAAAAGAGCACCGCAATGTGGCTTTAATGCAAAGACAGGTAAAGGCAAAGGAAAATTTTTTGGGGTTGGAGGACGATATTATTGCAAGCATCAGATTAGTCACCTTTCGTGTTGGGGAGGAATTATTTATAGCTCTTTGTTTTCCACATGGTTCGCTGTGGGACTTTGACAGAAAACACATGGTTTTCTATGTTTGGCAAGACGGGGAAGATGATAGACTGGGCTGAAGAACCAGACAGGACTTCAGAGCTCTTATTTTGCCAATACAATTAGTAGTTTTCCAGCTGTGGCTCTTCAAAAAACTTCCATTGAGTATCTTTAGTAGTTTGTAATAGGATAAAAGAAAAGGTTTTAATTTTGGATAGAATATTCTTGGACACTGAATGACCATGAAATTTATCCAGTTACACATGGAACATTTACTTTGGATTTTTTTTCCTCAGAATCGGTCAGATTATCAGCAGGAAGTCAGGATGACCCAAGTACAGACTTGTCACAAAGTCTCTAAAATTTGAACTTGTGTTTATCAACCGTTTAATACTCTCCATTCCTAAGGGACTGAGAGGATAAGCAGATGGTCTGCAAAGAAAAACTATAATATTTGAGGCTTGATGGGAGATATGCATTTTGGCCAAGAGGCGTGTACGGTCTTGCCTGCTATTTATTTCCTCTAACATTTAAGACACACATCCATCACTCAACAAATTAGCTGCAAAATAGCTGTTCCTAATCATCATATGCCTATCCTAGGATGGGCTTTGTCATGTAATTGAACCTGTAGAACAACAAAGGAACAGCCATTATTTGGATAGTACAGAGAAAAATGGTAGTTTGACAGCTCTTTCAAACACAGAGGATACGCCTATTTCTGTTGCAGGATGGATGTAAGTCCAAATTAGAAAACACGAGGCAGAGACTGATATCTGAAAAGGCTTTTTCACTGAGAGGTTATTTAAGAAGCACAAAATCTTCAAGTCACCCACATCTGTCATGAAGAAGCTGCTTTTTCAAAGTCTGCTAAAAGGGGGCTGGCCCTGCTAACAGGCGAGGAGATGGTCTCAATGCACTAATGGTTCTTTCCATCCAAATTTCCTGTGTGTGTCACAGCTGCTGGTCTGTGCAGCTGTCTCTGGGGGTTTTTTTTTGCCTACCCCATCTCATGTTTATAAACGGCTTATCATTTTATGTTGCAGATCAGGGAGATGAAGAGTAAGAAATACTGTTCTGATTTCTGCAACATATTGATCACGAAACCCTCAACAACCAAATATCTGTCCTGTTTGTTAGTAATTAAATAGTAAATACCAACACTTTCTTAGACAGACTTTTACCCTTGGGCTTTAGATTTTCCTTTGTTTTCTTTTTGTTCTCCAGGCACATACGCTCAGAGATTTATCCCCTGCCAAAGGCTTTAAAAGTCCTCACACCTTGTGAACTCCAGTAAGCACCACTCCCCCCCCCCCCCCCCCCCCCCGTAAAGATGATTTACAGGAAATGCATAAAAGAGTACAATCAGTTTCCCTGCTTATTCGCGGGCTTCAGCAAATTTCAAATCAGACGTGGGGTGATGTGACCTTTTAGTGATGGAACCTTATGGGAGCTGCCATCAACCTCTGGGTACAATGAATATATCCCCTGGGGCATGGGGGACACTGTTTTTAGTCATGGGTGCCTTCCCACAGGCTGAAGCCGTTGCTATCACCCTGTGATTCCTTCAGCTTTCTCTCATTTCATTCTGCAGTTGTTAGTCAAATTCACTTCTCATCACCTAAAGGTGAGGATAACAGCTTGAGACAAAAAGAAATGACTGATGAAAAGCCCATCCCAACCAGTCCAAAGCTCACCCACTGTGGCAGGCAGTAGATTGGCACTGGTTTGTAAGAGCATTGCTCCAGAATTGTTAGTCCCTGTGCTGCCCACCCATCTTGTGTTCATGTCATCCTCCTTTCCCTTTCCATTCTTTGGGCAGATAGACCTCAGTTGCTGAGTGTTGCTTCAGTATAAAATAACACGTGGTGCTTGTGGTGCGGGAAGGAAGCTGGCTGTGAGAGATAAAGGTTGAGGTTAAGAGCAGACCGACTGTTACGCTCCTGGGGCTTTGCTGCTCTTTGTATAACCTTGGTGTGGCTGAGTGATACAAATCAGCACTACCTTTTCTGATAAAATCCATCTACCAGAGGCAAGCAGCAGCCATACCTCCACATCTTCTTGTAGTTTATTACAGCCCTGGTGTTCCAAAGGGTCTGGATGGGTCAAAGGTTAGTTTTCCATTATATTACCAAAAGAGAGCGATCAAGTTTGGTTGGGGTTCAGAGACTTAGGAAAGAAACTGAAGAAAACAATATATCCAAGGAGCTGCAAGAAACAAAAGCCTTCAGGGAAATTCCAAGATTGCCAAAGAAAAGAACAGTCACTGAGAATGTTTGTGCAAAACCACCATCTTCTCCTTCCTTCCCACAAGGACTAGTGCAACTCACTTTGAAAGAGAAAGAAAGAATCAAGAGAGCAAGCAGCACTTCACCCAGCTGTCCCACTCTGCAAAGCCCCACTGCCTTACTTCACCCAAACCAGCAGGCAGAAATGCAAAATCATGCCATTTGTGACCTACAGAATCAAAGCTCAATGTTTGCATGGGTGGGGGAGAGATACAGTCAAGCTTATCACCAACTGGAAAAAATGCAGAGTAGAAATGTTCTGGTTGCTTTATCTTGGGTTTTTTTGGGTTTTGTTTTGTTAGTGGGTTTTTTTTTTTTCCCCTTCATGCAAGCCTTAATTATTTTTCTTCCCAGGAAATGCAAATCCTAAATGAAGCCCAGCTTCATTGCACACAATTATAGAGACCAAGACTGATAGTTTTGAAGGCTAGAGACTGAAACTAATGGTTCTGGAAAATGCTGCACCAAAATCAATCTTTAACTCTTTAGTGGAAAACAATAATTAAAAATAAGACAGGAAGCATTGAAAAAACAGAGATGATCTGAGCTGATCTCCTCAAAGTGGTCCTTAACCCATCTTAAGGAAAATCTTCTACCTGATCTTTTGAAGTTTTATGCAGTAAGGAAAGTTCTTATATTCCTGAGGGCTAGAGAATAAGCAACTGTGGATTTATCAGGCAGGTCTATGGCAGCTGCAGTCTCTCCCTTTGCAACATTCAGCGCAGAATAAACATTGTCCTTGGACAATCTTGTCCAACCATTCTGTCATCTGATTTGGACTCAAGCTGTCTGCTCAAAGGGAAAAAGTACTGTGAGCATCTGCATAATTGAAACCTGGGACAAGCATGATATTAAAGGCTAGAACTTCTAAAAAATTTCACAAAGAAGGGGAACAAAAATCTGTTCTTTCTCTGAGGTCAGCTCTGTCCTGAACACAGCTCTGGCTCTGTCACATAATCCTGACATAAGGAAGTTACTCCCTCTAAGAAAATTTGATGGAACCAGAATGGAATTGGCATGTAGAAACCCTCTGTCATTCAAAATACACAATTTACATATTTTAGATACTGATTTTATTAAAGCAAAGCTAAAGCTTTTGCTTTAAGCAATAAATAAAGCTAATGATGCTTTTTTCCCTTAAGCTCTGATTGCATCAAGAAAAGCTGAAACTATTTTTCTGCACTGGTTTAGCATCAAAAGTATTACTGATCTTATAAAATACTTTATAGATCATATGCAGCTCTGAAGAGGATTAGATTATTTATTGGTAAAATATCTAGTAGTCTAAATGTTCCAACAACTGCAGTTGAAATCAAGAGAGCTCAGGACTTAGGAAAATCAAGGCTTAAGTGTGTAAAAGGAGAACAAACTGTTTCCCCTTCACACTGTAGAAACTGTAAACAGAGTCAGAGTTTGAATTAAACAAAATTATGCTTCAATTAATGTAATAAAAAATATGTTTTGACCTAAGGTTGAATTGAGAAATTGATGGACTACAATATATGTTAGTCCGAAAGTGATGAAACTGCATTTTGAGCTTTCAGCCTTCCTTTCATTTTCCTCTGTCTCCATTGCTCCAATTCTTTTTTGGTTTTCAGTTCTGTCACTTAATACAAACAATGAAACAACAAAATAACCAAATAAACCTGAAACATGTTTCACAAAATTAGTTCTAAAGAGTTCTAGCTTAGCAAAATTGGGTTATGAGGGGTTAAAAGAAGCTGCTGACTGCTGAAAATGCAGTATAGATACGGAACAACCAGAGTGATTACCTTGCCAGTGAATTTAAGAGAACAAATGAAGGGACAGGGTGAAGTGTGCTGAATAATTTTCAAATTAAAAAAAAATAAATCCTCAAACCAGATGTTTTTAAAGTAAGAAATGTGCTTTATAGAATGGCTACTGAAGAAACCATGCTTCCTCTTGCTCTCAGTGAAGGCCTATAAAGCTACGCCTTCACGGGCCTTACCTCGGGCCTTCTATCGCCTTGCTAACAGCAGCTGAAAGGAAAACTAGAGGAGCCAGGCAGGAGGGATACCAGCCGCTCAGCATTTTGAAAATGTTCTCTCTGAACAAATAGCAAGAAATAATGGATTGAAATATAACCAAACGTAACTAACCTAGCCTCCTGTGAGACAGATTTTGTTCTTCAAAACACCGATCATGTCCACATTTTAAAGACTGCTTTCCATTTTCCAGTCTGCACCCAGATGATACAGTTTAATACAAGTTATATCTTTGTTCACAGAAGGTGTTTTTTCTAGCTTTAAGGGCAATTTTGTACCTACTGGACTTGCAAAGGGCTATGTCAAATCCAGCCAATGAATGCTTTCTCCACCGAGAGGCACAGAAAAAGCCTTTCTGACTACAAGAATCTCTGAGCTTCCTAAGCACTTAAAAGTCACTAGTCCTGAACACTTTCTGAGTTCATTTGCATAAAATGCTCCCCTTTCCTTCTATTTCTTGCCTCACACATTAGATTATTTTCATACTGCATACTAGACCACTAATAAGGTACAAATTTCAGAGAGCATGATCTAGTCTAATAAGCACACCAAGTTTGAGAGGACTGAAGACCCCTGGTTTCCCTGATCGTCTTCATTGCTCTGTGTTCTAGTGCAAGGAAAATTAATGATAATGTGTGAATTTGCCTCTCAGAACTTAAATTTTTATCTGCAGAAGTTAATAATACTCGCTTTGGACAGGTAATAAGGGAAAAAAAAATGAATTAAGCCCTCCACAGAAAATCTGTGACAAGTGTGTGAACTGGGATATTTTACTAGAAACAAACTAGATCAGCCATATATTTTGCCTAGTCTGCCACCAAGAGGAAAGGATAACTGTTGTAGTTTTCAGGAGAAAAGACATGAACAGCACAACAGTGTTCTGTCCAGTAAAATTCATAATTTTATTAATATTTTTAGAACTTTGAAAATAGCCAACAGACAGAAAAAACAGCAGTAAGAGAGAGATGTTAGATCAAAATGAAGAGAATATGGATGTGTTAATATTGGAACTAGTCATGTTGCTAATCTCTGCACACTTGAAATGAAAATGTATTTCATAGCAGGAAAAAAAACCACAGTTATGAGCTTTAGAAAAATTCCAAAGTGTGTGCTGTTAACAGAGTTAACATAATGAGGGGAGCTACAAGACAAACTGAAGTTGCCTCCTGAATGACTGTGCAAAACAGAAACAATCTGTATAGAATGAGTTACTTCAAAAGGAAGTATTATGAAGTTTTCATCTCAGATTAAGTATTTTCAAAAATTGTGCTGAAAGTGTTATAAACTCCATTCTAAAGCAATTTGGAGGGCAGAAACCTGGACAGAAGACTCCCCATAGTAAGAGCAGCAGGTAAAATATTCAATTTATTTTTGGTAGAACTGCATTTCCATTCACCACAGACTAAGATCAATTGAACTGTGACAGAGAAAGAAGACACTTAGAAGCTAGTGCTGAGAGACAAAGAGATAAAGCATTCATCCACTTTGCTGAATAAGATATTTGTCTGTAATCCACATTGAGGCAAGATTGCTTAAAGATTCTACATACAACTTTGCTGCTTTAGTAAAACCAAGCCAGCTTCCTAGGGATATTTCTCAAATGTTCTGATGACATTGTCTTCAAATCTACATTTACTCTCTGTGTAGGACTTTCAGCACTCTTGCAATATAGCTCTTAATATTCTCCATCTTCCAGTAATGCTGAAGACCAGATTTCAGGAATCTGACTGCTTTTCTCAGTTTGGTTGGAGTTGTGGGAATAATTGATTTTTACTGGCTGAATCAAAAAAAAAGGAAAAGAAAAACAAACAAACAAACTGAAAAAAAAACCAAGCTAGAGAATTAATTTTTTTTCACTCTAAGTCATTTTTACAATTTTCTTATAGAAATGGAAATCCCTCAAGGTTTAATTATGAATTGAATGAAAAGTTTGTTTCAAACAAAAATTACATACTTTTTCATTTCAAATTTTGTTGAATTTTGAAACAAGAAAAAAGTTCCAGCTTTCAAAAGCTTCAACTGTTGACAAACAACTCAGAGAATTTAACAAGAATTTACAAATAGCTTGGTTTCCAGGACCAGATTCTCAAATCTGCATTTATCGGACAAATGAAACATCTGGCAGAAAAAATAGTGTCTAAATCTAGTCTCAATAGCTAACATCTTCCTTTCATGATCCTCTCCTGCCTACCTATTATTGCACTTGTTTTGCAGCACCTTCTCTTATTTACAAATCCTGCATTTTTAATTTAAAAGCCCCTACTAAAATTTTGCTTGTCCATCATCCAGCATATAAGCTTGCATTTTTATCCCCTTTGATTTTGCAGAATAAATTTTCAAGATTATTGTAGTACCCAAACACAATAAAAAAACCTTCTCGAATTTCAAATCTTTTTGCACGTTTTATCTCTCTTGTCTCTTTTGCTTGTTGTGGAACATCTTGTTCTTCTCTTTCATTTATTCCTAGTTCTATTCCATGCCGCACAGCACCCCCAAGGAATGGTGTTTCCTACTTAGAGCAGTTTATCATGCTCCTCCTTTTGTACGCAGAAGGCACCTCTATTCTCTGAAATGTTATGGTACAGTCCTTTCTCTGCAACCATGAGAGTGAGAAATATTTTTTCTTGTTTAGTCTGAAAAACATCCAAATCACAAGATATACGTATAAATCTGCACCCTGAAAACACACGTTTCTTCCATGTTGCCAAGGAAATGAGTACATAGTTAATCATGATGAACAAAACACAGTCCCCTCGACCTTCTCTATTTCTATCTTTTATTCTGACAGCCCTCCAGACAAGAAGCTTCTTACTGCATTTCTGTACAAATTTTAGGGACAGAACAAAATAATTAAGAAAAAGTGCTCGCATTCTGGGTAAAAGCACCCTACTATAGGGGATTTAAGCTGCAATGACTGAGAAACACAGGACATGTTGGTGACTGAGTTAGGCTATAGGCCTGAGAAACTGAAGCCAGGAATTGCACAGGCACCCAAAGGTCAGCAGATTTCTCATCTCTTTGTGTACCCTGCAGTGTTCTGTTAACGTTTTGCAATAGGTTCAGCAGCTAAGTTTTTGGGGTGGGTGTAAGAGCGCACCACTTCCTGTGGTGGCCGTTGTGCTTCCTGTTTTCTCAAGGCTGATGGAGACGAGCTGGCGGGGCTGCTGATTTTGAAACAGGGGCAGCTGCATGATTGTCTTGTGAGAGTTCAGAATGAATCACCATCTCATCCTTATAGAAAAATCCCGAATCTTTCCAGAGTTGGAACTCTAACTCTGGTGGCGTTGGACTACCTGCTCGCGCATTGAGAAGGGGGTGGGGAATGCCCAGAATGCCAAACAGTCAAAAATCAAGAGCCAGACCACAACAGATCATGAGATTAGTTCAAAAATCATACAACTTTTGGAAAAGATTTTTTCTGTTCACTTAATTTCCATTCTTTGAGATACGTCCCATTCTCTGCAATAAGAGCAAGAAATATTTTCTTTTTTAGCATGAAAAACATGAAGTATCATGAGACTGTTAATAAAACCACAAGTCAGTAACAGTAGATGGACAGGAAGGTTATGGAAACAGAGAACTACCTTTACACAGACTTGTGACCAATAAACATTCAAACCATTGGAGGATTCAAGGATACACTAAATTCAGTTTGTTGGTAAAAGAAGGGAATTTTTGGTAAAAGACAGGAAAGGAAGAGAAAAGAAATTGATGAAAAAAAATTAAAATCCTCTGATGTAGGATAAAAGATGCAGAATAAATCTATCCTGTTACAACTTTATCTGGTGATTATTATTAAAACTTTCATATCAATATGAGACCTTCTCCATACCAATTTACAAATAACTACAATATAACCAGGATTACAGAAGATGCTTCTTTGAGCAGGACACTCTCAAAACTGAAATGAATATTTGAAACACCTGCTTGCAAGAACAAAAGAAAAAAAAAAGGAAAAAAAAACCCAACACAACAAAACCCCGAACAAAAAAAGCAGTTAAATTCATACTCTACTTTGAGCTCCAGACTCACATCAGCCCCTAGATTGTCTAGAAATTTGAGGCTAACACCTGTTAGCTAACATATGCTAATAAATATGCTTGAGAAATCTTGCATAGACAAGGCAGTGTGCATTTTACCATGCACTGAGCTCTCTGAATTAAAATATTAGGCTTTCATCTATGCTTTAAGTTATCCATCACAGTACTAGACGGTTTTGGCAAACTAACATGATTTTTTCTAACCTGTTTCAGTTCAGATCTAAGCTCCCCAGCCTGCTCCAGATAGTTTCACAATTAAAGCCTTAATTCATTGCTTTTGTCTTCAGCGTCATGCCCAAAAGCAGCCCAGGTCTACATTTTAGAAACGAGACCTACGCAAAATGAAAAGGGGACAGTGAGAAAATAAGAGCCTAGAATATATCTCTTAAGGCTGAAAAGAGCAGTCGTAAAAGGAAAGACTGGTGGGACCCTCCTGGGGAGATATGTGTGGTCACTCCTGACATTTGGAGCCTGCCCAGAGAGGAACAGAGACTACTATTTAAACCAAATAGCTGTGTTACTCCTTGATCTTATTGTAAGTCTCATGCCTCAAAGTGATCATATGTTCAACCTAACTGACTATCAAATGTTTACATTGTGCTGGATGCCTTTAACATACATACTAGAGAGTGCTTTTATATTCCATTATTTGTATGCTAACACCGCTGCTTTTAACCATCTGTTTGAACCACATGCTACATTGTCTAAAATACTCCCAAATATTTGCACATCATTTTCTACTTCCTGGACCTTCACACCCTCCTACTCTTGCCTGGTCCCCCATAATCTTAGACTGTGTTTTACATAAATATTCAATATGGGTGAATGTCCTGTGCTTTCTGAATTCTTGTCATGGGCCTGCCCTGAGTTTTCAGAGAGAAGTGAATACAAAAGAATTTGAGTTCCTCTCCCCGCACTGCATTTGTTTCACTTTCTCCTCTTTTCACTCACTGGTTTAATCTGAAGCTCTCTGAGCAAAAGTGTGGAGTTCCTGAGTTCCCAGTTTATAGAATGAAGACATTGGTGCTGCTGGAGGATGCAAGAAATGAGGACATGCTATTAGGTATCTGGCTCAGTGGCTCTACCTTCAAGCGTTCCTTTCTTTACTCACATTCTTTTCTGAAAATCACATCAAGCCTGCTTAATGGTATCTACACAGGGTTTTGCATATAAAACACTAGAATAAGAAAGGGCACATCCCAGTTTCCCTACCGTACCACTGAGCAAAACTCTTCTGAGAATCAGTCTGTGGTGCATTATAAGAAAGCTTATTTATTTATTCTTCCTGGCTTTGAAAGCAGAATGACTGCAGTCCCCAATCACATACATCTTTGACGGTCTGGCATGCAGCTCAGTTTGCAGCAATATGGAGCTAGCATGGTTCTTGCAGAGCAATTCCTTAGAACCTCAGCTGAGGTGTTCACAAACTGGAGAAGCAGTGTAGAGAGGTGCAGACAGATCTTGGAACTTGAGAGGAAATGCAATCCTAAAAGATGTGGAGGGTGGTAAAATGGACATGGATGGTGCTAAAAAAAGACAAAATCTAGGGATATGTCATCTGTGAATTTATCTGTGTCCATTATTTTGGATGACATGATGAATTATACTAACTTTCCCAAAATGTCCAACAGTGTTTTCTGGAACTGAACTAACATAGAGGATCAAATCACATCACTCTGTAGTTACTGATGTACAAGATCAGCTCCAAAACTTCTGCATGAAGAAGCAGGCCTTCGCAGGCCTGTGTGATAAAACTGCCCAGTCCTTTGGAACCACATACCATGAGTGACAGAGCCCATACTGACCAGAAAGGCAGGCTGCTATCTGGAAACTGGCTACCCAAGACTGCTACAAGTCCGTGGCTAACCATCAAGTCAACTGTCAGACTGCTAAGTGGGGGTGGGGTGAGGGGGTTGCAGTATTGTTATGAAAGTTGTTTATCCACTGATTATCAGCAGCAAGAACATACATGAAATAACAGCAGGCTTCTACAGAAAGAGCCTCTAAATTGCGTTATGGTAACAGATGATGCACTGTGTCCGTGGTTTGTGCTCCAGCAGAAGCCCGTGAATAAGTTAACTACAACCAATCCTACTCCTCTCTTCTTCGAGGTTTGCTAAACACAGACTGATCAACACCAACGTGGACAGCACTAGCAAAGTGCAGGACGTGGGAGTTCTAGGGAAACCATGCATATGTAATGTTGGGCAATCGGGAACCTTATTCTTTCCCATAGAGATAATCATCATCAGAGTCCACTCCAGACACTACTAGTCTGCAGTCTTGTCCTTTCGCATGACATCGGTGTTTTCACTTCAGATGGTCAGGTGGTATGAGCATGAACACAAGCTTGAGCTTGTAGCTATCAGATAGATAAATCTGAAGTCTGTTAAAGAGGAAAAGTTGTGGTGACAGAATTTCCCAGAATTTAACAAATTCATATCACTGCATAAAAGAACATATTTGTGAGAAGTTGCTGGGCTGGATGACAATTCAAAAAGAAATAGTTAGGAATTCAGGGCTCAATTTTCATTTCCCAGGTAACATCTTTCCTCTGCTCAGGACCATGTGTGTATACCAAACCTACAAGTTTTTTAATTTTGATAAAATGGTACAGAATATGGAAGAAGAACAAGGGATTCTGTTCTTATGTAAGCGGCCTGTAAAAAGATACCACTACTTTTAAAAATAAAAGTTCTTTTTTTTCACTCTTGCTCTTCAGGTTCCTTTCCTAATCAAACTAGGACAACAAGTAATATGCTCTCAACACTGTAATAATAAACTAGTAATAAAAAATAAAAACCTTCCTAGCCTGGGTGAAACCTTTTTGACTCCCTTCTATATAGAAGTTTCTATATATGAGCATAAGCATATGCTGAAGACAGATACAACCAAAACCTCTGCAATATATGAAAGGAGTAGCTAAGCTCAGCAACAAACTGTTCCAAGGTATGTTTTCTGATTGGTTTATGAGCAGTTTTATATGTAATTTGAAGAAACTGGACCCAGGGGAAAAATGACTAAAGAAATACTGTGTGGAAATTCCTTGCATTTCCAATCCAGTCAGATAGAATAAACATGCTCCCCTGAAATACATACACAAAATCTAGAGATAAGTCATCTATGGATTTATCAATATCCAGAGAAGGAGAGGCTCTGTTGTAAGAAAGAAAGAAAATTCCTCACCCATGCAAGGCTGGTGAATGTCGACCATACTTGGGGGGCACATGTATGTGTGAGAGGCCTTAAATTTTTTTGTCCAATAATTGGTACTGAACAAGATGTGTGCCTATTATCCTTATACAGCTGGTAGAAAAATACAGTATCTTGTCCTAATAGCCTTATGTTCCACCACAAATCCAACATCTCATTGGCAAAAGACATATAATGAATGTGAAGGAAGAAAGTGGCTTGGGGATCCATGCGCACAAAAATAGAACCAGAAACTGCAGAAGTACATAATCACTTCAAAACCACTTCAGATATTATGTTCATGTTGATTCCCAGTGGATTCCCTAATGACAAATTAGCAATTTCTGACTACTACAAAGATGACCACTGGAGTCCTCACTACAGATTCTAGAAGAGGTCTCCCCCAAATCTACCATCTAATCTGTCAGTCAGGTCACAGACTAATGTAATGCAAATGAATACATCTAGGACAGGCTGAGAAAACAGTTTTAGCCTCCATGGAGTGTGCTAAAATGCTAAAAAAAAAAGAGGAAGGTCCTGTTAGCTGCCAGGATTTGTAAGAAAATTGTCCTAAGATTAAGCCAAATTCTCTGGGGGAGGTTTTTTTCAGTGTGCTATAAACTATCACAAAGCATGTCTATCCTAAATAATATATTATTGTGCAGAGCTCTTCAACCTGATGCCTGGGGGAGGTACGTGACATACAGTGCAATGGCCAGACCCATGGCTGAGCTGAAGTTTCTTCTTAGTGCCTTACTGTGTAGGTATACCGGTTTGTCTGGAGGATCTCGAAGATGCTGCTGCACTCTGGGGTGTGGATAATCCTACTGTGGCCCTCCAAAATATTTAGTGTTATTGTGAGAACAGAAGGCCTTCAATGTCTAAGGTGTGTGTTTAGCATCATAACACATAGGAATAAAGCTTAGGGAAAAATCCCTGAGAGAGAGTAAACTCACTGACATTCAAATCAGCAGCTATTTTAATTACTCTGTACAAGGCTTTATTGTTACAAGATCACTCTGTAAGGAGAATCCGCCAAGAGATCTTATTTTCGGACAACTCACCTTTTCTGAAGTGATAGCAACAATAAATAGTATCTGATGAAAAGGTAGTCAAATAAACGGACTATCACAGATTTGACAAAATTTGACTCATCAGATCTTTGGTTTTCCAAAATGGAGATGGTCCTCTATGGGAAAATAAACATGAAGCCAACTTAAGAAGAATATAATGTCTTTTAAACTTACAAGGACTATAGGGTAACATATGTAGTTTCAAAAGTTTAAGTCTCGATTGTTTCACAAATGTAAAGAATAAAGATTTTGAAAATTTATCTGGAATGGATTAAAACTTTACTTGAAAAAATAACAGTGAAAATGGTTTACATTTACTTTTGTTGAAACGGCATGACAATGACTTCCTGATTTGGGTTATTTTTTATATTTCAGTCAAGCGTCTTTCATCAGTGATGTTCCCAACACCAAACCAGATGTAGTCCTTTGGGGTCAAGGTGAAAAATTTGTCCTGGTTTCTTTGAAAGCATATCTAGACCATTTGGTGATGACTGACCATGAAGGTGTTGAGGATCTGTTCACTAGTCTTGTCTCAGGAATCATGGTTTTATGAGTAACAGCAATAGCTGCATCCAGGTTTGATCTTTCTAAGAACTGATTGGATCAGGAGAATGAACAGAAAAATATTTAGGAAACTTTCTTTCCATGATAGCAGAAAGGCAGCTGGGAGACACCTTGGTATAAACTGATATCTCAGACACTGCAAGCAAATGTGCTAATAGGTTTGGTGTCCAAAAAGTCCATGATAAAGGGAAAGGAATCATTATTATAAAGTTTGGGTGCTTAAACAACCCTTTGCAGCTACACTCAGCATTCTAGCTGCCGGGAAGTCATGGGATTCACGCGGTCTGTTACTGCCTTTTGCCTCCCACTTACAGAGGAGAGTTGGCTAGTGTTGTGACCCATACTGCAACAGTATAGGTTGATTGCCGATTAAACATGTCCTCAGTGTATCCTCAAGGATAGTGCCCAGTTCTTCTAGGGCATGCCAATGGCAGCCCTCTTCTAGGACTGGCACAGCCACTGAAACAGATTATGACATCTCTGTACGGTTTTCATTTTGATTCTTTGTGCTCAGATTCAGAGCAATAAACATGCAGAAAGACTCTGCCAGGTCCTTCTTTCAGACAGCTAACTGGACAATGTAACACAAAAAGCGGTTAACTTGCAGAGCCCCTAAAGTCTTTCCCTCTGCAATGTTTTCTTCTTCCTGAACTCTTCTGACTAGCTCTACGAAAAGTTAATCTCATCTCAGCTAAAATACACAGAACCAAAGCTGTGATCCCAGAATGACACAAGATAAAGGAGACTCTAATCCAATTAACTTTAGTCATCAGCCTTTCTCACATTATTCCTCTGCTTTCCAGGTTTAGCTCTCCAGTTACGCCCTCCCTTCGATGCAGTGTATCCTCCATCACCTGGCTTAGCACTTGAAATAATACACAAGAAATAACCTCACAGGAGGCTTGCCTTCTGTCTAGAGAACCTCTGATCAGCTAGACTTCCTTCCCAAAGTGAAAGGAGTCAGTCTGTGCCCCAGTTCCCAACTGAGCTTTTGAAGAGCACCTTCCCATAGTCCTCACACCCAGTACAAGACAATGCAGTCAATAGTGCCTTAGGTGATTTCCTGCTACTGGTGGTTTGAGGATGAGAAGCAGTCTTTCACTTTTCATAGGACAAGAAGAATAATCAAGTGAAATCCAGAGCCTGAAGTGGATGGGAACATCAGGAAACAATCTCAGGAGAACAGCTCAGCATATCGTGCAAAGGAGGAGTAAAATGGCAAAAGCTGTTCTAGTAAACTTCTATTTACTGGCACGCTATTGAGCAATAGTTTTGGTAACATGGTGTATATTCATACTTACATATATACACAGATTCTCACATGTATGCACAAAACCATACTTAGAACTGGGAGATGATTTGCAGGTGGTGTTCAGAAAAGGATAGATATTCTGGGGCACTCAGTTTGTGAGGTTATCGCTGTTCTTCACAGCACCCTCAACAGCAACTTAGAGCCAAATCTATTTAAAAACAGTAAAGGCAGAGAAGTGAAGTTGCCTTTGGTTGTGCTTTTTTTTCTCTTTCCCGTTGTAGCTTCCTCTTTCTCTTCACCAGCTCAGCAGTGCTGGCAGCTTTTTATAAACCACGATTCCTACTGCTGTCAGCTTGTTTGGAAACTACATGGTGAGCTCAGTCCAGCGGCTACTGCTGTGGGTTTGTGTTTAATTGCAGACCGGATTTGCTTGAAATTCTGTACCCACCACCATAATTTTTATTCCAAAACACTCAAAGAGCATATTCAAAAATATTCAGTACCAAGCAGAATTTTGTACTAAATGTATGCAGTTGTGTAGCATAAACTAAAAGCGGAAATGCATTTTCATAAATAAGTAGTAAAGAACTTCTGCACAATGCATATGGGAGTGATGGCCTCCTGAAGGTTAAACCATGGCAGGGCGGTCAGTAATGCTGGGTTATTCTAGGTTGACAGTAATCTGTACTGAGCATGCAAAGTGATATCATGACCAGAACAATAACTGTGAAGCAAAAAGCAATATTGAGAAGATCTTCATTTGTAGTGGAATCCTCTACAATACCTCATACATCTTTAACACCAGACACAGGGTGGATAGGTGAGTAGAGTGCTGTCCAGAAAGATTATCCGTATATGAATGATTAGGAATAAAACAGTGAAAAGCTTCATCTAGCCATAGCATCAAGGAGCGATTGCTGGGAAAGTAGGCAGAAGCAACAACGGGGAGGAGCAGTAGCGGGACTGAGGAAACACTGTGGGTTGGGATAGTGAGATAAACAGCACCAGCACTCCTGAAGTCTTTGTCCTCTGCCTGCTGCTCTAAAGGCAAAATTTGCCATTGGTTTGGAGGAGAAACTACCTTGGGACAGACACGTTATATTTCTTCTCACCACAACAGAAATCCCACAGCCAGTTAGGGAGTGGGGGATGATGGCAAGATCTTGGCTGGAGGCAAACAGTACTCAGAAGAAAAGCTATAGAAAGAAAATAAACTTGCAGGTTCCTCTAGGTCACAGAGTTCAAAAACTTTTTTTATTTGCGGATCTCTAAAATGCTTCCATTCAGGTGCAAACATACATGCAATTTATATGGTCAGTTAAGCCCACTGATAACAAGGTTACTTTTTGTTATTTTTCTCAGATCCCTCAGAAATACTCCATGGACTTGCAGAGGCCTACAAATCATGAGTTGAAAAGTCACTAAATCATGGCTGGAAAATATAGGTCTAAACATAGTACTTGCATTAGTTAAACTAAATTTAATTTCTGTATTGCTGAATTAAATGAGAACAACAACATTGGTAATAGCATGCTGCAACTGTAAACTCTGTTAAATTTAGTCACTGTTTAAAATACACAATCCAGTACTTGAATTAAATTTTAAATAAATGGTTAAGGCTTTGTATGTAGGTGAGGTCTGTGGCTGAAAAGACAAAAAACATGAGTAAACCCAGGGGCATAGGAGTGGGAATAAGGTGACTGCAGAAGAGTTGAAGCTCCATTTATCAGCAAGAACACTTTTTATCAGCAGCTTTACCTGTATTTGCCCATGCTGTACGTAACTGCATGTAGTATTCCTACTAGAACTGTAACTATCTCAGCCCATTGTGTTACCAGTCACGATGGGTCACAATGGTTGCTAACAAGACCCCCCTCAACAGACAAAGCCATCGGGAAAGTCTGTCCCCTTCTCAGCTGGCAGGAATCCTGCAATCTGGGGGTCGGAGTCAGCTGAGTTATAAATACTCAGTCGTGGCTCTGTTTTGGTGTCTACTCCTCTGTCTCCTACCATCTCCTACTCAGAAAAGAATCATTTCCCTTTTCTTAATGACCACTGAAATCATTTAGGGAATTTCCAGCACACGGTGTACAGATTCTGATTCACTTTAACCCCACAAAATGTTTAACTCCTTCTGGGAATTATTGTGAATTGATCCAGTCCTACAAACTAAGATACCCCAAGTTCCCCTTTCCCTTTTTCCCTTTCAGCCATATACAAGCACTGAGCATCCAAAGCATTCTGCTCCTCTGCACCCTGCTGTCACTGCAGTGAAATCTTCTTAGCCACTGGACCTTAGGTGTGGACACTGTTAATTGGGTCAGATTTGTGGAGGTCTCTTCTCCTAAAATGGGAAGATAATTGCATTTTTCTCATTTTCTGAGATACAGATATAACTCTTAGCTTATTCTTCTGTAATGTTCTTTAAAATGTTTCATTGCTACCACTCATATAACATGGTCAAAACAAAACCTCTCTGTTTTCCTTCCCTTCTACCTCCTTCTTTTAGCAAAGCTATTCTTCTTACTCTTGCTGTCACGTGGGTGTTGTCTCTGACATTATGCCAATCTACACAAGCAGGCTTTATCAAGGATGTGCAGCTTCCTCTTGCAGGACACCTGTAAGATCAATTTTTTCTACTTTCCCTTCATTGCCTATAGTCTCACCCACCAATGGCACAAACTATGGCAGTTTCTTTCTCTCTGGCCTTCCTGGCTTCAGACTCTCTTTTCCCTTTCTCCTCTTTCTCCAGTGTAAGGGGGGGATCAAAATACTGTTCAAATACTCTCTTCTGTATTTCTGCACTATATTCCTCTCAATTGCCACATCAAAAACAAATTTTGAAGTCCTTTTAAGACCCTTCGCACAACTGGTCCTCCCTAGTCTTTGTTTGTTTAATGTATAATATAATACAATAATGCAATTGTTTAATATTTGGTGTAATCCTTCTGGCTCAAGAAGAAGAAGTACAGTCAAATACTGGACTGTAGGTACAGCAAATTGCTTGTATTAAAAAAAAAAGATTGCAAAATTAGGAGACCAATAACCACAGTTGTGAGAGCAACAGGAGGGAGGAAATAAATTATCAACCCATATATTGTTAGCAGAACAACTTTACAAGAAATACAGTACCAAAATACAGAGCAAAACAACTGCAACCAGACAAAAACTTATCCAATCCTTCAATGGGCCTGCAGTCTCTACATAACTGATGTAGCATTTGTCAAAGCAGTAAGCAAACTGCTTCTACAAAACTGAACAGCTTAAGATGGAGCTACTTATCTCTAGACTGTTAATTTTTTTTTCTTCCAGAAGATTAGTGAAAGATGTCAGGTTTTTAACAAACCCTGCAGATTTCAAGACACCTGAAAAAACCCGCAGGCAAGAACGCAAATATGAAGACTAAAGAATCTAACTGCATGTGACTTACATAGTAAAGATGGTCTAAGGTTACAAAAGAATGAAATGTAATTAATTCAAACACAATTTTTCTTATCAGTAACTTCTTATGTAAGAAAAAAGTTTCTATAGATAATATACTGCAGAGTGTGTGGTATACAAGTCATACACATAAAGCTGTGACATGAGGCTTGCATCCATGCTTCACCTCTTACACAGCCAATGTCTGCTGTGAGGATGTATAAAGAGCACTGGCTTCCCCTACTTCAGTTCCTCTGCTTATGCAAAATTCCAGACACAAAGTCCTTGTGAAAGTGGTGGCAGAGAACAGGAAGCACAGTTGTAAACCCACCGGCTACCTAAAGAAATGTTTATTCACGAATAGTGTTTTTCCCTTTAGAATTCTGAGAGATTAACGAGAAATACAATCCTAATAAGAAGCAAGTCTGGAAAGTATTATTTACATTAGGAGAGCAAGAATTCTTCCTAGATACACCTGCACTCTCAAGAAAGAACTGCTGCCTAAATATCCAAATCAAACTCCATGCTGCAGAGGTTATTCTGACACAGCTTGGGGGAAGTCACTACAGACCCAGGGAAAGATTCCTCTCTAATGGTGGGTGTAGATCAGCAATTTAGTTCAGATCTTAAGTGCACTTCTAAAATTAATCTCCTGATCCTCCCCACTTACTGTACTTTAATTTGCACCACATAGCAGTATTAGAGCACATAAACTGGGTTCTTTTCAGATGAAACTGAAGATGTGGCTCAGGACTCCATCTGCAAATGGGAATTCACTCCATGGCATCAGACTAGAGCCAGTCTGAAGTGACACCCTCCAAAGGAAATACAGGGTGGTTGTTGAGCCTTCAGCAACAACAATTTTTTTCTCTACGGATATGCTCTTATTGAGCCATATCTCAGATACACGTCATCCTTCTAGTTTAATTTTGACTATTAAAGTATCTGATTGTGGATCAGGAGACCTCAGTTGGACCGTAGGTTCAAGGCACAACTCTCTGAAGGGCTGTTAGACAATAGTGCTTGCATCTTACTGGTGCTACTGACTGTACATAGTATGTAGACTGGATGTAGGCTTCAAAAGTAGATGATACTAGAGCATTCTGCCATGTTAATTGCTTGAAATGATACAAAAGTTTTGAGAGATTGGAAGACTATAAATGAGCAGGATTGTGTAAATTGAAAATCTGTTGCCTGCAGTATGCAGAAGATCATTAAAAACTGATATAAAACCTTATCATACAATCATAGAATGGTTTGGGTTGGAAGGGACCTTCAAGATCATCTAGTTCCAACCCCATGGGCAGGGACACCCTCCACTAGACCACATTGCCCAAAGCCTCATCCAACCTGGCCTTGGACACTTCCAGGGAGGGGCCATCCACAACTTCTCTGGGCAACCTGTTCCAGTGTCTCACCACCCTCACAGTAAAGAATTTCTTCCTAATATCTAATAAAATGAGAAATGAAGTGCTTTTAATTTCTGTAAGTGATTGCATATCATAATGGTTCTTTAAAAATCCATGAGGCTTTCTGGATTAGTACTGACTCAAATTACTCCTCTTCCTCCCAATGAAAATGGTTATCTTCATTCTGATATGTATTTAGTCTAGTCTATGCTTGAAAATCTTTGCCAATATAGTGAAATTAGTTAAGACTGTGATATTTTAATGATATTTTAATGATATTTAAATGACATTTCAATGACGTTTCCAACTGGAAAAAGTCCTTGTATAGATGCCATTACATAAAACTCAGGAATTCATGAAAGCTGGACTGTCAAAAGCACATTTTTGCCACTAGGAACTACATCAACTTTAGGAGGGGATGCTCACATAGTAAGGAAAAGTCTTTGTTCAAATGTAGCCATGGTAATGAGGGTATCTGTGGTATCATGGTAATGGGATACTGTGGGTGTCACAGCAGAACATCAGTGGAAAGGAGAGCACGTATTTCCGCAGAGTCTACATTCAGATTGTTAAGGATCCTAAAGTGAAGCCCCACATGAGAAAAAGGGGTAACAAATTCTTCTCAGCCAGTAACTTGCAGCAGCCTTTTTTTGGCTCCTACTCTCTCATTATGGGAAAATGCAACAAAATTATTTCAACTTGTATCTTCAACTCAGTAGCAGTATATGTAATGAAGAGTTAAATGCAGAGGACTGTGCTCTAGAGCTCCAGACCCCATAGGTTCCACAGTCAGAGAGACCCATAGGCACTCTTAAGAGGGCAGATCCCCCCCTATGTCATCTGAATGGAAATTCAATGTTAAAGGATGGTATACAAGACCCACAATCTGTATTACCTCTAGATAAAACAAGTTCAATGGAAAACATAGCTCTGGGAAGAGTACAGAACATACAAGGGAATCCCTTGCTTAGAGGTCTTGTCTTACTGTTACAAGAAAACTCAGTGGCAGAATCTATGTAAACACCTGTTTCTGATTAAAAGACTTCAGGATGAGTGATGTTGTATGTGGTTTCAGTGAGAGAAAAATTACCTTCCAAGCACCAAACAAGGTTTGAGGTAACGGGACCTCTCTGTGATGTGGCTGCGAGTTGAAACCCTTTTGCTTTGGTAGCTTGTGGTTAGAAATAGCTTGAAGAATTAAATGGGTAGAGGTAGGGGAAGAACTGTTTCAAGAAACCGCACACAGTGAGGTGATGCTTAGAGGAAAAAATCTCTCAGATTAATAGGAATGTTAAATGTTTTCAGAAATAATCTTTCAGAAACTCAATCTTTCAACTCTGCAAGTTTCTCTGTAGTTCTCCAAATTGCCATCCTGGAGAAGGATCCCTACCCTACTTCAAAAGCCTTTTTGAAGGTCAGATTACACTCTGAGTAGCAGTTCACATCATACGCCTCTGGAAATCAGTTCTCCACTATACAATTGTTTGGTAACTTCATCTGTTTTCTGCACGTAAGTCACCTAATAAGGTACTGCAAGGATCTGGGCCAAAAGTATCATCTCTAGTAGACCTTCCTTCAGGAGTGAGAAGATTCTGTAATTACAAACGCAGGATAAAACACCAGTTATATGCAACAGTGAGAAAGTAACCTATGTTGAATTTTAGCGAGATTGTTGCCAGTGATCTTCCTATACAAATATGATAGTGTACATGAGCATTTTATTTCACCTTTAGCATTTCTATTTATGGAGATACTCTCCTTCCTAGGAAGCTTATTCAACTTCTGGGCTTTCTGCTGGTCCTCAAGCTTTATGGCATGTTATTTGATTCTAATTCATCATACAGACAATCAATTTCATTATTTATATTGATAATCTTAGTGTGCTTATGATTGCTCATATATTAACCATGGTTGATAATGTTGGTAATCTAGCATTCCCTGAGTGCAGTAAGGCTGGTGCAAAATATCTATCCTTATTAGGTAATTTCCTGTGCTAAGAGACAGTGCAGAAATATCCTTCAGCGTGTGAAATATAGTTGCATTCCACTTTAATAGAAGCCTCTCTGTGTAAAACACTGCACTTTTAAATCTTCCAGTAGATGCTTAAGCTATCTTTCAGAGTCCGATGAATCAGATAGCGTATCTTCTTTGTTCTGAATAGCCTTTTTAATAGACACACAATTTCCACAATTACTTTTATCACCTATTATACAATTACCCACTTTAAGATTTGTGTATGCTATTGTTCACTCCCTTCTCCTCTGTTTGCACTGAATTTTTTCATCAGGACTGTACTTTGCTTCTCTCCTTTTCCCCCAGGTGGTTCTGATCTCTTCCAGGCTGGTATCCAAGGGGATATTTGAGAACCGTCTCAGCGACAGAAGTGGACTGTTTAGCAGCTTGCTTATTTCTAGGTTAAAGTCAAGATTTCATGGTATGAATAAAATAAGAAGGAAATGCTTATGTATCAATTGATGCTGATGAAATTCAGTTTGGGTCTTCAAGAGTTAATCTCCCATCATGTTCTTGATCTTGTCCCATCGCTAATATGGTTTGCTTGTTGAGTTCCTTAGGGTGGGCAATGAGAGGAACTTGTGAAGTGGCCTCTGGTTTTACCAGTGTATGAGGGAGGAAGTCTGTAGTGGCTGAAATTCCCCCTCACACATAGACCCAGGTGAGTGGTGAACAAGCTACTTTCAAAAGCAGAACCTGTGGCACATGGGCATAGATCGAAGGGGAACAACCCAGACAAAGAAACTTCACTTTTCCAAGATATTAGTAACTAACTGCAAAGCAAGAAGGCATTTTGCAGAATGAGAGCGTTCTCCCTTTGTAGCAAGGCCCCACCTTCTACATCCTGCCCCGTGGCCCACTCACCCCTGCCCCTGCCAGAACCTCAGTACAAGGGGCATTCGTTCAGTGCAGCCAAATGCAAGTAAAACAGGGGGGTAAAGAGAGAGGAGAACACCACGTGAGAAGAGCTAAAGCAAAATCTCTACACGAAATTTTGACACTTAACTGTGTAGATACAAGTCTACAAATCTGGTACTCGCTGTTAAAGGCACTCAGCATCTGAGAGAAGACAAGTCATTGCATGGCACATGTAATACTTTCTCCTTTCCCCATTCACTTTCTCCTTTCCCCATTCACTTTCTCCTTGCAGGAGCTAGAAAAGAAAAGAAATCACAAAAAAACAAATAGGAGGACTAAGTATCTTTCACTGAATCATTTTGTGCTATTGCAAAGTTTATGAAGAAAGTCGCATGGGCTTAACTTCAGTGTTTTGTAGAAACCTAAGGCTCTATATTTGAAACTGGATACTCTTTTTTTTTTTCCTTTCTGCTAAGTATTGCCACCTAATTCCAACATAGGGCTATTGTTAAAGCAAGTCTATGCCACCGCACTGTCCTCACAGAAGTTGTCAGGACTGTGTCTCTATGATACATCGTTAAACCAGAGAGCAGCACCATCGTTATGGTTCATCTACAGTGGGAAGCACATAGTCTTCCACAGAGCACTGCACCCATATGCTTGTTTATTGGTAGCAGGCCCAGGCTCTGGGTTGCTGATTATACAGTAAGCACCTGCCCATGGCAGATCTGGCTCAGGGCAGACTTCCTGTTACAGCGCCGCAGCTCCCTGAAATGAGATTTATGCAAACTGGCTAAAAGCTGTGATGTCACAGCGCACTGATAGACCCAAGGGCTATCTCCCTTCTACAGACATTTGATAAAATCAGGAACTTCACATACAACTCGGGAAGAAGTTCACCTCAGAACATATTAGGGCAAACCATGAAAACTTGTTAGGGTCCTTCTCCTATCCTGAGATCCATCATCGCAAAGGGACTTCACGGAGTCCGAGGATCTCACTTTTTTATTTTCTTTTTTTTTGTTTTGTTTTGTTTCATGTGATTTTTTCAAGTCAGTTATTCTGGATGTTTGAAAACTGAATTAAGAAAAATTCACTCAGAAGTTGGCTGAATGTTGCAAGCTTGCAAAATGGAAGGATTTCCCCTCATTCCCCCTGTGAGTATATGGGATTTATTCCTAATGCGGATCATTGGGCTCAGTAGCAAAAGGCAAAGTAAACCAGATTTTATTATTTGAGGATATCTGTTTTAGTCTGTATTTATAATGCCAGGAAGTTGGGCTTAGGTCAATATATAAAGCTAGTGACAACATTGCAATGAATGGGAAATTAACATTTCCTCCCTAAACTTGTATCTGATTTTGATCTCCATTTGTTTTCACAGATTAAATGCATGGCATTTTTGTACAGTATACGCATAGCAAGTCAGTAAATTTTTTTCTTCAGTGCTGGCTTCGTGATATAAGGCCGTCTTTCTTCAGGTTGTAATTCTTAATAATCTGGAGTGTCTGACATAGATTATGTATTTAACTATCTACCGATCTGTGAGAGAACAGTTGCTGAATGCTGATTTTACGTATCACAGATTTTAGGACTCTGTGCTCTTTGCAATGATGGCATTTTAGTTTCTAATTTCAGCTTCTCTTGAACTGAATTCTCTTGAATTCACTTGCTATGAAAAAGCAATTGGTGAATGAGGGGCAAAAACCCACAGCCCTTAATTGAGTCTTTCAATGTTTTCTCTAAGATACATATTCTTCTGTATGCTTATGAGGTTGTTTCTAGCCTTTCTTTAACTTTGAAGCATTGTTACACCACTGTAATTTATCGTGTGGTGAGTGCGGAAATTACTATTTATGAAGAAGGTAATGTCACTAATCTGTTGTTCAGAAACAAACCTTAATGGGAAGTCTCTAAGCGGAATGGGTAAAAGAGGCCCTAACTAGATTTTATTAAGTTTGTAGAAGCTGAAGAGCTGTCAGATAAGGTGTTTGACCTGGCTTTTTATGTGGTAGATGACTTACGGTAATTGCTATATGTGTTCAGAAAACAGAAAGACACAACACAGATCCAAGAGTCCTTTTAACAAAACTTGTACCAAGTTTTCTTTTTGTCTTGTTCCATCTAATGATGGCTAAAGACATGTTTCCTTATCTTCCACCCAGAAAGATGGCCCTTTGAATTCCTTTCGTGTTTGGTATCCATGTTGACTGAAAAAAAATGTCTTCTTTCTGGAGACCCTTTATTCTAGCAGTTCATCATCAGTGTCTCTGAAATCCCCTATCTGCCCAAAGGATGAGAAGACCCTAAAGATCATTTTTTGTTTTCATTTTCTTAACTCATCGAGTTGCCCAGTTGGAGCTATTGTAAATGCGTCAGGGTAGAAATCTGAAAAGAAACTGAGAAAATGAAAAAAGTACACAGAGATTTCTCAGTATGTAACTTGTTGGATTTAAATAAATTAAAAAGAAACGCAAACCTTGTCTTCAACTACCCCAGAAACCAGCATCTCCATTTAAAAAAAAAAAAAAAAAGTAGTTAATTTTCCATCCACTCATTCGCTCATAGCCAAGTTTTCTGGATTCTTTTTTCCAGTATTGAATTCCAGTGCCTACATTGAATAAATGGAATGAAAATCTAAC
The DNA here is from genome assembly GCF_028858705.1 of Grus americana. NCBI lineage: Eukaryota > Metazoa > Chordata > Aves > Gruiformes > Gruidae > Grus > Grus americana. Next base: position 27,014,261 of record NC_072856.1, read on the forward strand.
AGTCTGGCCCATATTCTGATTTGTGTTACAGTTAATATTCTGGCTGAACTCTGTTCAGACGAATGATAGAACAGGCAGTGAAAATACAATTACATCTTACAGGAGCACTTGACAGGCTAATTTGGGTTTTATTTTTGTGATTGAAATGTCCAAAAATTACTAATTTTGTGTTTTGTGCTTTCAAAATTGTTTTAAGTGCACTTTGAGCACTGCCAGTTAGAGCCCCGCATGGCATCGTTATAAGTGTCTGTGCCTCTTGGGACTTTTTCAGAGGGGAGACATAAGCCTGTTTCTAGACAGGGGTTTCTGTGAAGCAATACTTCCCCGCTCTGCCCCTCCCCTTTCAGTTGAGGGTGGGTCAGTAACTGCCTTCCTCTTGACTACGCCAGGAACCTCTTACCCTTCATTTGGAAAACGCTGCTCAAATGGTTTAGAAGTACTGCATCTTTCTCTGAAGATCAGGAATTTTGTATGGAAAAGTTCTGCAAACTGGGCCCATGTCTTCCAGTTCATGATAGAATCTAGTTGTGCTATGGGGCGAAAAATATTAAGTCAAACACCTTTACCTAAAGAGGTCTCCGGTTATATGTAGCCACCTGTAGAAATCACAGCTTCGAATGGAAGTATATTTGTATGAGAGCGAAAATGCCCCACAGAAGCGCTCTGTTCCACATAATTGCGTTGCCAGCATGGTTCAGTGAGGCTGGCCCAATGAATGATCTTGCTAATATTTTTACTCATCTTTTCTAAAATAGTTATACTGTAATTTTTTTCCAAGGAAATACAGTTAATCTTGGCCTTAAAACTTGTCTCAGCAGCACATCACTGGAAACTGTGTGGGGCATTTCTGAATCACATGCCGGTGAATACTTATGTCAGGATAACAAAAAAATGGTCAGCATTTAGTGAATTTACAATCACTTGGAATCATCTGATAAAGTCTTGGTGAATAACAAGAATTTTCAGATTGTTATGCAGTTGAGTCCCTTGTAGCTCTCTTAACCAACGCCAACCAAGCTTTCTCCAAGTATTTTTGTGGTTTTTCGCTTGATTTTCAGGGCAAAGAAGGAAGATGGAGGCAACTCTCCATTTATCAAAGTCTGTGACAGGCAAAGTATTGTTGACCTCTTGCTTGAGATTGGAATACAGTTTTAGATAGTGTACTGCACCTCATGGCATGTAGGAAAGTAGATATCAACTTCAGACCACAGCTATGAGTTGCTACCAAAGCTTTCTGTCACTCTTTTACATGAAAACAATTGACAGAACAAATGGCTATTGACATCAGTTAAATATTAAATGGTAACATAAGCCATTCTTTGCTTTTTGTCAGGGGAAACAAAACAGTTCAGTGTCATGGAAGTGCTATCAGTGAGTAAGATGATGAAATGGGTGTGTGGGTGGGGAGGTTCCAGAGAAGGATGGGGCAAGTGGGTAAAGATTGGTACAAGAGGCAACAGCAGCACATGGTGAAACCTCTTCTCTCTAACTAGAGAAAAAGGTTTTAATAAAACATAAAAAAACCCCCAAACCACAAACAAACAAAGAAACAAACAAAAACCCCAAACAAAATAAAACAAAACAAAAACAGAGATTAAAAACAGGTTCTTGGAAATAGTTTCTCTAATGAATATAGGAAAATATTCCACCTTCCCATAGGATAAAGATAATCGGAGAGAATCCATGCTGTACTGTCTCCTTTGACCACCATCTGATTAAGTTTATGATACATAAACTTTAAAATACTTAATATATGTCTTATATTAGTTACAGTACCCTTGAAGATCAGACACCAAGATGGAAAGTGGTACCAATTCAAGTCCTTTGTGGATTGGTCCAGGTTGCATGAGTTAACAAGGCTATACACATACATATTTTATCAAATGGGTCACTGAGCAGAAAACAAATTCAAGGAAGAAAATTCCCATAATCCATAATAAAGACATTTTAAGTCCCAGACTTTCGAAACAGCGTATGTAAAAGCAGACTGTTTTTTAGATGTTGAGTATCTGCAACTCGCTTTGCAGTCAGCCAGATCTGTAAATATTCGGGGAATCATTTTTTTTAAGAGTCTATTTAACACGCCTTCCTTTAGCTCTGGTCATTGAATACACATCTGAACTTGTAAAACTAGTTTTGAATGGTAGAACTACTTCATTCTCAGCTCTCGGACTGTGAGAGACTATTGCCTGTTACTTTCAGTCATTTGCTTCAGTCATTGGACTGAAATGGGGGAGTTTGGGAAATCTTAGTGAAGAAGAGATAACAAAGGAAGAACACAACTAGGAAAAGTCAAACGTTCTTTCCCATGCCTTAAATATGTATTGTTTATCTACTTTCGGACTGATGCTTGGCCTTCCTGCCAAGCTATACTTCTGTAAAGTTATGAGTGACAGAGCTTTTGTTGTAGCAGGGGAAATTGTATACATAGCAAATAAAGCCTGGATTGACAGGACACCGATTTCTTTGGAAATTTGTTTACTTTTGGCTAAATATTTATCAGAGCTACAAACTTTGATGCATTTAGATACAGAAATTTTTTCTAATTTCAGTCAGTTTCTAGTATTTTAGTTGAAAGGAAACAAAGGCTTTTCTTTCAAACTATATACATTTATATGACTGTTTTAACCTCCATTTCTCCCAACTAGTATGATGTGCATTTTCCATTTGGATGTTGAGGTCTGTCCTTTCACAGAATATGAATGCTTTCCCTTGAGTGATGATAAATTAACAGTTCTGAATATGAAGGCAAAAACTTGATACATCCTTCAGGTTGACATGATTTAACAGGAAGCATGTATTTATGGAAGGGAAATGGGGAGTTGTGAATTAATTTGCAAAGATAAGGAAAAGTAAAAATTCCATTCAGAACTTTATCCTGAAGAAAGGAAAACATAGTCTCCTTAATTTTGCTTGTCAGAGATCTGAGTACACCACAGGTCTAAGGAATGGGGATGAGCGAATGCATATGACCAGTCACGGTTAGAGAGAACACAAAACATGTAGAGGAAAACTAGAAGCATCAGAGAGAATCCATGCTGTACTCTCTCCTTTGACCACCCCTCTGAAGTCTGGAAAATAGGTTATACTTCCCATTAAATCTCTGTGTAGATGAAGGGCAATTCTATTGGCATGATATTGATTTGGAAAGGGAGACTGCACCTTTGTCCTCTGGAGACCAGAAATAAGAGGAGTCCCTTCACTGGTATCCCTGCTGTGGATACACTTAAGTGATGATTTGCTCCTTTTAATTAGTCTTTCCCTTACATTGTCTTTATTGTGGGTTATCATCTTCTCAAGATTTCCCCAAAACAATTATCCATCACCACAGATTATTTTGGGAGCTGACAGCCAGGCAATGGACTTGCTCCTGAGACATGGAATATTCCATGAATCTAATGCCCAGTTAGCGTCTATTCTGGAAGTCATGACGTTTTAGGCAATCTTACTGGTGCATTTTAATATGATACACTAATACAGCACCCAGCTGCTACTAAAGATCTACCAAGGTTCAAAATAATTTCTAAAAGTTTTGGGTTTGGTTTTTTTTTTCTATTGTTGTTGTTGGGGTTTTTTTGTGTTCTAATATCTTAATCCTCTGGGAATAAGTCTCTTTTCCTTGATCTAACTTCTTCAGTGTCATCATAGAAATCACATCCTTAGAAAAGGATAATCTTTAAATCCCCAAATTCCAACAGAATGAACTGAAGGAGTTAACTAGAAGAATTAAAGAGTAGAGTTAATGAGCAATGGTAACTCTGATGTAGTTTTAACCAGAAAAAAAAAATCTTTTTTTGCCAGCTGCTTATCTACCACCTCCATCTGGATTTTAAGGGCAGCTGCTGCCTTAGGTTTCATGTTCTCAAGTAGTCTAGAGGAAGAAGAAAGAGAGAAGCTTGCCTGCGTTTCTGGCATGCTGTCACCATAGCTTAAGCTTACAAAATGCTGGTGTTCCAAAAATGAGACATATTTATGGAGAGAGATAAGGATTTGGGGCACATATAGGCATATGAACATGTCAACACATGAACATAACAAATATGTCCATCATGTAAGTTATCATGTTGTTTTAAATATTTGTCCTTTTGTTTAAAGTTAGTTATGCTGAAGTCATTAACAGAAGAAAAATGTTTCTATTAGTACCTACTAGAAATTATTTCCTTTCAGAAGAAAAAGCAAGAAGGTGTTTGAGTTCTACATTGCTGTTGACACCGTAAGAATTTTTTCAGATTGGAAAAAAAATATTGTAACAAACTTAATTGGACACAGCTTAGTAAAGCCTATGAAGGACGTTGCCCTGCTCTAACTATCCTTGCTGGAAAAAGACAAAACCGAACGTTAAATGCAGCAACAGAATTGTGCACAACTAGTAATAAACAGACCACCTTTATTGAAACAACGTAAGATGTTTAAACAGTATTAGTGCTGGAATACTAGGTGTGGGGAGGAAGACAAGTGGGAAAGTTACCCTACGTCACCTGTTGTAAGAAGATAGAGACGACTTTAATTCTACAGCTAAGCATCCAGTAGGTCACAACTCAATATCTGCCCCACATTTGGACTTTCTAAGTCTTCTCTGTGCATACCTAACAGCCCTGTGCAGCTGATTTGAACCAGCAAACATTTTCAGTTCATCTTGGACAAAAACTGAGAAAGACAATGCTTTTATGCCCTCTATCAACATCATTACCCTTCTACAAACTGCCACCATTTAGTGAGACCTCACAGAAACACTCAGCATAACATGCTTAGACAAGACAAGTTTCTGCTTTCTGTTTTATGTACAGGAGGAATAATAATAATAATAATAACAACAATAATAATAAAAAATGTCTGTGACTACCAAAGAAAGGGTTTCCCTGTCATGCTGATGTGATGGCATCTTGTCTTGTGCCTGATGTCTAAGACAGCTCTCCGAGCAGTATCTGCAGAAGGTTGGAGGGTGGGATATCAAGAACTTGTGTAATACCACAGGACAAGTTTTGCTACACAGACTGCGTCTAAGGAGATGGATTACGCTTTTTTTTTTTCCAAACCAGTGTTTGGTGTCAAGCATTTTATTCCTGTTGATTCAATGAGAACTTGGAGCCTCCCCCTTCTTTCCCTAGGCAATATAAAATGTGTTGGCATCTCCCTTTCATTAACTATATGAATAATTTTGAAGGGATTCGTGTAAGCTTACAGTTCTAAAAATTCCTCTTCTTTTTACAGCCCTCTGAAGATATGGTACCCTATGAGTCAGACCTCTACCGACAGCCCCATGACTATTACCAATATCTCAACAGTGATGGAGAGAGTCATGGTGGTAAGTTAAAAAATATCTCCTTGGAGCATAAAGTCTCATGGGATACCACAGGAAAGAGATTTAGGACATTCAGGAAAAGAACAAACACGTTGCTGTGATCTATAATGTATAGGCACATATTTTCAAATCAGAAACAAACAATATTTTATTCTGCTTAACGGCACTGTTCCAAATCAGCAACTGCAACATGATTTCTCTGAAAGAGCATTTTAGAAAGTACTGAATGATGCAAGAAGCTTCCAGGACATTCAATATATTGCCAGCAAGGTGGGATCTCATGATCTCTAGCCTTCATTATCTTCACTGTGTTTTGCTTTCCCCTGCAGATCAAAAGCACTCTGCTTGTCTCAGAACTTTTTGAGGACCTGGATTTGCAATACTGTATTTCTCTTCTTGTGTTCTCATCTCCAATTCCTGTTTGACTTAGGTCCTAGATACTCTGTTTGTGCCTTCATTTTAATTATGTTTCTTTGGTATTTGGCCTTTTTCAGCTACATATATTTCTCTCTTTCTTTTGATCTCTTTTGCATGCTGCCACACCTAGCTTTAACTTTCACTCTTCCTCCAGTACACCCAAGTACTTCCTCTCTAAATCTGTGTAAAACTTCCTTGTAGCTGTTTGTATGTAAACCTAGCTCAATATAAAAATACTGTATGATTATTTATTGCTCCAATTTATGTATGCGATTTCAAAGATTTGGTGTCTTTATATTTTCATGTTGTCTGGGCACTGGACTCTAAATCGATGCAGAGAGGAGAGTCTTGCTTTGTAAATTTTGTCTCCTGTGCAATACAATGGTCCAGCAACACCACCCTGGAAATATCAGCGTCAATATTGACTCAGGAAGGAAAAGCACCGTTCTACTGTATCATTTGTGGCAGTCCCTTCAGATCCTGGAGTTTCCCTAAAAGACTCCCACTGATATAACAACTAGACCCATCACTGCTTATTTAAGATCTCTAACGACTTCACAGCATAGCACTGTTTTATCTGGGGCAACAGAAGCTACCTTAAGGGACAGCAAATTACAGAATAGGATTGTTCTAAGCATTTAACTGAAAAAGACTCCTACCTAAATTTGTTCTTTACATTGCATTCAAGAAACACCTCTGATATTCTTAATGCCTGGAGACAAAGAATTGATTCAGGTTTTATAAGTTATCTCATGGCATCTGTCAAGTCACATTAATCAAACCCAGCAAATTCCACATGGAAATTCAGGGTTTTTACAGTATAACCTGTACCTGTTTACACACCCATAAAATAAGGATAACATTTATTATCTCAAAAGGCAATTGTGACAATTAAACAATAAATATAAGAGATGCCATGTAGGAAAAAGCACTGGGAAATAACTTTTCTGTCATTACATCTAGGCTACCTCAAGCAACAACATCCCTTTATCTTTCATAGTCTTATCACCGCATCTGGTTTACTGCCTATTTTTCTGTTGGAAGGCTGATCATTAACACGTTTTACTCATCATAATGAACACAAAAACTCGAAAGTCACCTGTGTGGGTTGTGGTCTAAGTACTACCTAAACAGACAGAAATTTCTCTCTTACTAAACTTGTGTTGCACTTGTCCTAAAGACCCCCAAAAAATTGTTTAAAGTCCTACAGTAAGTGGTTATGCAAGAGGCAACTTAATCCCAGCCTGCACATTTCAATCAAATTTTTCTTTATGAAAGCACCTATAATATAGTTGGTTGTGTCTCAATATCTAATATGCCCTATGCTTTCCTGAATTGCTCACAGTCCAAAAGAGTGATGAACAACCAAAGAATACAAAGGGGAGTGAAAAACACAAATTAACACATTTTGCTTCTTTCCTATAAATGTTGACAAACCCAACTTTGGCTTTCATTTTGTTAACATGACAGAAGTAGCAGGTCTTGAGAAGAGCCATGCAGAAGAGCAGGAAAGGGACGTCACAAACTACTTTTAGAAATACGTACTAAGTGTTCAACACAATGATTGAAAAATGGCGAGGAAAAAGAATAAATAAGGGGCTGCAGTGAGAGCAGTGAAGTGAAAGAGCTGAGAACATGATTAGATAGGAAAAAAGAAAAAATAAGTAGGACAGAATTGTGAGAGAGAAGTTCAGCTTGGGGTACAGTGAGATCAATGGCAACACATAAAAAATAATTTTGCAGGTCTACTCAATACCACTATGGACCTCAAAGAAAAGCTACCAGATAAAGTCAATAGATACTACAAGACAGAATAATGCTTCTGACTTTGCTGGTAAGGGACTGCTAAAGAAATAGAAGGTCTTGCTCAAGTGTCAGACTACCTCTCTCCCACTGCTAGCAAATCAATTTTGTGAAAGGGAGATGGCAATATCTTAATCTGCAGATCCATGCTACATGCATTACTGTCACTTTTCTAGAACATAATGCTGAAGACGACCCTACCCTGAGCTTGTATACTAGTAAGTCCGTAAATGTAATACAGCATATTTTGTAACACTAATGCAATCTTCATAATTACAAAATTCCTCTGTCTCTAAGTTATTACTAAACATTATTGGTTTAGTAAAAATCACTTTTTGTATGAAGCTGAATGCTGACCCTTGTTTACTTTGTTGCTGGGCTCATGGAACATAAAATATTTCATGATTTGGGATTTTATTTTCATCCCACCTCCTGCAGTAATATGATCCTTTAAGTATCTCAGCTTTGATTTTGTTAGGATTTTAGCCCACATAGAAGAGGAGGAAAGTCCAAACATGTGAACCTTAGTCTTAAATGCTATATGGAATATAGAAAGAACTCCAAACTTCATTAAAAAATCCCCTCACTTCAAAGTCATTCTCACTATTTGCTGGGGCCTGACTCATAGATTTTTGAACATTTGGCATTATTAAAATCCTGAAGTTTGTAAAGTGAGAGCTAATGAGACCCTACTGCCATTATGGAGAAGACTGCTGCACTGCCTAGGAGCACAGCATTTCACTCAACAGAGAGTGATTCCGTACGGAATCAAGACATTCATTTTCCAGTGTCCTTCAATATTTTTTCTCATTTCCTCTCTGAGTTTTTTTCTTGGCTTGTTTTTTCAGATGAGCGAAACAGTGGGAACATCCAAGCTGTGCAATGTGGCACAGTGTGAGAAACCCTCTCCTAGTTCAAAATGAGTTGGAAAAATCTGTACAGTGCAGAGCGGAACCACTCAGAGACAGTAGCTCACAAGTACAGCCATGTCAACGCAGGCGTCTCCTTAGACCCGGCAGAGCGCTGTGCTGACAGAGCTGTCACATTTCCGGTTCAAGAGCTGGCTCATGAATTTCTGCATGGTTTTGCACTGCATGATGCGGCTTTAGCTTGTTACTCCGCTTTATAATAAATGCCTTCCTTAAGCCTATTTGGTATTCTAACTGCTGGTTCTAACATTGTTCATCTATTAAAACAGGAGCAAAGGAATTTACATTGGTCAGAAGATGACTGAGAAAGTTCAGTTATGTTTTCTCGCTTGTAGAGTAAGAATCTACCTTCATGGTGAATATTAACACACTGCCTGTAGGTCCACTATGGCTTCCCAACAGGCTAACATCCTTTCTGTCATAGGAGTTCAGAATTCATGATTGTCCTTCCTCTAACCTTTCACTACATACAAGACCAAAACAAACATGATCTCCATGTCTCTATAAGAGAGAATTTTTTTCACATCCTCTTTCACTTCACATGAAATTTCTCATAATGACTCCCTTGTGTAGCTATAGGTTGGCTTTTAATGACATTTTCCTTTACCCAAAGAACAGACACTTTCCATTTCTAGAATTTTTCTCTCCTTTTTTTTTCTTCCTTCCACCTTTACATTTTTGAGAAAATAACAGAATTGTTGTGCATTACCGACATAACACTAACAAAGAACATAGAAGTAAATAGCTGCTGCTAACTCTAACAACTGCAGACATAGATATTTAGATTTTTTTAAATATTTTCATGTACAATAACTTAGACAGGATGGTTCGCTGCAGAGGGGCTTGTGGAGACAGAATTCGGAATTTCTCTTTTGAAGTAATTAAAACAATATTGCTTTTCCTACACATCACTCTGAAATTATAGATAATTTGGAAAGACATACGGACTTTTCCTCCTGACACAACCTGAATATTTGGACATAAGTTTGTGTTGAAGTAATTTCTGACATAGATTTATTTTGCAATGTATTATGCGGTCACTGTAAATCCCTAAATGCTGTTCTATTAGTACTATTCTATTGTAGTATTTTTACAGCAGCACCTAATTCCAATAAGAAAGGAATTCAGTGATGACTAGGTTAATTATTACATAGTGATTAACATGAGTATGCATAAATAGTGTTCCATAGGTTAATTTATTTGCCAAGCAAGAGTTTAAAAGAACAGTTTTGGAGGCAGCAGGAACCTTGTCGTAGGCTCAAAAAAAAAAAAGAGGTATCTTGAAATATAAAAACATGACTGCTGATAAAAAAATATTTAAGAAGAATCAAAAGTAGACCACTCGGAGCAAGTGCAAACACTCATGGCTATGCATGTTGGAAATGTACTGTGTTCTTTCTTGACCACCGTAGTTAATATTACTAAGGTGTTGCACAGCTAAAGACCTGCCATTGACAGCCTCAGAAACTTTTACCTGGGTTTTATGATCCTCACAATTATGCATTCATCTCATTTGCTGTAGCAGATTATCAAAGACAAAGGGTCTTCGAGAATATACATTGCCATCTGACAGAGGACTTTCTGCACAAGGACCAGACCCAGATTGTTCTAAGGAACAGGAGTATAGGTTACTCCTGAAATGTATTCTCAACAATTTATTATACATGGCTGCCCATGGTATAGAGGCCCTCAATGAAATCTGCCATAATTTAACCCCAAAAAAACCAAGAGTTACTATGGCTCAGTCTTCCAACTAAACGAAAATGTTTCAGACTGAAAGTGCCCAAGGCATCCTACCAGGACCCAGCCTTAGATGACCTGTGGATTCAAATTCACACACACTATGCTCTTTCGTGGGTTGGAGCAGATGCGAATGTAAAAGTACCTGAGTACTTTGCACCCATAAAACCCACTTTTTTACCAGGGAAAACAAAATTTTTCTCTAGCACTACAACATGAAGAAGTGCTACTGTGCATTGTAATTATAACTTTGGGCAATAAAATCCATACATAATGCACAGAAAGCACTATACAACAAAGCAAAGAAATTACAAAGCGATGCAGCAGCTCCCTGCATGCTTTTATCTTTCCATCCCTTTCACATTGTCCTGGTTTCAGCAGAGATAGAGTTAATTTTCTTCCTAGTAGCTGGTATAGTGCTGTGTTTTGGATCTGGGATGAGAATGGTGTTGATAACACACTGATGTTTTAGTTGTTGCTAAGCAATATTCACCAAGTCAAGGACTTTTCAGCTTCTCATACTGCCCCATCAGTAAGGAGGCTGGCTCTGCACAAGAAGCTGGGAGGGGACATGGTCAGAACAGCTGACCCAAACTGGCCAAAGGGATATTCCATACCATATGATGTCATGCTTAGTATATAAACTTGGGGGAAGCTGGCCAGGGGTGTGACTGTGGCTCGGGGATGGGCTAGGCATTGGTCAATGGGGGGTGAGCAATTGCATTGTGCATCACTCACTTTGTATATTCTTTTATCAATATTATTATTTTCTCTTCCTTTGCTGTCCTATTAAACTGTCTCTGTCTCAACCCACAAGTTTTACTTTTTTTCGATTCTCCTCCCTGTCCCACTGGGGATAGTGGGGAGGAGTGAGCCAGCAGCTGTGTGCTGCTTAGTTGTCAGCTGGGGTTAAACCACAACATACATGCAGTGACATGGTTTATCCATGAATCAGAAAAGCAGGAAGGACAAAAAAGTAAGCACTGTGGTGGTAAATGGTCTGACTGAGCTCCAAATAAATTTCTACAAGCCTGAGCCATAAAGGCAGCTAAAAGAGCTTACAACTTCCCAGGTACAACTATGTTCGGTACAGACATATCACTGAGTTCCCTTTAAAGGAGGCCACATTCAAAGTCACTATCCCGGATTTCAAATCTTCAGTGAAATTAGACCTTATTGTTGGAAACTAAGTGGGGAAGGATGAGGAGACACAAGCTGAGAGAAAGAATGAAACTGATATTTAAGAAAAAATATTCACAGCAGATTAGTATCCAGATAATGTCATATACAATAACATCACATTGCAGAACGAGACAATTGCTCCTCTATAAATTCAGTACAATTACACTTGGAACATGTTCAGTTCTGTGCATCGCGTTATCAGAAGGATGTCAACAGCTGGGAGGGAGCTTGGAGAAGTGCGCAAGTATGATTAGAGGGGTGAACATACTGATTTATATTGAAAGACTGAGAGCTAAATGCATGCAGCTGGGTTATGTGGTAATTAGGTGTAGATTGTAAGGGTGCATGACAGCAACCTGAAAACGTGAAGGGTAGGACAGAAATTATTTATAATAATACAAGGGAAGAAAACTCAGAATAGTAAGACATAAATTAGAACTGTTACACTGAATATCATAAAGAAATTTTGGCCATGCAAAAAAAATGATTCATAAAAAGCTAAACTAGGGAAGATTAGTTCCTAACTCAGAGCAGAGGACGTGATGTTGACTTTGATTTTAAAAAGCACAGTGCATACTAATATGTGCATACTTATGCATGCAGCTACTGTATGTAAAAGAGAAATAGAATTTGCAATGCTTCATATTTCCTCTAGCAGATTTTAAATTTTGAGGAGCAAATATGAAATTCTAAAAAATTTGGAGGCTTACATTGAACTAAAAACCCGAGAAATCTAAAACTGAGAATTACATGGAATTTAATTTCAAAAGTAAACAGCATAGTGGTTATCTGAGTGCTTTTTTATGTTTTTGAAAAAAATCTAAATTTTCGCAGACATTTCAAACACACTGAAGAGATAAAATGTAGAGAAAGAGTCTGCATCAGAATCTAGCCTCCCTGTAAACGGTGTACCTCAGACTGCCGCAACAGTTTATCATTTTATTCTCTAGTATTGGTACTGAAAAATGTGCGACATACCAACACATGATTACATATCTAGCAAATATTTAGCAAAGTGCTGTGCCTGTTCTGCAGCATTCCTGAAATTTTGCTAGCAGAGTAAAATAAAGACTGAAGATAATGCAGAATAATCTGTAAATTTTCTCCGTCTCCTCATTTCCATGCCATGAGGAAGAATGTAATGAGAATATGACAATATGTAAATCTTTAGAATTTGTTGCTTCAAGAATGAAAATGTAAGATTGTTATAGTCTCTTCCTGAGACAGGTGCCAGCATTCATGTCTTTTGCATCTTGTGCTAAATTATCATCGAAATCCATCTCTCCATCTAAGAGTATTCTCCTAATTAAAGTGGTCTAAGTATTACTTTCCAGCCACAGGCATTTATGAGATTAGGAAAAGAAACTTTACAGGGATCGATATAGATTGTCACCAGAGACAGACACGTCAACAGGGATGGTGTTGGAGAGGGCAGACAGGACAGTGACAGGAGTAGGAACCAGTGAAAGACAGGTGAACGCGATGTTTCTTAATCTTGTAATGACAGCCAATCTGTTTTCATTTTCTTTAGATCATTACTGGGAATATCATCCACACCACATGCACAGTGAGTTTGAGACCTTCGGAGACAATCACTTCACAGAACTGCAGAGTGTACAGCCTCCCCAGCTGCAGCAGCTCTACAGGCACATGGAGATTGAACAAATGCACGTCTTGGATTCTGCAATCCCAACCACACACATCGGACTCAACCATCAGGTATGGCTACCAACCCCTACTCAGAATTTTGGATGATAGTTAAGGGTAAGGAAAATAATGCATCAGGGAATTAATACTCTTATATGAAAGAGATTGCTGAAATGAATTACACAAGTTCTTACTGCAGAAGCACTTGATATAAAACACTTCATTCTCAGGACAATGTGGTTTAAGCATTCTTTTCATCTGGATAATGAGGAGTCACGTTCCTCAAACTGTGCCTTTAAAGATAATTGCATTTTGTGGAGGTTTTTGAAATTCCAAAATTGTGTTTAACTTGGAATGAAAATCAACTGTTTTGAAATTCCGCAGAGGAACTGGACCTGAGAAGCTACACATTGTCATAGCAAGAGTATCCATGACTACTGGGAAATATTCTGAGCCTCAAAGTAGTAGGAAAGTTTTAAATATTTCCAAGCAACCCTGACAATTTTACATGACCCGTACAAGAAATGCTAACAAAGACAAGTCACTGGTAATTTTAACACAGTGAAACAGGCTGAGGACAACCTGCTTCTGTTTTTACCTGAAATTAAATAAGCCATGAGCCAAAACACACTGTCTTGTCTCTCCTCAGATTTTACATGAAGCCAGTCATCTCCCTGTAAAAAAAAGATACTCCGTTGTGCAGTAAAGATAGTCACCAAAGTGGCAGTGAATTATCACTAAAGCTGAAATTATAAGGGGTTCCATGGTACTGCAAAGATCCTAAGCAAAGCAGGTGTGGAGATCACTTTTAACTCTTGATCTACAAGAATATGCCCAAAGTCATTACTGGGAGCAATAAGAAAGCTGGGTGGTCTTGTGCTAAGGACTTTCCCAAGGCAGGCAAGCTACATCCAACGTGCTGAATACAAGTTAGAGTAGGACTGAGGTCAGAGAAAAAAAGTGTTTGCTGGTTACAGTGCTGCATATAATGGTGACATTGCTGAAGTTTTGTGAGAGAAACTGCATGCATGGAATTGTCATTTGGGGCTTCTTTGTTCAAAGCAAACTGAAATTGTATACAAATACTGTATTAATCAAAAACGAAGAAAAAAAAGGAGTGAATAAGTTAACACTGTCAACAGGAAACTGACTGACTGCAAGTCATCAAACTTCTCACCTACTACTCAGAAAAAAAATCAGGAATAGAATATAAGATGTAGATACAAACAAAGAATTAGGAACAGAAAGTCACAAATATAAAAAATGCTTCATGGAACAGCAGTCTGTGGGAAGCTTCAAGTCGTTTCAGTTGCTCACTGCAACTGCTAATACGTAATGACCAACCGTTACCTCCAACCAAAGGCAAAGATTAAAAATTAGCCCCATTATGGATGTCTTTGGAAGCACCACCAAGAACCAAGAGAGGGTTTTTCTGCTTATCCCACTTCATTCTACTTAGTTATCGTCTTTAATTTCAGGACGAAAGGCAGAGAATTAGTTGTATCTTTTGATAAAGAGCACTGTGCTCTCTCTGTCCCACCCCATACCAAGGTGCAGAAGATATTAGTAGGTAAAATTCACCACTGCCCTCCTCTTCCTTACCAGCTGGGGATCTTTGGCTTTTTACTTTAGCCTACAGTAGCTCATGCGAGTGGTACTTAGCATGCTGTGAGGTTCAGACTCTGGTGTGTCTCAGCCACAGTCCTAGGCAACACATACTATCGTTCAAGGCCTTTTCAAAGAAACAGAAGCAGGAAGCAAGCTTTAATCCTCCACTGAATTTGCCAGTTATTAACTGCACCCATGCTTGGTCGTGCAATATCAGAGTTACAGATTGCAAATAAAGGAAGAACATGCAAGGATATTTCTCTAATTTTCTGTTGATATCACCTTATTTTGTGAAATCAAATTTGAGGCTCAAGCTGTTCTTGGACAAGATTTCTTTAAAAAGTTTTGTTAGCCTGCCAACAGGTGGTCTCACCAAATAGTAAGTTAATAAAATAGCCATTCTGAAGGGAGAATGAAAGAAAAGGTTAGGAAACTGTGAAGAACTTTAGAAAGAGGAAAATCACAAATGGATGCCACAGAGCCTGAGACAACATCAGAACATGGGAGGTAGCTAGCAGTTTCTTAAGCTTTCTCTCTCCAGAACTCCATTAGTAACCTGGCTCTTTCAAACATACAACCGGGTCCCCTGTGACTCCGTGTAACATAACTCTGTGACACTGTATGTATTGACCTACACTGGGTTTCAGGTGTAAAGTAAGTGTAAGCAAAAATACAGCAGATAGGGAAGCTTGCTCAACTCCCCAGGTTGGTCTCGGCAACTGCCTTTGCTTGTGAGACACCATTCCCCCTCCCTGCTCCACAGCCCTCTCCCACCGTCCCCCTCCAGCCCCAGAGGAGCTGTTTCCTTACCCCCACACCACCCCTCAACGCACCCCAGGTTTCCACAACCTTTTTCTCTGCTGGGGCACCAATCTCTGTCTCCCTCCCCTGTAAGACATTGTCCCACCTTCTCATTCCCCTTCCCCCATGGCAGAGTCTCTCCCTTCCTTCCTTCCTACCCCGATGCCGCAGCTTTCTTAACTGTAAAAAGCTAAAGGTGACTCTGTGGTGAGGGCTGAAGTTTCGCTCTTGGGGATCTGACAGGAAGCTTACACACACTCTTACCCAATCCTGGCCTTCCTGCCAGATCGGCTCCAGCCAATCTGCCAACTCATTAACCGCCAGCTGCTGCACCCCAAAACCAGCCCTTTGCAAACTCCTTATTGGGACATTTTCAGCTGGTGCAAAACTCATCTGAAAAGCACCACTCGGCAAAGCCCGACATGGGGTGGGCAGTGTGAGTCGGGAACACCCACTCCCCACTTTAGTGCCTAAGGACCCCTGGGAAGGGAATCAGGCTCGAGACATCCTTCCTTGGCGGAGGGAAGGAAGAGCAATTCAAAAGGAGCTCACCTTCCAGCACTATCGATCTGGCCCATTTCATGAAAACCACATGCTAGATGCTGCTGGGTTTGGGGAATGTTGGTTGGTTTTCTTTAATGTAGGAATTGGGTTCTTATTCCCTGCCCCTCAGACTCATCTGTTTCTTCTTATTAAATAAGAAGCTGCAATAATTCATGACAACTGGTCATGACCCCTAACAAACCAGACTGCAACTGAGAATTTACAGAGCTGAGGTATATTCCACACTGCTCCTGACAAGACCGCTATATAAAGGCAAGAGAATTAAGCACAAAAACTGGCTTGCTGGCTTTGCAGATGAGAAATCCCCGTTAATTGGGAATTTTCAGATAGCTGCTTAGGAAAAGAGAATGTGAGCCAATATGATGTATCCTTTGTATGCTAAGGCTATTCCCCTCCTCACGGGGGAAATTCAGGACAGGAAGCTGACAGAGCCATGTAACTTCATCTCCAGAGTTGGATGCAGTCCTGTAGGGATTCAGTGCTGTCAGAAGGTACTATGTTTCAGAAAGGAAGAGGACAACAGAGCCAAAGTTGGTGAAAGCAGCCATGCTAAGGTAGAGCTGTTCAGCTCTCTCAAATTTGACAATGTAGTTCTAGAAGGTCTGTGTTAGAAAAAAAGTTGTTCTCAAAAGCAGTTTTACACAGGGGGCAGGCAACAGGGATCAGAAACTCATTAGGAAGGCTGCTGGCTTTGGGGAGGTATGGGGGAAGAGGGGCAATATCACTTGCATAGGATATAACATATGGGAAAGTTCTGACTTTCACAACCTTATTCCTCCTTCCTTCTTATAAAGATGTGTCTTTGTACGTGTGTAAGTGTTGACTGTTAGCTGGAAGTGTTTCTTAATTGCACAGTATTTATTATAAATGTCAACAACTAGTATTTATAATAAATGTCACTCAGTATTACCGTAAACAGTCTAATATACCTCTTGCTTTCTCCCCTCTTTTCCTTTTTTTATCTTGATGCCCCACTTTCTATCACTACCTCCTCCCTCTACTACTCTCTTCTCCCAAAGGTGTCCTATTTGCCCCGGATGTGCTTACAGTACTCGTCTCCACCGCAGCCCAGTTCTGATGAGGAGGACATAGAGAGGCAGAGCCCCCCATTGGAGGTATCAGATGGGGAGACTGATGGCGTGGACCCTGGGACTGGAATTATGCATGGAGAAACAGGTCAGTGAAGACAGAGGGACTTTGTCAAGCTATGTGCTGAGCAGCTGTTACATTACTATGATGATAACGAATAAAACCATAGAACTGCTGTGCTATTATTTTATCCCATTGCCAAAGCTTCGCTTTCCCTGACTCCTTGCACTCTCCTGTCCTCCAAATCTTTTATGACCCTAACTGTGTCTATATCTCAGATCTCGTTTCTTCACGTACTCCCTGCCTTGCCTATTCAGGCTTCCTGAATGGAAATGGCTTTTGCCATTTCTCCTCCAATTTCCATTAACAGATGGGAAAACCAAGGCAACGAGGTCAAGGAACTGATTTTAAAAAATATTTAGCTCTGTTTGCTCAGTACCTGCAAGTCAGGTTCTGGATAACCTGCCCAAATTAGCTTCAGATTAGTTTCAAATTAGCAATGTTTTTCAGTTAGCTTCAAATTAACAAATTAATTTCAAAGCAAGCATTTGGCCTTTGGCATTCCTTATTCCTGTCTTTTCTTCTTGGTGCATCAATCCACATTATGTCCTCACACATAATGTGTAACACAGTGTATTGCTATAAATGTTGCAAAGTGAAGAAGTTACGTGGCTGACAAGCTAGCTGAAACAGTTATATGAATTATAGATGTTCTGCTGTTTCACCAGGAACTACACGCTAATCCTAATGCTCCACTGCCTTTCTGCCCTGACTCTCACACAGGCAGCAAGAAAAAGATACGTCTGTATCAGTTCCTTCTGGACCTTCTTCGCAGTGGAGACATGAAGGACAGCATCTGGTGGGTGGACAAGGAAAAAGGTACTTTCCAGTTCTCCTCCAAACACAAAGAAGCCTTGGCGCATCGCTGGGGCATCCAGAAAGGCAATCGCAAGAAAATGACCTACCAGAAGATGGCACGGGCTTTGAGAAACTACGGCAAGACAGGGGAGGTCAAGAAAGTCAAGAAGAAGCTGACCTACCAGTTCAGTGGAGAGGTGATGGCAAGGGGGGTCACTGACAGGAAGCATTATCCTCACTGAGGCCATGGGACCCTAAGCAAGATAAATATTAAGACCTCCTGGCTGGATACCAGCAGAGGAGATGGACGCATCTTTCTCTTTGCTTCCTGTGCCCCCTTCTCTGCCTTTAAATGGCCTTTACCGTCAGATGTTTCTGGTACGAATTCCTTTCTTCAGCATCTGAGAATCCTAAACGTGACAGAATTCTTTGCTTCCATCCTACAAGTTGGACAGAGTTGGGAAATTTAAACAATGTACAAATATATTATTGTCAGGAAAGATTTTTTTTTTTTTGATTGTATTGTAACTAAAGAATACAGCTGATGAAGTTTTGCCTTCAAAGGTGGTGCTGTGTCCTTCATAGTGACACTGCATTAGCTTTCAGCTTTCAAACTAGCATTAATACAGGCTCTGCCGCAGCTCTCAAAGCTAGAGAGAAGTTTGCAGATCTTGGAATGATACTCGTTCTTTTAAATAGTAATAACATGTACATATTTAATAAAATTTGATATAATGAAGTTCTGGTGTTTGCATAATAAATGATTACTTCACAAACAAATCTCATGTGCATTCAGTTATGCAGATACAGCTCATGTGCGGTACCGGAACAAAAGCACACTGGGTTTTTGGGGCCTATCCATCTGTCACTACTTTTTAATTTACGTAGAATTACATTTAACATTAATGCTGTCAAACTAAGTAACAAAGATAATAGGTGAGATACAGTACTGTGAAAGAGACTACAGTACTGAAGTCAATTTTAAAATACATATATATGTATCCATCATTATTTTTTCTTGTGCAAATGAAACCTTGCCAGTTGAATAATTTCTATTCACTTATACCAGGAACAGCATTTATAGCTCTATCCGGTTTAGAACATAACAATTAACCATGTTCTTCTGTGGTTTCACTCCTTTTCCTGCTCCTGTTCTTTCCTCTTGCTTGCTTACTTCCACAGTGATATCTTGATTTTAGCTTATGAACCTTTCTGGAAAATAAGTTGTGTTTAATCATGTCTTTGCAGAATTTTAGTACAAAAGTTTTTCAAGCTTTTAACTCTAGATTTTAGTTCCTACTGTGAAACAATTAATAGTAACTAATACCAACTGCATTGTATAGATTACACTCAAAATGTAAAATAAAAGATAATTCAACACCTGAGATACCATGGTAAAGTTACCCAGTACATCTAAACCCAGAAAAGAAAACCAGTCAACCAACACTAAGAAAATTATTATTTTAACTTTTAACATTATTTACCATATCTCAACTGTGTTCAAGTGCTTGGAAACCAGGAAATATCATCACAACTCTTCCAAAATAGATGAGGTGAAATGAGATAGGTCTAGAATGAAGGGAAGGGTTTTGTTTAATAATATTAAAATGTAGTAGAACATGCCGAATGTGGCAATTTGGAAGTCATAACTAAGTAACATAACTAACTTGAAGCTTTTCTGAACTTGCTCATTGAAACCAGAAATAGTTGAAAGTGATGAGCTGCTAACAGACCTGAGTTCTTGAAATTATATCTAAACATAGTCAGTTTTATCTACACTAACAATTTCACTGTGGAAGTGAAAAATCTGGTGACATCACTGGGCTACAGTGTCTCCTTGGAGCCAAACAGAAAGAAGCTCTTGCTTAAAACAAATCACAGTGTAGTACTTCCCAATCCTTCTTCCCAGTTCATGAACAGGATAAATATATCAATCAATGCCAGAAATCATCTGAGAGTGAAGAGCAGGTGGGGGCTTCAGAACTTTCTCTATTCAAGACAAGACTAATAAATAGAAAATATCTTCAGTCTTACAAAAAAATCTTGCAACCCAAATTTTAGTTACTGTTCTTTGAAGATCGTGTATATTCTCCCAGTCAAATATGTTTTATTCAGTTAGGGTTAGGATATGTCAAAGCTATAAAACAATTTAAGAAGAGATTTTGTTCCTAAAATTGTACTGTAAGAATTTGCTTCCTATAGGACACAATGTAATACTGACTAAATTAGACTCGTATTAACTCCACGTGCATCCATATTGCAATTGTAGGATGGAAGCTGAAGACACTGAAGGTAGCTCTCAGAAGACTAGAACAACACTCAGCACTGACATAATTAGGGTTCCTTCAATGCGGAGCTAGAAACTCAGGACTTTTTCTGCTGCTGCTGACTCTCCACTACTGACATGCTACTAGAAAGAGATAAAACACATTTGCCCTCATCAGACTCGCAGACTTGATATTCAAGAAAACTAGAGGATTAATTCCTCTCTTCATAAAAATATCTTTATCACAAACACAGCTTGAAAAGCAGAACTGATCATTCTCTGACACTATAATTTGGAGGAGAATGATCATTTCCTCTTGCAGGAAAACTATGATGACTGAGAAGGACTAACTGGTCAGCTAATTGTGGAGATGTTTAGGATATCACAAAAGCCATTTCAAGCTTGTTAAAAAGCTTTCTTAGATCTGAGAGACCCAGTTTTCCATTTTCCTAGCAAGTCTTGCATAGAAAACAACTAAATACTGGAGAAATGCTGCAAAATTAAAATAAACATTGAAACAGAAACAACAAGAACCTTCAAATGAGTGATTTGAGCACCGTGCATTACTATAAAATATTATTTTAGAGCAGGTACTTGTACTTGAATTGAAGAATTTGCGTTTTACACTGATTTTGGCCACAAGTAACATGGAAATGGAAATGGAAGAATCTGAGGAAAAATATTTATGGGGACAATATTATTTATAATTAAAACATTTTTTAAAATACTATTGAATATACTTTAACAAGCAGGTTTACAATTTTTTTATCTCCAGAGTTGAAATCTTTTTCTCTTCCTCTTGTTAATGCTTTGAAATACAGTTTCTAAAAATATTCCCTCCCCATCTGTTTCTGGTTTGGTTTTTCATCTGTGGCATAAAGAATCTGAATAATCATGTGTTGCAGCTGCGAAGGAGACCAAATGATGATGCTTCTCCACCACAGTACCGTTTGTATCCCATCCAATCAAACTGGTCTGGATAGGAGGCTGTCTAATCAAGCTGAATTATCGCCATTCAGTTGCACAGGCAAGCAGAAGCTCTTTGGCTGTTTTAGAGAAAAATACCAAAATTAATGTGACAAAATCACTGGTTCAGGAAAATTACAGAGAAGCAAGCATTCCCTTTTCTCTGAAAGTGGCCACATACCAGACAGGCAGACGTGCTGGAAAAAGGTAGGTCAGGTCATTATCTGGAGAGATGACCCACAATTAGCACAAGTTTATTGGAACATTTTGCGACCCACTGCTGTTAGAGATCATCAATCCTCTTTCAAAGCAAGCATTCATACTACAGCTGGATATTCATCTTACATATGACCTTTGCAGCCTGCTTTAAAAAAAAAAACAACCAGCTTTATTAGCTGCAGACTAGTTCCTAATCAATTCTTGTGGAAAGATGTTATTCAGAAAACTACTGCTGAGCTAAATCCAAAATACTGAACTTCCTACAATATTTTAGACTTCCTCCAGCCATACATCAGAGGTGTAGAAGGTAGAAAAAAAATTGCACTGGCTGTACTGAGGGATAATCTGCTTATAATAATTTACAGAGAAAGCATATATTTTTTAATTCTACCCAAAGAGAGGTTTAGACATTTGTCGTGGTTTAACCCGGCTGGCAGCTAAAACAACCACACAGCCGTTTGCTCACTCCCCGCCCCCGCTGCCCTCATGGGATGGGGGAGAGAATTGAAAATGGGAAAAAAAAAGTAAAACTTGTGGGTTGAGATACAGACAGTTTAATAAGTCAGAAAAGGATGATGATGATGATAATAATGATAATAATAATAATAATAATAATAATAATAGAATATACAAAACAAGTGATGAACAGCACAATTTTGCACCACCCGAAGTCAATGCTCAGGAAGACTCCAAGCTGCCCCACCTCCCAGCCAACCCCCCAGTTATATAAAGAGTATGACATCATATGGTATGGAATATCCCTTTGGCCAGTTTGGGTCAGCTGTCCTGGCTGTGTCCCCTCCCAGCTTCTTGTGCACCCCCCGCCTTCTTGGTGGCAGGCCAGTATGAGAAGCTGAAAAGTCCTTGATTGCTTGGCAACAACTAAAACATCAGTGTGTTATCAACATTATTCTTATCCTAAATCCAAAACACAGCACTATACCAGCTGCTGGGAAGAAAATTAACTCTATCCCTGACAAAACCAGGACAACATTTCTGGATCTGAGCTACTACTCACCTACATCAGACAGAACTGCAGTTGTAAAGGTGCTATCATTTGTTTTTGCCTGATGTTCCACATTTATCAAATCCCCCAAATTTCCTGAAAAATACATATATACATATCCTAATATATTTACTGGGGTTTTTTTGTCTCCTCCTTCATTAAATTTTATCTCCATAGTCTCATTTTGAGATCCATAAACTGCCAGAGTCTTATAACCTGTATTTGTCTTCATTTTCAAGTACAACAGGTCTTATGTTCTGTCCTTTGCTAGGTGTTTTAGCATCAGTAACCTTTCTGCCTCAGTTTACTTTTTCTATTTGTATCCCTTAATTTTTTTTTTTCTTTCTTCCATTTCTTTCTAGGTTTTTTCTCCTTCATTCAAATCTCTGCACAACAACAGTGCATTCACAATCATCAAGCTTAATTCAAACTATAGTGCCAACTTCATAGCATGTGCATATATCACATGACAGTTCAATTCAGTTTATTTACTCTACTGCCCTAATTTTGCTTGTAGTGTAACTGCACATTGTCACTGATGACAATATAATAAGTATTTTTTCTTTGAGAAAGCTCAGAACAGTATCTTCTCCATGGGAATTTCACTCTTGTGTATTTAAAATTTATGGATTACTAGTAGAAAAGACTACGGTATGACACAGACTACAGGACTCTGTGGGTACCAGTTCCAAGAATTTCCATTTATTTCTAATTTATTTTGCGTGTTAACTTGCTGTCTCACCATCTTTCCTTGTTCTAAGCAATGCTCAAATCAGACTTACGTAATTTCGCATGCCCATATACCTAAAACACTAAAAATGTAAAGCTTGTAATAAACAAAGCTGCTGTAACGAACCCACTAATCTCATACCACAGTCAAGTAGACAAAGAGCTTTGCTCTTTGAAGCAATTGTAACATAGCTAAAATTTCACCAAGTTTCACCTTTCCTCTAACAAATTTGCATGTTGCAATTCAGTTGGTTCAGTTGAGCCTGTGGCATTACGGAGGTCTGTATATAACCCAAGGCATCAGAGTCTTATTCCAAGACCTGGGGAATGTGAACTTCTTCCAAAGAACATGAAAACACTAGTAGGCTCCAGATAGTCTTTCTCATTTTCTCACTCGGAACTCATCTGTTTCTGCTTTAGCCCCACTTGTTTCTCTCACAACACCTCCCGTCACCTCACAGGATCACAGAGTCACTTAGATCGGAAGGGACCTCTGGAGGTCACCTCATCTAACCCCCTGCTCAAAGCAGGCCAATTAGATCAGGTTTCTCAGGGCAACTTTCTTTACATTCTCTGTTTCTTTCCATTCTCTTCACGCATACAGCCACATCCCCCTTCTTCAGGCCTTCGGTTCCCCACAGTGTTACTTTTTACTACTGGGGAGTCAAAGCATACGTGAGAATGAGCAGAGCAGTCTATGGACAGGAGGAGAATGAGGATGTGGTAGAGCAGATAAGGTTTAGCAGGAGGTGGTGGAGGAGAAGGAAGGGTGGGAGGAGGTGTTGGGGAGACCAAGGTTATGCAAAGGATTGGGGAAGCGGCTTTGTGGTAGGAAGGAATGCAGTTTCTGTGCTTTAATGGCTCCCTCTGAGCTTTTGTTTTAACTCCCCAGCAGCAGAGCAGCAGCGCTCTTCGTATGAGAAGCCCTTTGACCACTGACTCCTTTGTGCAGAATGCTCCAATGCCTCTGCCTTATGCAAAGTGAAGAATGTTTGGGTGCTGAGCTGGGCATTTGCATATACAAATGAGTTTGGGTTTCTTTTAGATTTAACTAACTACTTTTCTGAGTTTTGAATGTTTGCTTTTGGAAATACAATTCTAGAATTCTGCAGACATTCCCCCTTCCACTTTTTCCCAGCCGCCAACACTCTGTACTCTGTTCCTTTCTCTGCCAGTCCCAGCTATCCACTCCCAGCTCTTCGTTCAGCTTCATCTCTAGACTCGGTCACCAGATGCCTCCATATTTAGTAGATCCCAGTTGCTTTATTCCCAATGTCAGGCTGCAACTTTTGCCCGACTAGTCTTATTTCTTCCTCTCAGACCAACTTTTCTCACATGTGTCTCCAGTCAGCTTCTCTTTATGAGAATGGTTCTCAGTTCCAATATATTTGTTCAGCCATTTATAGTTTTCCCATCCCACATCCTCTTACAGTTTCAGTCTTATCACCTACTGACTCCAAGTTGTTTTCCCTCCCTCCCATTTGTACCCCAGCTCCCCATTCAATATTCTTGTCCTTTGAGGATCTATTTCAAACCCATCCCACAACCTCTAGCCTCCATTTTCTTCTCCCCACCTGTAGCATTCAATCACATATTTTTATTTTCTGAAATCTCTGAAGGTCCAATTCTTTGCCCCCCACAGCTCTCCCCTCCATTTTGTATGCACCTGAGGGAGATGCTGTTTGGAGCACAGGACATATATGCTGTTTGCTCTCAGTTTAAGCATGTGGATTCAGCCCAAGCCCCACAGTAACCCAGAGATAAATGCAGAGAAAATTCTGCTGACTCCTACACTGGACCAAACTGACACAGTCAGAACTTCTTCAGAGGATAAAATCCAGAAAGTTCTCACTGAGCTTATGTAGACTGCATTTTTTTGTATAGTCTAGAATATGGAGCAACTCAGGTTGGTTATCATGAACCCAGTTGAAAGTACACCTCTGAAATGAAAGGAAATTAACTGTCAAATGTCCTGAAAGATCCCAAAGATGGGGTGTAAAGTGCAGGGATATAAAATGGTTATGCAGAGGGAAGCCCAAATAAGCAGGATCAGCATTACCCAGATCTCGTAAGCCCTTGTAAACACGAGCTCTGTCAGCGAGGCCAAGTGCCTTTGCACCGTACACCCCAGAGCTCCGTGTTTCAAAAGTACAAAGCAAAGAGCCTGCCTGGTTTGGTGGGTGCAACACTTCAGGGAATGACTCCTGCTGGACCCCCTGCCCTGCCCTGAGCCAGCTCAGCTATCCCACCATCCACACCAGGAAATCTGCAGCCCCTGGAACCGAGAGTTAATTTTACTGCCTTGTCCTCAGAAACTGCTGAATCACAGAGGAGGTGATATTTTCACAAAACAAAACTAGGAGGCAGAGAGACAAATAAACAGAGACAAGAAATCAAATGGCATGACAGAAACTAAAAGCAAAAAAAAAAGCTGCCCAAAGAAGAAAAGTAATACAGAGATTTTCCGCTTGGATAGCTACATTTGGGCAAAGTCATAACCATCTAAAAACATATCCTTTTAATAGGAGATTGGATAGTCTTATTAGAAGGAGGTGCTGCTAACTTTGTCTATAAACAATAAATCATCGGGTTTCTCTGCATAAGCCATGCTGCAACTCTTCAAAATCAGGAAGATGCATCACACAGCCTGTCACTGGAGGCCACCTATTACTGTCATTTTTGAATTTGACTTTGAACTACATGACGAAAGCTGCTGTCCGAGGCACGGAACGATAATTTCAGACTTGCAAGATAATTCCTCTGACAAGGAAGGACGACACCCTTTTCCCTCTCATTCACTTTTTTAGCAAAGCCCCAGAGACATTTATTACGTGTTGCTTCACTATGCTTGTACCTCAGTTTCATTTGAATATAGGACGAAACTTCACACACTTTCTAAAAAATTGTCTAGTGTTGTGGTGCACTGCTAAGTAGTCATCACAATCCGCTAGACATCTATTTTGGGCTAGTGTAGCCATCGCTATCATATATTTCATTTGCATAGCAGTTTTGCATTAAAAGTGGTTGCATAAATAAATAAATAAAATGTAGAAAATGCTAGAAAAAAGTTTACTATTACAACAATGCTGCCACCTGGTAACCAGAAGTGTAATAGCAGAGAAAACATCCACTTTGCTCTGCCTTGAACATGCAGACACAATTTTAAATAACATTTAAAATCACAAAAGCTGCAAAGTTACAACTGGAATAGGTTCATTTCCCTGTACCGGTTTAATTCATTCTTATGGTTCAGTTTTACTGTGGGGAAGAAGTAACTCATACCCTACCCAGATTAAACTGGACTCTAAATCCTGGAAAGTATCTATGGAGAATAATCAGCTAAGGGACTGGCTCACCACAGTAGCTGAATTAAATATGCCTGATTTTGAGCACACAAGTAGTCAGAATTAAGTCCACGTTTAAAGATATTCATGTCCTCCAGCAGCTTGCTAAATTAAAACTATACCACTAAATGTTTACAGAAAGAATCAAACCTACAGTGACGAAGGTACGGAATAGATAAAATGAAATCCTGAGAAAAGAGATACAAAGAAAATAAGATGTCAGGTGTTGTCATAGGTGGAAAATCTATTCATGAAAAGGAAAATGCTACAATGACATTAAATAAGGAATATTTATTTAAACAGAAGAAAAAAACCACATATAAAGGTTGGGAAACATGAAATGCATTGGGAAAAGGTTCCCAGGCTCTTCCTAGAGTCCATAACTCTTCAAGTCTAAAATAGTTTCTAAATATCTGTGATAAATAAGCAGGAGAGAATGCAAACCAGAATAAAGTTATTTACATGATCCCAGCAAGCATCGCTGGGATGAACTCCCGCACGCTGTACTCCCTACATTAATAAAGAAATGCAGAGTATATTGTCTAGCTTTCTTTTCTAATACACATTGTGAATGCTTCATTATCTTACTACATTTTTTAGTAAACTATTATCCTAGCATATTAGATTTTTCAGATTAGCATAAACTTCTTTTAAATTCTCTAGGAAATAATGGCTCATAGACAGTTACTGGGATACTACCCTCAAATAATACACCCTTAGAATTCAATCTAATGAATCACTGTACCTCCTTTGAATGGCAACACGGTTTAGATCATCCCATAAATTTCCAGAGAAACACACGAAAGCAATTATTCCGCAAGCCATGCGACGGCAGGATGAACTCCCCGTTTTCCCTGGAGGAAGCAGGACGCTTCCATCACCACCAAAGTGATGGAAGTGACCTCTTACAGACACACCAACATCAGACACATGCCTGACAATTTTACAGACAAATACTTGACAATGAGAAAGCAGAAAATAAAGGAAAATGTTTCCATATGTAACATTACGTTTAGAAGTGTTCTAACGTAGATTTACACAGCTATGGTTTTTGTACTAAAAACTTGGAGGTGCTGTGTCACAAGTATAGAAAACAACCAACATTCAGACACTGAATGGCAATTTCTGTTCTCCCAGACCAAGAGGATATTAAAATTAAAAGTTGGAAAATCCAGAATCAATAATAGAATTCCTATTTTTACAATGTGTATTTCAACAGTGGAATCACCACTATTGGAAAGTATTGAGTCCAAGGACTTAATGTCATTTTAGAGAGAAATTATTATTTACGTAAATCAATAATATTGAGAGTTCCAAGAACCTAGAAGAAATACTTAAGATGTACTTAAGCCAATATCTATTGGCATTCAGAATGAGTTCTGTGTTGGATACGCGTTATCCCATATTTAATTATTCCAAGGTTCTCAGTTCTTGCTTTGAAACACTTCCTACTGGACACTTGCAGAGACCAAATACAGGCTTGGAGAATATGATAGATACTATAAATGCCTGCATTTTAAAGAGTTTGTATACAAGTGTGTATTTCCTTTAAACCCATACAAATGGGTTTATTTCCACTTACACTATTTTAGTTAATGGTATTAAAGGCCTGTGGTGCAAACTATAAAAAGCCTTCTGAGTTAAACAGTCTTTTGAATCCAAATCTAACATGACATGTCAGCGTACTATGTATTTTATCAAATCAAGAGCCTCAGAACATAGCATATAGGCTTGCAGTAAAAATAGTTATTTGCTAATAGGCAAGGGACAAAGGATTAAGTAGCAAAACTGACTTCTCTAGGCAAAATGATTCCAGAGGAAGATTAGCGTATTCTGATGGCAATTACAAGAGGTTCATGTTTTAAATACTGCAGAAGTGACTTCCAGTCAGCTAATTTTCCTTGTGAGCGTTATTTCAAGGATACATACTAGGGAGGCAACTAAGTCACGAAGAAGCGTGGCTCTGATTGCAGTTCACCTCTGGATAATCATAGATTTTTTTTTTTCTTTCTCCCTGTCGATCCATGGTGGCTCTGCCTGCTGTGGCCTCCATTGCCTAAGGCTGCGGGGGGACAATTCTCTTCCCAGAAGGGATCTGGATGCTGCTCCAACGGTGTGTTGGGGATCAGCTCTGGAGAGAAGAGGGAGTTCATGGCAGCTCTCTAATAGGGAGAAATACTTAAGAAAGGAATAATGATCTTCGCTGTCCAAGTGACAGATTTTTCATACGGTGGGACCCAAGCCCTTTGAAAGAGTTCAAGCTTTGTTCATGTTCAGTCAAAGCTGAGATTTCCTGACTCCCGGTGAAATGCCTCAGGCACAGGACAGGAGGACAAAAACATATCATGCTAACTTGTGCTCCACTAGAAACAGAGGCAACGGAAAATGTACATAGGTCACATCCTGCCCATCTTCCTCACTCATATGTGAAAAATTCTTTCAGGGGAAGGGGAGGAAGTATTTGGCCCAAAATCAGGAGAGGTAGCAGCAGACATTCTTGCATGTTCACATTTGTCCTATCAGTCTCCCCGGAGAGTCAGATGTGAAAGACAGACACAAAGCACCGTGACTGATGGGCTGCCTGCACACTCGCCTATTCTGAGCTCCCTGCCAAAAGCAGAAATCCTTTAGAACAAGGTTTTTACAGGCTAGTAAAACTGGAAGAAATGAAAATCACATTTTTTAACAAATTCTTTTTTCAATACTAGTGGTAGCTAAAATGTGCTAAATGCTTGGCCTACAGAGTTTGTCTGATAAAGATCAAAATTCAAAATGAGACAGACAAAAGTGACAGAAAATGGATATACCACCAAGTCGATGAAGGGTGATTGCCCACAGTTACTATTTTGACATATGCTAAATACATGAATAAATAAGAAGCAATGACTGGAGCATGAAATGGCAACACCAGAGGAATTTTCTTATGAGATATCCCCCAGATCTTTTCCATATAATTAAGCAATATTAAAACTTCTAGAGGTATCTAATAGAACCTTGAAATCATTTTTAAAAATGGTACTTAAAAGGAAAAAAAAAAAAAAAGATTTGCTAGTTTTCAAGACATGTATGCTGCACATCAAGTGGGTGGATGTCAGGAGGGAGGACTGCGACTATTTAAGTGGCGTCATGCTTTCTGGTTGTGACCATAAATGTCAGTAATATATAAGTGTCTCAGAAGAAGAAAGTTCTTTCCTGAAGATTCACAATTAGTTCTACAAACAGTCTTTGGTAGAAGAGAAAAAAACCGGGGAGGCTGTTCAGTTCTGACCCAATTATAACAATGACAAAGACTGAAATATGTAGCAAGAATGCAAGCAGATACATACCTAGAGTAAGAACAGAACCAGCGTACAGGAGATGTAACTATCAGATCTAGTTTGCTGAACGTGCTATAAACATGGCAGCATAGGAATTCTTAGTGCAATACATACGTGAAGCTGGAAAATGTATTGTACGCACGCGCAACATCAGATTGTAGTCTGGTTTGTACCAACAGATCAGTGGTAGCCAGTCTTGGGTGGTTTGAGCTCTCTGGCTTCTGGAACTTGGCTATATTTATCCCGGCTGATGTAGCCTGTCAAGCGTGTCCTGCAGTTGATAAGGTGCTGTAGTTGACGACAGTGGGGGATCAAGGGGGAGGAGCAGGATGGGGGCTTCCACTGAGTATTTCTTTAGGGGGTCTCAGAAGCCCTGCAGTCTCATTCCTGTTTAGCTCGGACCCTGCTTTTTAGATACAACTGGGAGCTTCATCAGAAACAAAGTGAAGATGCCAGAGCCTGCAAAGAAAACAGGTAAGGATCATAACTGCAGACAAAACCTAACAACAGCTTGACAGAGAAAAATGTGAGTAGCTTTTGTACGCTAGAGAAATGAGATGCCTCAGTGGGGAAAAACAAATAGAGAGGAAAAAGAGACAATATTTTATGCAGTTATAAGAGATGTTAAGAGAGATGTTGCAGAGAAATCGGTAACTAGTTTGGCAACCCTCAGCCACAGAATTTTTTCAAGAGACTTTGGATGAGGAAAGAATAGAGATGAAACGCATTTAATTCTCAGATTCTTTTCATTTCTCATTTCCTTTCCCAGTCACCTTTAGGACTCTGAAAAAAAGCTTGTAGTCTCTCCCTTGGGCAGTTAGACAGTATAAACCTCTCCTGCAGTATAAACCTCTCCTGCTTTTGTTTTGGTTTTTCCCCTGATAATTTCAAGGAAGCGTTATTGGCAAACTTTGATGGTATTTGTTATTAGTGAAATCTCTGTAAAAATGAAAGCAAATGGCACCTGGTTCACAGCTTATTCTTTCTAGTTCTTCCAGTCAGTGAAAGTAGAATTCTAGAAAAAAAAAAAAAGACATTGTACTGTAAAGCATATATGTATATTTCTTTTCACTCACCCTCCTCCATTTTTTCCCCTTGAGCCAAAATATAACTAGCCATTTTCAGAAAGCCAAGGTCACAGATCCCAGTGCAAATCCTGCCCCACTAGAAAAACATGAAGAAAAGATTTCAGATTTAGGAAAGTTCCAATTTAAAATTGAGAAGAATTTAAAATTGAAAAGAAGGGGAGGCCTAGGATGGGGTGTAAGGTGCAATTTATCTGTTTGTCTGAGAAAGGGGAAGAGAGCCTGGGAAGCAGAGGTAGGGAGAGTTTAGCTTCAGAATACCTGTGGGTGGGTAGAGGAAGATGTCTCAGGAGCACTTTGTGTCCACAATTAAGTTTGGAAAAAAAGTTGTCAAAAGCTGAAGTGATGACTGTTTGAAGAATTTGCACATATCCAATACACAGGAGAAAATTGTGCTAAATCTGGGATTCTTCACTTTTAGAGCTCTCACTTCCCTGATGCCAGTGCATACCCAGAATCACTGCTACCTGAATGTACAGTACAAGGTGCATGTTTTTTTTAATAACGTGCTGTTGGCAGAGTTAGTCAATAATAGCTGTTGATACTTATTAATGTAGGCCTTTGTGCTTTGCAAAGGACTGAACAGGCATCAGTCTCCTGGTAGGCTGGTCAATGGGAAACTCTCCTGTGGTCACCACAACAAAAGAAGAACTTGTAAGAAGAACTTTCATTTTGGCCAAAACATTTGGAATCAGCCACTGCCAGAGGCAGAGCACAAATTCAGCCCATATCTCACATGAGGAACTGCAAAACACTAAAGCATGATTAACTCCAACAAGTTTCTTTATGTTCCCTCTATAGGATGACTCTAAAGCAACAGTGGTGTCACCAATCCTTCAATTTTATCACAACTATAACATCATTTGATGTTCTTAAAGCTGCAATTTCTGAAATCAGATGGAAATAGAATCATATATAAAAAAGAAGGATATACCAACCTTGTAATTGTAGAGAAAACCTTGAAAATATAACCTGTAAAGGTTCAGCAATCAAAAATAAGACATTCATAATCACATTTTATTTTTAAAGTTACATGATTTCTGAGATTTATTGAAATGCCTAATGCTTGTGATGATTGACAATGCTGGCAAAAAGAAATATGACAGGGTAGGCAAAACTTGACAGTGTGATTTCCTAGGCATTGTGACTTTTGATTTCTAATGGTTTAACTGCCTTTAAATTCACATTTTCGGTGTCTGTGGATGAGACGCAGCTTCTCTGTTTGTGAAGATGCCCACCTTTGCTAGCTAATGGTGGAGAGAAATTCTATTCCATCTTATTTCTGCAGAGAAATCTAACAGGTGTCTAACATCACTAGTCCTACAGAATTCTTATGAACAAAGCAGCCCCAAACACAGTGATTATCACAGCAGGGGGAGGAAAAGCTCTTATTACCCACTCTGACCGAGGCAGAACCAGTCACATGTCCCATAACTTCTAGAGGGGACCTTCTCATTCTCCCAAGAGACATTAATCCCTTTGGTTTTCTATTTCATGTTGTTTATATAGTTCAAGCCATTTCAAGATGGGATAATGTTGAGCATAATCTCAGAAGGGCTGAATAATCATCTAGCAATTCATACTTGGGCAAATCATGATTTCTGCCTTTCACATACCCTATAGTGAGAATACCGAAGAACCCTAAGAGATCTTTAGTCTGTATTACTGAAATTTGGGCATCTGGTGCTTAGGTAAAGGAAAATGTTTCATGCCAGAGAATGATCAGAGATATTCTCCCTATATCTGCTGTTTTAACAAACCTTTTAATATGTTAAAAAAAAAGTAATAGAAAAAGAACAACAACAAACCACAAAACCTAAAACAGTGAGGTAGATTTTCCAACAGACGTTCTTTTACTTCAAACTGTCCAACTAAAACACTTCAGGATAAGGCACTGCCCTATTTGTTTACAGAATACCAAAAGAACTGACGTAGCTCTCCAGAAAAATCTATACACACCCTAAGAGCAGCAGGATTTAGAAGACCTGTAGCAATTCAGTGTCAGAGCAAACAATCAAACATTGAAAAGCATCAATTTTTGCAGCGTTCTGTCGCAGAAATTTTATGGTCTTCTCCCTTTGATTTAAACATTTCATAGTTAATCTCTGTTCAAAGGTTTGCTTTTTGGAAAGTTTTGATTTTTTTTTTTTTTTTTTTTGTTGTGAAAATTCAGAAAGGATATTAAGAGTTGACCTGTTAAACACTGAATTTAGTAGATAAATGGGACTTAATGGGAAATATGTGCATTGCTATATCTGGAAGAGGAGAAGTCTGATACCACTCATCTTCTCTGAAAATCAGTCCATTTTTATTCACACATTTTATACACTGAGGAGTCTAGATTTTGCAGTGCAGATTAGGGAATTTTGTCAAAGGTTTATAATTAACCTGGCTTGTAATTTCACAGAGGCTTTTGGCATTAATAATAATAATAATAGTCAATGCTGCATAATGAAGACTATACTGTAGAATTTTAGTTTAAATATAAGCTCATTGTTTTACATTTGCAAGCACCAAGAACAGTAAAGTACCGCTCCACAATCATGAACTTCTGTGCACTACAGTAATGCAAAAATACTAATACTAATAATAATTCATAACTATATATTTTCCTCTTTTGTAAGTTAATATTCAAAGCAAGCTGAACATTATTAACCCCAATTTACAGAAAGTATGATGGATGCATGAAGAGAGAGAGAGAGGTGGCTCTGCTTGGTGAAACTATTCCTCGCCTGTTGCTCATGTTACAGGAATTTACAATCTCAGCTGCTGAAGTAGGCAAGGAATGATAAGATTGAGTAGTTCAATAGCTTTTGGATCACGGAATGATTAAGCTTGTAATTGCAAGAAGCCACTTAGGTCCTGACTGAGGAATGTGCAGCATCTTTATATAGTTCCTCGGCAAGGAATTTACAAGCTCCATTACTGAAGGCTGCTTGTCCACAGTTTGGCTTTTAACTCAATGGGAAAGCAAATGGTATGAAAGGAAAACTAGATGCCAAGTGTAAGTACTAACACAAAGATAATTGTTTAACATGAAGCCTTAACAAATGAAGGAATTCCAAAAGCTAATACTACTTTTGTAATATTAATTAAAGACATTGGCCAGATACATATTTTAATATCAAATACACAGAATGTGCAGTAAGTTATCTTAGCTTTGTGGGAGGAAACCTGTGACTCTATTTTTTCTAAATACACTCATCACAGATTTCTGCTGGAGTTTGTAGCATGTGCGTTCAACCAGTTACATTAGATTCTCCTAAAACATTGATACTCTTAACAGTTTTTATTTCAGAAAGGCAGAAAGATCATTTGAAAGCCTTATCTAACACACATTCTCCTGAAGTATTTATCTCCCTCCTTGTACATATCACAAATAATGAATGATGAAGAGGTGAAGTCAGAGCCACCTCTCTGAAAAGCAGGATGAAATTAAAACAAAACAAAACAAAAAAAACCCCAAAACACAACAAGAGAATGGCTTTCCACTATCACTCTAGTTAAAATCACTCTTGTGGAATCCACACTTCTTCCTTATTTTCATTTCACATACTTTGAAATTCAGTGATTTTAGGAAAAGGTTTTCACCTAATGCTTGTGATTCTTGACAAGCCAAATTATTTAGAGAACATGGCTAGGAACTGAAATTATTCCAGTTATTTAAACATTATTTTAATATATGTCTCCTCTCCATTTTTTCTAACAATAATCAAATAGGAATGCCTCTTCTAGCTTCCAATACTGATTTTTACTCCTATTAGGAATTCAACAGTACTTAGTAGCTACTTACTGACAACTTGATGTTGTACAACAGAAAAACAGTTTCTGCCTCAAAACACTTACAAAATAAAAGCCCAGTAAATAGATATTTCGACAAGAAAGCAAAGGAAATAATGGTTAGTACAATAGATAGTGACCTGGGTGGTAGCTTAGCCATTTTCTAGCTTTTTGCATAGGAGAGTATAAAAAGGTTTTGAAGCAGAATAGTAAACTAGGTTGATGGTGGGTTTTTAGAAGGAGATTGCTTCAAAGCAGGTCAGAAAGTAAGACAGAAAGCACGAAGTTACTAATATGAAGTTTAAATAAATGGCAGCAGTAGGAAGGCAGAACACTAGTTTTATTATTTTATTTAGTGAAAAGTGAAGGAAATTGTTTTTGGAACTTAAATGATTTCATTCTAGTTTAATTTGGCCAAAACCAAATGTATTTTATATTTCTTCAGCCTCCTGATTGAAAGACTTCTTCATAAATTATTATCAAAATGCAATCTGATCACAGATCTCCAAATAGAGCTTTTTATTTTGAACTAATGAAGCTGTAACTTATGTAATACACATAACCGTATGGCTGATGTGTACATCTTCAGGTGTTACAAGACTTTTAAAGGCTGGGTGCTGCATGCAAGTTCTGGTAGTAGCAGCAGCGTTAGCCACCAAAAAGTTTTCTGCAAGACTATTGCAGACCACATGCAGCCTACTTTCTCTTCTGCCTGGGGTAGAAATTTGCTGTTTTACATTACTCAGAAGTTATATGAAGTTTTTTGCATTATGGAAGCTAGAAGCGATCAGGAAGGTCTGGGACATAAGTCAGGTGCTGAAAAATGAGTTAGTACAACGTGGCTCTAGCCTCATTTTCTTTCATTAGCTCCACATCCTTCTTCTCTCCCCATGTTAACTCCCCACAGCAATTCCAATTCCATGCCCACAAAAAACACACATGCAGAACATCTATCACTCTCCATCCTCTCATTAATTCCTGCCATCATCAGCACTGGTAACTCATGTGCATCTCTGCCCTCTCTCCAGAATGGCTATAGTGTGATAGTACTAATGTCGCCTTTCTCTCCCTTTGTGCAGGGTGGGTGAGAATTTACCGGGACTCAGAGAGTTAACAAAGTGGGTGGCAGAGGTCATGGGCTACTTGGCCATGAGGTGCCCCAGTCCGATGGCTCCTAAGAGCATGTTTGACTGGAGTCTGGATAAACATGGGATAGTGCCCGAGATCTGTCAGTGCCTGACAGGCACAAGAGCTGTAAGACATTCCACAGCATCACATGAGAGGTGTCACAGCCTGATGGTGGTGGTCATACCCAAGAGTGTTTTGAGTATGGGATGGATATATGGAACTCAGAGGGGCGTATCTGGGTAGAAGCCAAATGTTGAAGTGAGAGAGATTGCCAAATGGGGAATGTGTTTCTGATAAAAGCAGGCAAAAGTGAGGTTCTCAGAACAGACAAGAAGTTTTGAATGGTGGTGTTTAGGAGCTTTCCTAATGAGGGAATAACTGGATTAGATTGGTATAATTGTATGAGAAAAAAAAAATCTGTTGGTGAACTTGGATTTAAGTGTTACCTAAAGTAGCAGCCACAATGAAAGGAGACTGGGAATAGCTGATCGCTCACTTTTTGTTCTGTTAAGCAGCCCATTTTTCCTCTAGAAGTCAAAAATGATGGCATTCTCTTCATGTGCTTGTTCAGCAATCTCACTTCTGCCACAAAGTAGTTTCCTTTAGAATCTCCAGCTGTACATTGCTACTTTTCCTTTGCAAATGCGAACACTGAAAGATAAAAGGGAATACAGATGGATACAGAGACACACTACTCTGGACACTGTCACCCACTGAGACTGAATCTCAAGTGCAGGAAAATGACTCTTAGGGTCTCCTTTACCTATGAAAAAGTGGGTTCTCGACAACTGTTCTTGCAACTGTTTACTTGCTTGGGAGGTTTTGGGCTTTTCCGATTTTGGGCTTTAGTGGAAGTATTCACAATCATTTTAAGTCAGAACTGAAATGAGTCTTTTGGCAGGAAAGCAAGAGAGAGAGAAAAAAAAAAGACAAGGAGGTTTACTCCTAAATTTCTACATATGTATTTAGATTTCCCAAAAGTCTGAAATATTATGTGGTGGAGGAGATTTCTCACTGTGCATGTAGTTTTGGCCAACAATCTGTTTTTGTTGAATCATCTAAAGTAAATGTAAGAAACTTAATCACTTTGCAGGGCGTGCAGCAGATCAGAGAGTTACTTCCAAGTATGCATGTCTTGAAACGCTGCCATTTGTAGGCTGGAACCTTTACAGACCACATAGCTGTTAAGTAATTAATATATTTATAGATCATTTTGTGCTGAAATAGAAGAGTGATGATGAAGGCACTCAGAGACAAAACCCATGCCTCTTTTTGCTGCTTTATCTCTAGCGTCACGGGGAAAGGAGCCAGCTAAGTAGGTATTTCGGGAGCGGGTTCCAGAACTGACTTGGCTGGCAAAGCATACCCTGCTGTGTTAGTTACCGAAGTGCAATACCGTATCAAAAGATGTGCAACTGATAACTGGCATTTGAGTATTACACTATAGTATAGAGCCCTATATTCTACACAGTACTATATTCTGTTAAAGAACAATTATACCACTTACATGCCTGAGCTTAGAAAAAACTCAAATAAAAGCATGGAGGGACATTCCACTCCCAGAGGAAATTTCACACACTTATATCTTAACATGGAAGAAAAGCATGCAGAAGAATACACCAGGAGCTCAGTCAAGACTACTACAGGCTCAGTGCAAACCATAATTGGTTTTCTTCATCAAATATATAAAATGTGAGGGGAAAAAAAGAAAGGAAAAAAAAAGAAAAATGTAGTTTAGGTTTTTTATATAACAAAGAGAGGCAAAATACAATACATACTAAATTCTAAAAGTATTTTTAATTTATACTTTAATGGATGTTTAAGCAGCTTTGAATCCTTTGCCAAACAATGCAGGAAACATGAACTGTATTATGACTAAAGTCCAAAGGCCATCAGATGAAATCTTTGCAGATGTAACTCCACTGAGGTCAATTAACTTATGCAGTCTGAGGACACGCTACAGGAATAGAGATTTTGGCAATGAACAGACGGTGCTATTAGTAATATACCATTTCTACTAACTAAAGCACCTGTTTGAACACGAATATAAACTATTTCTTTAAAAATATTTCCATGCCATGTTCCTTTCATTTTTATAAAGCAGAATCAAAAGTTTAAAACTGATTACAAACATTGTTGTGGTGTTTGGAAGAGTTCTTATTGCTGCTCAAGTAGGAGAGCCACAGACAATTTGTCACAGAGGTGACAGATATCATTAAATGTGATGGAATTACTAGTATTTTATAAAAGCGCAGTTATGCAGGGGTAAGTCAATAAAAAGATGACATAATGATGCACAAAAAACATTCAGTGTATGAATCGGAATGTTAATTATTGGTATTTTTATAAATTAACATAGCTCATGGCAATTAGCAAAAAGATAACAGATTTCATTAAGACCAAAACATCAGCATAAAATGCAAAGCTTGATTCAAAATAAAGTTGAAGAAATCTAAATAAATAAATCAGGGTAGAGAAAGTAGTAAAATAAGTTACCCTATTAAAATCTAATATTGAGAAAGTTTAGGAGACTCAGGGAGGAAAATTGCAATATATTACTTGCTTTCCAAACTTCTATCTGTTGTGCTATTTATGATTATATATGAACTAAATCATCATTTGGTTCATGCTTGTTCACCCCATATATCAATAATTTAATTAATTCTCATTATAAGCATCGTAAGTGCTTCTTGACACAGAGGAAATATTTCAATCCACCTTGTAATTAATTAGAAAACTAGTTCTTGTAAAGTGCTACGTAGGCAAGTACTTTAACTTTTAATGCTGAACTAAACATTTGAATGCAAACAACAACTGATATTATTTTAGCTGGGATAAAATTACAAGGGCCATCACAGGAACGAGCATCCCTTTCCACTAAAGCCTTGATCAGTCAATACGGAAGGACTAAAGATGAACCATTAATTCATTGTGGTGTAGTAGGACACAGGTTACTGCACAACGTGCAATTTTGTTGGAGGAACAGATCCTGATCCTGTTTAACAACTGTATCAAGCAATTGCTAGGACAAAATTAATATTTCCAAATAAAACTGCATGGGAAATTAATGTAGAGAGCTTGATGTGTGAGAATACACACCATGCCATCTTGTCATAGATCAAAACATTCACTTAGGAAAAATCAGAGTGCATTATGGGGGGAAAGAAAGAGGAAGATGGACTGTGAGATGAGTTTGCTATCCATTCCATTTTATTTCATGACAATATGGAGAAGATATGACATCTCAGCCAGAGGCAGAACTCAGTAAACACAAAGACAATTCCACAACTTCTCTGTGGAAAGTGTTGTAATTTGTATCTTGCATGGGCAGATGGGAGAGAAAGGAGACAGCTGTTGCAGCCACAACAGCTGACTACACCAGATATGCCACAATTGCAAAACAGATTTTAGTGAGCCCTCTCTCTTTTTTTAGTTTCTGCATTTACCAAGAAGCCGAAGACAACAGAGGTGACAGCCGGAAGCACAGCTGTGTTTGAAGCAGAGACAGAAAAAGCTGGCATCAAGGTGAAGTGGCAGCGAGCTGGCACAGAAATTACTGAAAGTGAGAAATATATCATCAAGGCAGAAGGAAACAAGCATTCACTGACAATTAATAACATAGGAAAAGAAGATGATGTGACATATGCTGTAATAGCTGGAAGTTCTAAGGTCAAATTTGAACTCAAGGTCAAGGAACCAGGTACAGTGTTTCCTAAGCAATTTGAATTTTATCGGTATTTCCAGTCCCACATGCAAACTTCATGAATGACACTGATGGAAATTAGCCTAACTTAACACTTTAAAATTAACCTACCAGCAATACTTCTGTTTTTCCCAATTATTTGAAGCTACTCATTAATATTAAGCTGAGGAATACATTTCCTGTGGCTAAGACACCCATTTCCAGAAGTCCACACAGTGGAGATCACAGAGGAAATCTCAATGTACGCCTTTAGAAGTCTCTGTCAAGTTTTTCAACTTAAATGTTGAAAAGCAAAGCAAAGCAAAGCTAGCCTAACCTAACCTGACCTAAACTAAGATGCCTGCATATTAGGCCTGGTATTTTATTTTTTTAAAATCCTTTTATTTAAATACAAAATTGTAACAATTGACAAAAAAATTACAAGTTATGCTGTAATGTTTTTAGGAGCTCATACATTCCCCAAAACTGTCTCAAAGTCAGCTGCTAATAAAAATACATATTTCAAGAGGGACTTGAACAGCTACACATCCAAGTTATGGGAACATCTACACTACATTAGTTAGAATAATGTTTAGTTCTTTCCAGTGAAAAATTAGTTGAAATTTATTTGGACAAGATCCAATGGGATACCTTCTAACAATAAAAATGGTAGAATTCGAGACTTCAGTATTAAAATAATACCAATTTAAAAATCACAGTCTTCTCTTTCAAGACACAAATACAGTTTAGGGTAAAAGGCATAAATTTTCTGAGCACGGCATTGACTCATGTTCATATGTTCACAGATACTGTCTTGTTTTTCAGACCTTACTAAGATTAGATTGTTCAAGAGTAACTGGATTACACATTATTATTTTCACAAACAATAATTTCAGGAAACTTTCCCCTAACCTGCCCAGACACAGCCACCTCCCTTTGTGACAGAGGATCCACACAGCACCACAGGGCCAGAAATCCCTGGTGGAAAAAAATCATTGCAAATATCTTGGAAATTGCCTGTGGGACTTCTGTGAGAGGTTGGCGAGGCCCCTTGGAAGTGGGTCCACTACCTATGGGGGGAAAAAAAAAAAAAAGAATAATCTGATAATCTTGTTGCAACTGATCTGTTTCAAGAAATTCTACCTCCCTCCATCTGCCCCAGTTGCTCACTCCTACTCCCTTTTCATACATTTGTATCTTCTCCATTGTGCCAAACGCATATGCCTGAATTTGTCTGTGAGGTCATGGTTGAATTCAGAGGCCATAAACTTCTATGAGCCAGGGGAAGAAATGATAGATGGATTTTTAAAATACTTTCTCCATATTGATTACTAGCAGTGCCTAGAGCTTTTCTGAAGCCACACACAGCAATAGCATTTGGAATATTACATTCCAACAGCAGAATTAAACAAAATATCATGAATAAGCAAATTGTTTACAAAAATAATATGTGCATCATTTTTCATTACCTTTTCTATTTAGACCACTGAAGTTAACATCAAATAATAGCGTTATTCATCAGCTGACAAGCTTCTAAACATCAAGACTATTGAATTTAAAAATCCAGGCATCAGTTGTTTCCAAGCTCAGTGAAAGAAAGAGCCTTATCATCCAGCTTCAGGAGGCCCCTTCTCCTTCCAGCACATCCTCTAAGTTCTAGAAAACCACAGCTAATTTCTCTGCATTTCCTAACATATATTAAAAGCTGATTTTTTGCAAAAGTTCTTCAGAAAGGAAGTATAAACATGACTTTCTCTAATCTTGGCTTACATTCATTTCCAGAAAAGAGTGAGACAGTCACTCCTGCTGAAGCTGCTCCAGCCCCAGCTGCCTCAGAGTCACCTGCTCCACCAGTAGAAAGCAGCCAAAACACAGAAGGTAATAGAGAGCGAACACTGTTATCAAGTTTGGTTCAGTAATAGAAGGGAAGAACAGGAACAAGGAATCTGTAGAGTTAGTGAGGTAGAGACAGTAGCTGAAAGCAGACCGCTAGTGGTGAATGACAGGTGATAAAGAATAAGGAATCTCAGAGACAGAAGAAACATATTGAGATATTTTGAAATGACTTCACAAATTCACTATATAGGCTGTAACAGAAGCTGATGCAGAATGTTCTAACTAGCAATTCTGATGTTTAATTCAGCTGCATCTGCTGGGACTCAACCAAAAGAGCCTCTGGACCCTATTGGGCTCTTTGTGACACGACCCCAGGATGGAGAAGTTACTGTTGGTGAGTACAAAATGTGAGTCAAGTGATGTTTGTAAACTGTACCTGTTGCTTGACTATTTAGCTCTTCATGTACAAGGTGACAGCAGTGATATAACAGATAAATTCAACACTGTTCATGATCTTATTATTAACCTACTTCCCGTACAAGGTGGAAACATCACGTTCACTGCCATAGTGGCAGGTGAGAGCCTGCTGAAGAAGCCGTCAGTGAAATGGTTCAAAGGAAAGTGGATGGACCTGGGAAGCAAAGTGGGGAAACATCTCCAGCTACATGACAATTATGATCGAAATAATAAGGTACAATCGGCAGAATAAAGTGCTCAGTCTTCTAGATGCTAATCTTTAATCTGGAGAAAACATAAGATAATATAGGTGTGTTTTTATATTCAGGCACCCAAAGCTACACACAATGCTGCACTTAGCACAGATGTCTGTTTCGACCTTGCAGACAAGAGACAAGCACTACATACAGACTCTTGCATACCTTACCTATGATGAAATGAGAAAATGTGTGGAGGACTAGGGGGGAAGTTTTGCTCTAGCTACTGCAGGATTCCGTCCATGTTCCTCGCAAGTAATAGATACTTGTCATATGTAAAAGAAAACAATAAATTAGACAGATATTTAAGTATGGTCTATCTTGGTTTTAATAGATCAAGCATTCGGTTATTAGTGTTGGAATTTATGGTTCTCTTGCATTGTCTAGACTACTTTAAATAGCCGAGTAAGATCCATTTTTACCACAAATGTGTTCAAAGATACACAAACAGGATTACAAGAGAGTCTGTACCACGACTTCTCACACTGTGTGGTATGTGAAACACTACTACCCTCTCCTGGATGGAACAGAACAGACTTGCTCACATTAGCCACTTCTGCTGAATTTTTCGATGTACTGTAGAGATTCTGGGTAGAGGCTGTATTTGTTTTGTGTAACGAAAGCTCTATTCCTGTTTCCAAGGTACATGCAATTAGTGCATGTAATGACTGCACACACCAGTACACCCGCATAGTTTGCTAATTTAACACTGTATCCTCTGGAAGACCTGTACTGATACTACTTTCTAGCTGATCGTACTGAATTGGGGGAAGAAGAGGTATATGTAAT
Organism: Grus americana; assembly: GCF_028858705.1. NCBI lineage: Eukaryota > Metazoa > Chordata > Aves > Gruiformes > Gruidae > Grus > Grus americana. The sequence continues at coordinate 27,057,061 of NC_072856.1, forward strand.
TTTTATGAGTGTAATGAATTACATGTTCAGGAGGTTCTATATTCTAAAAGGACACAGAGGTATATTTGTCTATTTTTCTCCATGCCTCAATATGCTGTATTCTTGCTCTCTCTCTCTCTCTATTTCACCATTTCATTTTCTAACTTCTGAATTGCATCACTGGTGCCTGTTCTAGGTGTACACCTTTGAAATGGAAATCATAGAAGCAAACATGACTTTTGCAGGAGGGTACAGATGTGAGGTGTCTACCAAGGACAAGTTTGATAGTTCGAATTTCAACCTGACAGTCAATGGTAAGATGAATTCCTGCCACCTTGTTTCTTCCTTTTATTATTTTTTTTTCTTCCTGTGAGCCCACCAACAGTGGCTACTAGACAAGCATAGATCTGAAGTGTAGACCTGGAGAGCTACAGGTACACTTACAGAGGCCCACAGATGACGATTGGGATGGGTTGGCAGAGATATAGAACATTAGAAGTAACACTTGGATGTCACACAAGTCAGAACTGAGATGCTTTTAAAGAAAGAACACAGAAAGATGCAAATCAGCCCAACTTTTCTCTGGCTTTATTCTGATTTCCAAATCATTCTTTCATGATATTTAATTCCACTAAACTAAAAGAGAGGTGCATTCTTTCTTTGGCAAAAGCGCAGTAATAAAAATGGATATTTGAAATAAAATAAAAAAAAAAGGAGGAAATTTAAAGATTTAGGTATGTGACACTATTATCAATTCCTTTCTTCCCAATAAATTCAAGTCATGCAGAAGCACCTGGTGATATAAAATTGCTGTAAGATTAGATGACTCATTTTACATAATACATGATGCCACCCTCACAACTGCTATACTGAAAAGCTTATCAGCAACAGAAAAGGAAGTAAATTTTAACATCAGTTACCGCTAGTGTGGAAGAGTTTAGGTAAAACAGTGTAAGCGTGGACCACCTGAAAGACTTGGGCATTTGGACCATTTCCTGTTTCAGTGGTTCTGTTGGAGGCACTGCAACGTTAATTGCTGTCCAGCAACCAATGAGCCTAATATGCAAAGACAAAAGTTTATTGAGCTTATTCAATCGGCAGTGTTCATTTTTGAAGTTTCACTAGTTGACTGTAAGACTCATATGAAAGACTTAGGAGCTGTGACTGAGAACCGTTTTTCTCCCAGTAGTAGCGGTACACCTATTCATACCAGCAGAAGCTTAGAACAGAGTAATAAAGTTCTCTGTATGCAACATCCTCAGTGAAGTTTCTGTACATCTCTACATATTTCCAGGAATTTACCTTTGCTTTCAGAGACTGGATTACAATTTATTAGTAGTAATAATATTCAGTTGATATCCAGTGGTTTTCTCTTTAGGGTTTAAACACTCTGTGAAACCAGTATTGAAACTAAAATTTACCAGCAGGAGAATTGACAAACAAGAGACAAGATGGTTTGTCATGCTGCAGGTTGTTATGAAGCATGAGGCAGAATTAAGTTATACACAAAACACTGGATGTTGAAAGCTAATTAGTGAAGGCTACATGCTTAAATGTGATGCTTCAATCTTTTGATACATAATAGATCACAATTTACAATAAAAGAACTTTAGAAAAAAAAACTGTCTGGAAAGGAAAAGCTTTAGGAATAGCACTGTATTTTTGCATTGTTTGACTTGCTCTCCCATTCTTGTTCATCACTTTTTGTCACATCAGAAGCACCAATAACTGGAGACTTAGATATTCGCGCTGCCTTCCGACGCACGTGAGTATGTACAGTAGAAACTTATGTAGATTAGATTATACTTCCATGCAGAATTCATTACTTTCCTAGACAAAACTAACTAAAAGCAAAGCTGACGTGCAAAGATAGGGATGTCTACTAAGAAAACATTTCTATTAAGAAAATACTTCTATTAAAATACCATACAACTCCTAGAAATCATCTAAGAGAATTTAGACTTTGTACTAGCATAACAATCATGCTTGTCTTCAGTTATGCAATTGATAATGTGTATAATTCTACCAAGAACTTCAGCAATAGAGAAGGAAAAGATTATGTAGCCCCTAGTCTTGATTTGGTCTGGCTTGAGGAACTACACGTACCTTAATACAAACATTAGCTAAACAAAGAAGTGGAGTTTGATGTGAGTTCTGTAATCAGCATATCACTGCTAACATTAATATAAGCATTTTGATTGCATTTGTTTTCATGTTCTATACTCATATTAATTGAATGAAGACAATTATACTGTAAGTGGCTATGTAAAAACTCAGTTACATGTAGCTCTTGGATATTAATACAGGCTATTCTCCCCACATCTGTAATACTGTCTGAATTGATATATGACTTAATGGAATAATGTTCCCTTCTATTAGTAAAATTTGCAAAATTGGTTGGGTTTTTTATTTATTTAGACATTAACAACATATGTTTTTTCACTGTTGAGCATTTCTTCTCCCTTTGTGTAATTCAGTTTCTGCTTTAATTGTTATATATTTTTGCAAAGTTACTAGATCAAGAATATTCCAACAGAATTCTATTTCTCTAACATAGGACACAAATCATCTGTGGCAACTCCTTGAGTTTTTCCCTATAAGTACTATGTTTATATGAGATTTTTTTTTTTAACATTTTATCACAAAGAACTGAAAAAGGCTTGCAGAAGTTACCTACAGTCAAATCCATCTATAGGTAGCTGACCAGCCTTGCCGTGATGCCTCTTAAACAGAGGACACCCCATGCATAGCTGCATTGTGTTATTTCACTGCAGCGAAATCAGGCTTCAAGACTTTTTCTTTTTTCTAGCACAATTAAAAGCATTTAGAACCATTTCAGGGTGAGTGCAGTGTAAGCAGCTTCAGGTTGTTCAGATTTTCAGTTTCTTCTGTAAGAAAGGAGCCAAATTTTGAACTGAACTGTTTAAATCTGAAGCTTTGTCTTTGATACCCTCACTCAGGAGCCTGGCAGGAGGGGGGAGACGGATGACTTCAGCCTTTCTCAGGTAGCCACTGTCTGTGTCAGCAGACAAATCATGCCTAACAATGAACTGTCTCTCTCTGCTTAGGAAAAGAAAAAAGAAAAGAAAAAAAAAATTAAAAAAAAAAAAAACCAGCTCACAGAACTAGCTGCAGCTTAAATTCCAAATAAACCATCATTTATAGTATATAGTATTTATGTGAGACAAATACATACAAGTAAGTAGTAATGTGAGTATAAATAATTAAAAGAGTCGCTTGATAGTTCATTGAGAGGCAGATTCATCTACAGAAAATGCACATGTTTGGCAAGTGGCATCTTCTCACCATTGTTAGAAGAAAAAAGTCACTTCAAATTATATGCATGTCTGCCCCCTCTCTTTTACATGTTTTCCTCTCTACTGAGCACATCCTGAATAAAATTGCCACTGCTCACAGAAATGTATCAGCACACCTGTATATGAAAACCTGTTGTTTCCTGGCACACTCTTTATCCTAGAAACATTAAACTTCCTACCCTATCTTTTGCTACCAATGTCTTCTACCATAACAAAAATAGGAACTCTGAGATTAGACTTAACTCTGTGCATGTTAAAGCAATTATTAGGGTCTTATCCTTCAGAAAAGCTAAACGTTGATTGCTAGGTTTTCCTGAAAATCTGATTTAAGTATCACCTGGGAAGCAATAAGGTGACTAGTTATTCTCCCAGTTGTATTCTGATTTCCTCAATATTTGATCACAAGAAGCTCTTTTCAAATTTGGGATTACACTAGTGATATTTATATGAATTTTATGCCTGCAAGCATTGAAAGCCTTCTCAAAGTAGGGAAAAAAGTGGCCAAAACCACACTTTTCTGTTTGAACATTATACCCAGAAAAGTATCCTTTCCAATACTGTACTATCTTCAAAGTAATCACAGAAGTAAAAATGGTACTTCCTTAATAAAAAGATCTCTTCTCACAACATATTCAAATTTACACTGATTCAGAATTGTTACTTATTCTCACTAACTTTGCATTGTCAAGCAGCATAAGAAGTTTGGCACTTTTTTCTCTTTCATTTTATGAACAGTATTGTTAAAATGCCCATCATTTATCTGTTGAGGCTGTTTTGTTACTTTCTAAAATATTTGTTCCTGCAATATTGAGTTTTCCTGACATTCTGGTTTACACTTCTACAGACTGATTTTCTCTGAAGCAACTAGCACTGTGTATTGACAGAGACAGCATTATGGGATACCACTACCACCAGTACAACTGAAAGGAATAATTTCTGTGTATAAACCAATAATTAAATATAAGGTATTGCTGCTGGAAGAATCTGAATGCTGTGAGATGGCATCACCAGATTCTTACTCAAGATCACAGAGATTTCAAGGAGCAGGTGAACACTGATGATGGGAGACTGACTGAGATGAAGAAAATCCATTTTGACTTTCTAAACCCTGTCTGAATGCAAAAAAGACAAAAAAGTTGAATCGTCAATAGTCATGAAATCCAGTGTAACTCCCAATACTTTTATATCAAATCCCCAAAGTGATTTTGGAATTAAACCCAAAGAAGTTATTTTAGTGACCTTATGCTAAGTTTTCAGAGTAGATCTGTACTTCAAATGTTCAGAAGCACAGCTAAAACACATTTGATTCAGAACACCAAAAATAACGTTGTGCATTCCATCTGAGTTCACCATATGTAACAGAATTACACATCAAAAAACTCCTGCTTGTTGCTTCTTATCATCACAGAATCAATTCATCACATTGCTTGCCACGATGCTTGTTGAGCAACTGCATGTGGAACCTCATCTCAGACTCAAAGGCAGATCACAGATTTCCGCCTTTAACTCTCCCAAGCACCAATGATGTGACACTTTTTTCAGTATAATGAATTCTGGAATCACAAACAGCCTTAAGAAACAATTACAGAGGGGATAATACTAGGAAAAAATTATTTTAGATTGTAAGAAGTCCCACAAAAAGGTCGGTTAAATACTGCCCCACACTGTAAACAATATTCACACTGCTGAAAATACAGTTTTCCAAAAGCACTAATGATTCTAAAGGAAAGCTTCTGCAGCATCTTTATGATAATGAATACATTCCAGACCAATATGATCACGAAATTAATACCCTGTACAACTTTACCCATAATCACTACAGAAAAAAATACAAGTTCATTAAATATGTTTCTTAAACCTATATGAAGGCCAATATGGACAAAGCCTAATTAAGTCACCTTCCATGTCAGTGCACATTCTAAGTCATTCTAAACCCATCTACTACTCCCCTACAAAAATATATCATCTACATAATGATGTAGTCCCACAAGCTATTCCTATTTCTTTCTGAAACTAATTATGGTTTTCTATTACTGTACAGTACCGAGGGACATGAAGAAGGTGGAGAGTTTAATTTTAGTGCCTTACTGAAAAAGAGGTGAGTAAAAATCCATAGACTTAAAGAAATTAAGTAACCAGCTTCAGCTGAACAACTCTGAAAACACTAAAACTAGAATAAGCAAAAGTGTCATAAATTCAGAATGCTTGTTGTTTTCCTAAAGCAGCTCTAACTGGAAAAAGGATGACAGTTAATTATGGCAACTTCCCCAAATACTCAGCATTTGCTGCATTTCTGCTAGGTTTATAATGGGGTGGGGGGTGTGTAAAAAAAAGAGAGATTGATTTTTTCAAGATAGAAAAGGCTGGGACTAGGGTAATTACATGCTTCCACCAGCACTTTCTATTAAAAAAAAAAACAAAACAGAACAATGATTTACAATACTTCACCTTATTAGGAATTTTCTGTCCTAAGTTTTCACAATACTTTGCATCAGAGAGCTGGGAGGACAAGCGTTTTTATTAGATATCTAAATATTACTATTACACTATACAACTCTATATTTTAAATTATATAGCTGTTTATCATATATTTAAGAAGAGATTCTATATTGTGTAAATATTATATAAATATTTTTTACTCTTCTGATTCTAATTCTTATTTCTTGCTTTTACTTTCACTTTTTTTTGGTGGAATTTCCTCTCCCATTCTCATCCTTCCTTACCACATCCGTTTTCATAACCTGCCTACTTATGTTTTTCTCTTTTTACCACCATCTTAATGTGGATGTTTTGGATTCCATTGTTGCCAACAGAGAGTAAGATTTCTATTTCATTTTATTATAAATGCATGGGTCAGACTGAATATAAGAACCATTTTGTTTTAAAATAATGCATGCATTTTTATCTTTCTTACATGTAGACCATGACAAAAATTAGATAGTATGAAAGAAAATTATTAGAAAATTTCTAAGACAGAAATGTTTTAAACCATTAGTTAAGGGTGGAACATTGAATACAAATCAATGTATTTCTCTGAATGTCCTTTGGTTTTCACCACCACTTCCTTTTACAAGCAGTTTTAAATTGTCCTTGAATTTCCAGATTTTCTCAATAATCTGTTGCTTTAAATTTCCATTGTCATAGAAATTAGAATCAGAAAAATCATTTGCTTGCTGGTGCCTACCAAATATGTGCTGAAGTTTTGTTCCATCCATCCTTAAACATGTGAAGTGAATGTATTGTTGAAGTCACTTATTCCATAAACGTACAGGCTTCTCTGTAACAAGTCATGTCTTTTTATTCCAAGTAAAGTTTGCATTGCTCATTATCATCCCATTCCTCCAAAGATGCTTCTTTCTGTTTACGGCCCCTGTCCACTCACTTTGTCTTTCCAGCTCCTGAACTTAGTACAAACACTTGTCACTAGACTCATGTTTTGCAAATCTAAACTTACTCAGTTTAAGTTTTCACAGTCAACTGCTTGGATGAATGTTGTTCTGAACCCGTCTTCAGTCTCTCCCAAGGTATTGGTATCACTGTTTATAAAAAGCTTCTTGTTTCATCATGAACCCCAGAGAAGTCTGAAACCAAAAGTGCATTAGATTTTTGTTTGTTTGTTTGTTTGTAATTCTAAAGTAGGGAAAATATGGCAGTAATCAAAACTATACAGGTCTGAGAGTTCAAATAGAGTAGCTGTACACACATCCTAATTTCCATAGAAAATGTAAGGCAAAACAGAATTGTTGATCTCTTTTTTAAAAAAATCAAATAAATGGAGGCCAACATGAAAATATTTGCATAATTTCATACAGTGACTCCAGCTGGAATGAGATGCTAAGTACTATTAGCCCCTCTCATAGTGCCTTTCCCTTCTGCTTTCATAGTTAGTTTTGATGGAACTCTAAAAAGTAGTGAAAATCTCCAGTATTTCCAGAAATGTTCAATTTGTTGATTTAACTGTTCATTATTTGTCAGACCAGAAATATAATTCATTAAAAGAAGCTTATAAATTTCACTGCATTCTATCAGTGGTTTTGACCTTTCTTGACTTACAAATCTCTGTTTAGTGAATTTAAGCATACTGATAAATTCACTGCTCCTAGTTGTTTTTCACAGCCACAATTCGTGGATCTTTCAGGCTTTGCAAAGCACAGGTTGAAGACCACTCCTATATTAATGAGGCATAAAAACTCATCATGCAATGAAAGTATTCTTCATTAGAATAGAATAGAATAGAATAGAATAGAAAAGAAAAGAAAAGAAAAGAAAAGAAAAGAAAAGAAAAGAAAAGAAAAGAAAAGAAAAGAAAAGAAACGAAACACTCAAGAGCTATGCAAATTCAAAGAGAATTGAAGATTATTCTTCTACCACTTCTGCTTTGTCCCACCTAATTTACAAGTGCCCCTCAGTCCAGAGGTAATGAACATTCCCACTATAATAAAGAGAGCTTCATTTAATACTATATCTGCTCTTGCTGTAATTTAATTAACTGGTGTTGACATACAGATGTCATGGGCCAAGGAGAGGTCACTGGGAAGAGGAAGGGAACAGCTGTCACAGAACAATTAAATGGGATAGTGAGCAGAGACCTTGAAGGAGGTGACAGCTGACAGGGTCCAATCAGTTGACAGCAATAGGATAGGAAGGAACCATCTCTGGGATGTACAAAACTATTTTTAACCCCTCCACATATGTTTAAAACATATCAACTGCATATTCCATTTACAGCAGGTTCACTAAGCTGCATCTTAATGCCCCCAAGCGCATAGTTAACCTATGAGGTGATCATGCTGAATAAGGATCCCCAACACCAAGGAGAGTAACGTAAGGGTGGGAGAAACTTCAGGAGTCCAAGTGCTCTGTTACTTTTCACGCACTGCTTAGCTCCTCTTGGTAGAGGAAGGGCACAGCCTAACTGTGGAAACTCTGTGTCTTTATGGGAGAATGTTTTAACAAATACAAAACGGTGAAAAGGAGTTGGGGATGGGGAAACCTTTGCTCCGAGGCAAAGACATTTTTTTCTTTTCGGAACTCAAGCAAATACTATACAAATTACAACATTTAGCTTTTAGTACCATTTTACATGCAACTTACAAGCCTTTCCTTCTAATTAGAAAATACTATTATTTCCAATCAGGAGACTATACTCTTGCTTACAATCAAATTTCTTGTATTTCAGCTTGTGTATACCAAAACAGTACTGCCAGATATAACAATGGGATGACTGAGTAATGGAAAAGCTAAAGCAATAGTGAGACATACTAGACTGTGGAATCACTTCCAAATTGGAAGATTTTTCTCAGGATGTATTTAAAAATAACTCACACAAAATATTTTTGAAAACTCCATGAATAATCCTATCTGAAAATTTTCAGGTAAAGGGCTGTATACAGATGAGTATATAAGTAGGCAGATAGACACAGAGACTGCCAATATTTATATAATGCCTGAGGGAAAAATAGCAACATTTTAATCTGTTAAGTCTTTCTTATTTCCTATGATTTTATATTTCCTTTTGAGATATAGTTTGCTCCACAGAACATTAATTGTACTAGTACAAAGAACTCAGCACATATTAGAAATATTATATATTCCTAGCTTTATGTACTTATATATCTATTCCAATTTACATGTGTTTAGAAGTATTTTAAAGTTGCCCATTAATATGATCAGGGCAACTAGCGTAAGAACTGCTTATGTTAAAAAAAAAAATCTTGGTCTATTTGGCAAATCAGTTCAATTGTCCTGCCTTCTGCTAGGCAAAACTACAACCCATTTGTAGCTGACCCAAACTAAATGATAGATATATAGAGAAGATTAATTCTGATTAAATTTGTGGGTGATGTTGATGCACTGTTATAACAAAGCAAATACCCACCAGGCTGCACTTACCCCAAGGAGTCCAAACTTCAGATACACCGATCAATTCAATGAGTGCTAGCGAGGGCTTAGTGCTTAGTGAGTGCTAAACCACTCCAAAGATGTAGGATATTGCATGCCATATTTCAGCTCAAACTCTTCTCTTGCTTCCTTTTTGTTCAAGAGCTACCAGGGTGCTGGAAATCCCAAGCCTGGATTGCAGTACTTTAATAAACATAGAGCTCTCATTGCAAGCAAGCCTTTTTGGGGCAATAAAGGGAATACCAGAAATGTTTGGTTATACCTTTGTCTAGACTGACTACAGCCATACTATTTTAAGTACTAATATTTCTCACAGAGTAATGGGACTGTTCTTTTCCTGAAAAAAACGGAAATATGCCCAATAATCCTCCACTTTTCTCTGCATTACCTGCTGCATAACTTGTCTTCTTGTTGGGGTTTACCACTGAGCATGGCTTCATTGTAAGGTTGTGCTCTGCTGCACTGGAATCTGCTTGGTCCCAGTGATGTCAGAAACAACAGCCACAGGAAGTTCCCTTTCCTAAAGAAATTTGTAAGAAAATGTTACTTCTTGCATCCTTTCTGTTTACCAAAATGCAAACTATGACAGGCAACAACTCCATGACGATAGGGCAAAGTAGAGCTATTTGTTTCCTTGTAACGCAATCAGCCATAATTAGGAATTAAGCAGAACTGCTTATAGTGTAAATTGCAGAGTGGAACTGCACAAAGTGGGAGTGAGTTTGGTTTCAATAGGGAACAGCATTTTTCTTAAGCCCATTTCAGCTTTTGCATGAGCTCCTTCATCTCACTGCCACTGAAGCACAGGCTTGTTGATGGCTTTCATGGATCTTTTGTATTAACACATGATGCCTTCTTTCTTGCCCATCGGGATGCTGCATGTTTTTTCAAACGGTTCTCTGCGTTGTTCTGGAGTACAGCAGCTTCTTGCGCTCAGTAAATCGGTAAGGTTCAGTCAATTTTTTTTTTCTATTTATGATCTTTTAAATAAAAAATACAATGACAGAAAAAAAATGCCTTTCCCAAAGCCAGACAACCAAACTTTCACTTGGTTTTGCTAAACCAAACATTAATTCTTCCATAATCACTAGTTTGTTGGTTAAACTATAAGTAGTCCATTGTAAATATTGTCCTGTTTGCCGCTACTCACCAGTCTATGTGTCTTCATGTTTTATAGATTACTATAGCCAACAATTGTCTTTACAATAGATGACAAATATTTTAACCATCTGTGATTCATTTTAGTGAAGAGAAAAAACTGTCCTGAGTAGAAAAGGACTTGTTTCTTATTAACATAAACCAACTGCCTTGTTTCTAAGGTGTTCTCAGGATATCAGTTCAGTTCCTTGCTTTGCCACGTTTTGTGTATGACCACCACTGGAAAATAAGTCTCCTTGTGTTTCCATTACCCATCGTTAAAGGGAAATTAATATTGATTTGCTTTGGCAAGAAAGTAAACCGTTCAGGACAATGATTGGATTTTAATTACTGTATATATAAATAGAAGTAAAATTAGTCACCAGTTTTATTTCATTATTTTATGTAATAATATAGCAAAAAGTTAGACTGCTTAATTCTTTATTAAGTGGCTTCATCAAGCCAATATGTATCTTGCCGAGCCTAGGGCTGTTTTTAAATCCTCTCAATAGTGGTGTTCAGATACTCTAATCCCTTTCTGCAGAGGTGAAGCAAAATCTGAATCACAATCTGATGTTGATGTCTGGGAAATCCTGAGGAAAGCTCCTCCTTCCGAATACGAGAAAATCGCTTTTCAGTATGGTATCACAGACTTGCGTGGGATGCTGAAACGCCTCAAACGCATAAAGAAGGAAGAGAAAAAAAGTACAGGTTAGCGAGCTGTATTTATTCCAAACATATGTGTCCGTATCTTTCTCTATGGGAGTTCTTCAAATACTAACATCAGCTGGACAGCAGCCAGATAGAAGAGCACAAGAAATAGGAGTTTCCTATTCCAATTGTTACACAGTCTTTACATGTGAAATGCTGATTACCAAAGATTAAAGCTATGCCCAGAGCTCTGAGATACCTTGCTCTGAAACTCTGGATATTCTGAACCTGCTCATTTTACTAGTTCCTTCTGCTCTGCCCCTTATCTTTCGCTGAACATAAAGCAACAACAGCCCTCACTTCCCCCACCCCCAAAACTGGTCAGTATGTCAGGCATCAGTGATACATTTAAAGAATTTAATTTCCATTGGGATGATACTTTTGGAATTCCTTAGCCTTTTCTAGTCTTGTGAAGTATTAATTAATTTTAACTAATTTGTTTTAAAAGTCTGAAACGGAGAAGGCAAGCTGGCATATGTTATTACTGAGATCAGTATCATTTTCCTATGTGGGAAGACATCATTGTAACTCTGTTTAGGATGTTTTGAAGTACATATTCACATCTGATTTAGAATATTCTACTTGGGTTATTTTAGTTTATATCACATGCTTTTCATCCTATGTTAAGGAATAATAGAAAATAGAACAGGGTGAAGAACAGACTGAAATGGTAAAAATGCAAACAGGGATGCAGAAAGTGGGGAAGGTTTAAGATGACAGTAAACAACAGGAAAGAAAATAAAGATTTATTTTCCTGACAGAATGAAAAAAAAAAGTATAAAAATTATTAAGATATTCTTTTTTTAAAAAAAATCATTCCTCATCACAGCATTCCTCAAGAAACTGGATCCAGCTTACCAAGTGGACAAAGGGCAAAAGATTAAATTAATGGTCGAAGTTGCCAATCCAGATGCGGATGTGAAATGGCTGAAGAATGGACAGGAGATCCAAGTGAGCGGCAGGTAAACTAGAAATATGGGAAATCCAAAAAGAAATGGGGTACAGCTTGGACAAAGTAGAAAACTAGCTTTTCTTAGAAAGAAAGGAATCTAATTCAAGCATCCTGGCTTGTATCAGCAATAGTGTGGCCAGCAGGACTGGTGTTGGTGAGGTGCTAACAGGCGCTGGTGAGACCACACCTCGAGTGCTGTGTTCAGTTTTGGGCCCCTCACTACAAGAAAGACATTGAGGTGCTAGAGCATGTCCAGAGAAGGGCAACGAAGCTGGTGAAGGGTCTGGAGCACAAGGCTTATGAGGAGTGGCTGAGGGAATGGGGGTTGTTTAGCCTGGAGAAAAGGAGGGGAGACCTTATCGCTCCCTACAACTACCTGAAAGGAGGTTGTAGCCAGGTGGGCGTTGGTCTCTTCTCCCAAGTAACAAGCGATAGGACAAGAGGAAATGGCCTCAAGTTGTGCCAGGGGAGGTTTAGATTGGGTATTAGGAAAAATGTCTTCACCAAAAGGGTTGTCAATCATTGGAACAGGCTGCCCAGGGAAGTGGTTGAGTCACCATCCCTGGAGGTATTTCAAAGACATGTAGATGTGATCCTTAGGAACATGGTTTGGTGGTGGAGTTGGCAGGGCTAGGTTAACGATTGGACTTGATGATCGTCAAAGTCTTTCCCTACCAAAATGGTTCTATGATTATATTCTAAAATAGGGAGACATAGGAGCTGAGAAAGAATCTACGTAGTGCTTTGGCTCAGGGCCAGTTTGCTGTTCTCATGACTGTTTCTTTTTCTTCCCTCTGCTCTATACATCTACACATGGAACTGGATGCTTACATACACCTACTTAGCAAGTAAGTCCTCAGATTATATTCTGATCTTTATGTGTATATCCAGGGTTGAAAATTCATTTCTTGTGATGTGGGACATACTTCAGTGTAGCTTGTTTGTAAAACCAATTTCCAGTGATTTTGTGCTGAAGCCATGACAAGGCATTTTTCACGGTAGTCAGATTTGTTGTATGACTAGATGTAAGAAAAGCATCCAACACCATTCACAGGAGTTTGTATGTGCCACACTTGTACAAAGATTTCTCCATAATTTCTCATGCTAGTTTTTCAAACACTACTGCTGTCACTGAGACAGGAATATAGGGTTTGAGTCTTAACAAACCTTGCCACTGAGGTCAGAAAAAAAAAAGTACGAACATTTTCTCTGCTAGGCAGGGGAAGACAGTGACTGGGTCCAAAAGAGTTACTCTCTGATAATTAATAATAAGATTCTCTTTTCAGATATATTTTTGAGGCTGTTGGGAATAAGAGAATATTGACCATAAACCACTGCTCTCTGGCCGACGATGCAGCATATGAATGTGTGGTAGGGGAGGAGAAGAGCTTCACAGAATTATTTGTAAAAGGTGAGCAATGGTAGCAAAAGGAGAGAGATCTCCCCTAACATTTAACATTGGCTTGCTGTCCTCTTCTCTGCTCTCAGATCAGTTAATCTTGTAAGAAAGGAAATTCTCAAACATATGATCGAATTCTGACATCTGTTGAAGCAGATATTTTTCTTACAGTTAAATGAAGGAAGATTTTTTTCCCTATAGCTGCAACTAAGGCGGCACAGGAAAACAGCACAGTAATAATTACCATTAATTCTCATTTGGAAAGTGATTTACGTCTTCCCAACAATAGGACTAGAAACTTTAAAAAACTGATTCCTCTCAAGATAAACATGTCCCTCAAGCTCTGTAAGCAGATCAAGTAGTACAGAAAACTAATGCCTCCAGTTTAGGATTTCAGAATATATATGAAAACTCATTGATCCTGTGTTTGTATTCTGTCTCATGAAGCAAAAAAACCCAAAAGGTCATTTGATAACATTGCTAATGTGATCCGGCATAATAAATTTTAAGTTTCAACACAGAAAGCATCACCATGTATTTGGCCAGGGGTTCTTCCCATGGAGTGCAGAGTGATGAAATCTACCTCTGGTCTTCAGTCATTCAGGATATTGTTTTAATTAAAAGTCTCTTCATTTCCAGAACCTCCAATCCTGATCACTCACCCACTGGAGGACCAGATGGTGATGGTTGGAGAGAGAGTGGAGTTTGAGTGTGAAGTGTCTGAGGAAGGAGCTACTGTGAAATGGTAAGGGAATAGAAAAGAGAAAAAAACCCAAACAACATCAAACCATATCCTTCCATGGGACATTCTAGGACCAGTGTTTGTGGGCAAGAGTTGTGGAATAAAAAGGAAGAAGTCATCCTATGTAGTTGTTTTCAGGAAAAGATTGATCCTCTCCCTATATGTCAAACACTGAGGAGGAACTGTGAGGTCAGAATATGGCAGAAAACAAATTACAGATATTTTACAGTGCTGCTAAAATTTCTTCTCCAGTGTTTACAGGATGCTTCTGACTGTACCAAGCTGTTAGCTTTAAAGTTTTCTAAACACTTGACAGTAATGTCTAACTATTGCCCAGACTAATCAGATACGTATTGTGACAAGTTTACTATACTTTATGGAATCTTTGGTCTTCTCAACTCAGTGAGGGGTTTTTTTAAAGTATTTTTTCTTAGGTAGAAAGTTAGTGTCTCTTGAGACAGAGAGGGAAGGTCATTGACTTATTTTAATATATCTGTTACATTGATCCTGCAAAGCTGGTCGTTATGCATACACGGCGAGCAGGATTAAGATGACAAACGTTAAGACCATAGAGTCCATTTTGTTGGGCATTCCAGCTGAGCGGAAGCTGGAAGGTTTGCACTGCTTGGGCAAGCACAGCAGGCAGCGCTCACATACCAGGTCTTACACACACTGTTCTCACTTCATTTCTTTACCAGATGAAATTCTCTTGTGCTTGTTAACAGCTTCAGGCACATGGTTATCAACTGTTCCCACAATGCCCATTACATTCCTGGAAAGTGCCAACCACTCATCTGCTCTCCCAAAGGAAGGAACTGAGAATTTAAATAGAGCCCAAGAGCTAGTACAGCATATGCGTTACACTATTAAAGCCACGTGCACAGGCCCACATATGCTATTGTTCAGGAACTGCTTAGAGATGCCTGGTCACAAGAGACGGGGACAACCAGATCTGTCCCTCTCAGAGCACAGTGCAGCTGCCACACTTTGATGCTATGCCTTTGAACAACTCCCGTACATCTTGCAGAGCTGGTATCTGTGGGATGGGCATTTGGTGTTACAAGGGCAAACCAGCAGCTGTCTCAGCCTGAAATGCAGCAAGTGGTCAGAGAAACTCTTCAAATCATAGCAGCAGCAAACTGAGCAGTTAGACATTTACACTGTATTTTACTGGTTTTATTATGTGAGGCTCAGACAATGCTTTTTGGCAACAAATGGAGCAGTTTAGACAATGGAGAGAAGTGTTCAGGGAAAACATGAAACACAGTTTGGAGAAAGAGTTCCAGTTCTATGGCTCATTAGGGAAATGCTCAATGGTTTAAGCCAAGTAACAGGCACGAACTCAGGGCACCTGTTATAGCTCTTGCACCCTTTAAACCTGGGAAATGAAATCACAAGCACATGAACAAAAGCAATTATGTGGCTTGCACAAGACAGAAATAAGGCTTACAGCCTCCTAGGCATGGCCATCAGACTAGGGCTTGGACAATTCATTATGTGGGTCTCCTCATAGCAGTCAGGAAAGAATGTTCTCTTGATCACCTGGAAAGGTCTCACATTATTATTATGCAGTACTATGGAATTATTTCTAAACTTCAGATGGTCTTGCAACTAATATAATTCTTGAAAAAAAATTGTAATAAAATACATAGTTTTGACCTGATTTTTTCATCTCTGAATGCTCGATGTATCATCTTATCAGCTCCAAAAGAAAACAAACTATAGTAATGTAATAATAACAATAAATCTATATGTCCCCATTATCACATAGTACCTACATCAGTGATGTCTCACAAGACATTATCAATTTATCCTTGGAATCTAAACAGGAAATAGGAAAGCATTTCCAGACAGAGAAGAGGCATTGAGTGGTGAAGTTGAGAACAGATATTTGACCTTGCAGATGTGCAGGACTTATATAGACTAAACCATGGCTGACCTACCTATTATTGCACTAGTTCTGCTTCAAGTGTGAGGCTGGACCAGATGACCTATGGTAGTCTTTAAACCAACACATCTATGATTCTATATAATCCTCCATTTACACTTTAATATCAAATGATTCTTCTACTTCATTGCTCTAGTTAGCAAAGGAAGGCCTGTAATATTACCTTATGTGAGGTTTTTGACTTTTCACTGAAGCAATGCATTATTTTAAGCCAAATGATACCTGGGAGTTCTTTTTTGAGGTTTACAGTTTTATCTCTCCACTATCTGTCAGTACACCCCTCTGCATACACTCTACTACTCATACACAGCATCAGCAATGTGCTAATCAGTAAAACACACACAAGTTAAATATACTATTCCCTTCCCGGGGATTTAAGACACTAGTCATTGCAAATATTTTTCGTTATTTAGACAAGATTTCAAGAGCTCTCTTTCTATAACAATGGCTGAATAGAACATTCAGATATCTTTAATGAGCCATGTGTCAAAATATATCACCAAAAAATAAACGTAAAAGTTCAGCTTTGGAACACTAGCCACAGTGCATGTGCCTGGTTTTGCCATAGCAGCGTGTTGAATTTCTGGATTACAGTCATTCAGCAGTTCAGCAAAGGTTTACGCATTGCATTGTAGCAGTTGTTCCAGAACTAATCTGCATGAATGAGAATATCAGCCTTAGGAGAGCATCTTGCATGTGGCCTCAGACTCTTGCCACTCAGCAAGCAGAGGAAACACTATCCTGACATAACACCAAGCGGCTGTGTTTCATGTGGTTGTTATAGGCATCCTCGGTTTCCTCCCTTACTGGTGGTGTAGTCCTGTGATCTGGAAGGCAGGTCGATGTTTTTCTAAACCAACTATAAGTTCCAATAAGCTGTGCTGTAAAGAACAGTTAGGAGGGAATAACCTGTAGGTATTTTGAAATGCAGTTGCAGCAGGTACACCTAAGTCACAAGTTGTAGGATGCCTGTCTCCGCTTAAAGTTTTGATCTTGTGATTTACTTCAGCAGACTCTAACAGAGGCAAAAGGTTTTCTTGCATACATCTACCTAGAAATTAGATCTATAGTATTTTAGGAAGTCCCTAAGTAGCATTTCAATTTGCTATGCTGTAAGGTCATTTGTTAAGTTGAATAGTCACTGGTAACAAATAAGGGAAATAACACAATATAGAAAGAAAATTCTCACTCTATTAAAAGCATAAAATCTTTTCCACTTCTTTTTCCACATGAGTAAGTATCGAAGAGAAAAACTTTTTCATTTACAAACTGCAGCAGTATTCAAGTAACATAATATAAATATATTCAAATACTAATGAAAAATATAAAATGCTACAAAAGAAGTTGAAGAAATTACAAGTGTTTTTCTTGTAGCATGTTTATGTTATTTAGGATTAGGAACAGGAAATCTTTAGAACGTCTTATGTATTTTTGTGTGACCTTGACTAAACAGCATGAATCCTCTCTGCTTGTTTCCTTTCATGACGACTGGAAATTACATTAATTAAATTTCCTCCCAGGCTGGATGGTGAAGCTTAATTTAGTAATGTCTTAAATATACTGTGCATCCTTGAATGGAAAGGGCTACAAAATCCAAAATACACCTTCATTTAAATCCATCCTAAAATTTCCTTCTTTTACTGATGTCCAAAAACCATTAATTTATAACAATTATAATTCACAACAGGAAAATTAAGACTTTGAAGTCATTTCCCAGCAAGCCCCATTTACCTTATGGCAATAATAATAATAATTCCCTGCTGGTGAAGTGTGTCTTCACCCCCGTATCTTCTAGAGCATTTAACGTACTTTCATCTTTATCTATAACATATAAATAGTAACAACCAAGTAAATCCTTGTGAGTGAACTATCATGAACCAGAAATCAAACACCTAGTGAAAATTAATGGTCAAGCTAGAAGCATTCCGGTTCTGCTTCCACTAACACTTGTGCAATGGTCTCTTTTTTGCTAACTTGAAATGATACAAAGATTGGGTTTATCTTGTGTCTTCCAATCTCTAGTAACATTGAGCTGACTGTTAATCTCCTCTTCTGACCACAGAAAAATGACTCAACACTATTTGGCATTGCAGGGAAAAGGATGGAATTGAGCTGACACGGGAAGAAACATTCAAGTACCGATTCAAGAAAGATGGAAAAAAACAGTATCTAATTATTAATGAGTCAACCAAGGAGGATAGTGGACACTACACCGTGAAGACCAATGGCGGGGTATCAGTCGCTGAATTGATTGTACAAGGTAGGCACAGATAATATTACAGAACCAGACAAGCTGAAAAATGAAAACAGGCCTGAAGGTAACCTTCTCCAGGATAGTGCACAGGGGTAGCATAATCCTCATGCCAGGGAAAAAGATGACTTAATAAGTCCTGCGTGCTGTGGATTTCTCTTCATATTTCACCTTTCCACAAACAGCTTGCTCAGCCATAGCCTTTTCTACTCAGCAAATCCACACCAACTGTTTACTTACAGATCTATTCTGATTTGTTGATGTGTGTATCGATTATTCCCACAATATCAGAGAAAAAGCTGGAAGTTTATCAGAGCATTGCAGACCTGACAGTGAAGGCACGTGACCAGGCAGTCTTCAAGTGTGAAGTTTCCGATGAAAATGTGAAAGGAATCTGGTTGAAAAATGGAAAGGAGGTGGTCCCAGATGAAAGGATAAAGATCTCCCATATTGGCAGGTTAGTCTTGTGTCAGAAAGCAGGTACAGATTTGGGTATTGCATTACAAACCACAGGAGCTATTATCTCGGGGGATAGGAATATAAACCAAGACTTTGTCCTGGCTCCAGCTAAAAGGAAAAAAAGTTTAAAACGTTCTCATATGCAGTCAGCATATAGTCACAGACTTGTTTTGGTATGCATGCAGTCTTTCTGTGTTGGTACATTTTGCATCTATGACATCAGTGGTATATCAGTAGAATTCATTCTCAGTTTTCATTAGGATTTCATGTTTTCTTGGTATTCAAACAATCTAGAAAACACATTGTTGATAACTTTAAAATTAGGAGTAGTGTTTAGACAGATTAAGACAGCATATATATATAAACCCCTTCAAAAAAAACTAGTGTTTATATTAACACATGCAGTTGCACAATTATGAGCTCAAGTTTCTTAGCAGTCTAACTACTACTGGAAATGGAGAGCGAGAAGATTCAGAAGATACATAAGCATTACATGTTAGGTAAAGTCTTCCCTAGTACTCCCTTTCTGTATTCTGTTTTGAATTTTACAATAATACAGGGATGGAGCATCAATTTTTAACTTGTTTTTTCCAGAATTTATTGTAGTCACAATCTGATCAAATTAAACCAGTCAGCAGTGTTACAACTGCCCTTGTAATGGTAAAGGACTGGACTAAAGCAGAGAAACGGCATCCTCTATTCAGATTAGCCTATGCATCTACCTTGACAAGAAAAATCCATTAATAGACAACATGCTGACATGGATTTGCTTGAACACTGAAAGTAGAGCAGTCTACAGCCCTGGTGGTTGTTGACTTGATGTTAGGGCAAGGGGAGAAAAAATAGCAATGCTTGTTAATATCCTATAGCCTGCACCTTGTCTGTTGAGATAGCCTGTTTCTCCTGGAGAGGTAAGGTAAATGAGTGGAATATATTTGTTCATGTTTCCAGAATCCATAAGCTAACTATTGAGGATGTAACACCAGGTGACGAGGCTGATTATTCCTTCATCCCTCAGGGATTTGCTTACAACCTTTCTGCCAAGCTTCAGTTTTTGGGTAAGTTAGAATATGTAATGGGAATTCCAGAGGGATAAAATGATGGCAACTAATCATGGTTATACCAGGAAAAAGTATGCAGAATCTCTTTCCTGATACCTCCATAGAGGCACATTGCTTTTCCCTGTTATTTTGTGTTACCATTATCTTATTGTGTTACAGAGCCTATTTTCCAGTTCATTGCATTAATCTGTTGATGTATACGCCTTATGAGGTTTCAATGATGAATAGTTTTAAAATTATTTTTTGGGTGTGGATGCCATGTAAATTCTTTTTTCTGATCTATTTCTTGTACCCCCTTCCTCCTTTTTTTTTTTTTCTCAGAGGTCAAGATTGATTTTGTACCAAGAGAAGGTAAGAACAGCAGTCATTACTTATATGCAAGTAAACATGTTTTCAACAGCAAAGGAAGCAGTGCTTTTTCATTTTTATCTTAATGTATGAATATTCACCTTTTCTTTTTTTTTTTCTCCATACAGAACACTCAAACTCTATTTAAAACTTATTCTCTCTGCCTTTGTTATAGAGCCTCCCAAAATCCACCTTGACTGTCTGGGCCAATCCCCTGACACTATTGTCGTGGTGGCTGGGAACAAATTGAGACTGGATGTTCCCATATCAGGAGATCCAACACCCACTGTCATCTGGCAGAAAGTAAACAAGGTAATGTGTAACCTGACACAGTGTCTGAGGCAAGGAGGTCACAACAGGAAATGTATTTTCTTTCTCAAATCTTACTTTGATTTACAATTCTTAGTTACAAGTATTTTAATCTTCCTTTTAATTTTATTTTTTAAAAACCTCAAGGAAAAAAAAAGAATATCTGCAATGCAGCTGTTTGGGATTTAGCTGTTTTTGTGAGAGTCATCCTGAACTGTTGTTTTTCTGAACTATTGCCTGTTTTTCTTTTCCAAAAGAAGGGGCTGAGTATATATGAGTAGACATATGTACATGCAGACAGTAGGATACCATGCACATTTATTCTCTTCCTACCTCAGAGAAAAAGAACTAAATGATCAGTCATCCCCATCACCTTCACCTGATAGGATGGACATGTTCTGGAGATGGCAGCTTCTTTTTTTACTCTTTCTCAAGAAATCTACAGTCTTTGAATAATATGTCTTCTTAGCAGACCATTGGGGTAAAACTGTATTTGCTATAATGAAAATAGAGTACATTTGCTATTTGCCTTAACAAAGCAATTACAAAACATCAAAGAAAGAATTTAGAAGCTAGACACAAAATGTTAAGTGAGTTTCCTTTCTGGCTGTCTGAGAACGTCCCCGCCCCTCACCATCTGTGGGCTCTTGAGCTATAACTAGCATAAAACACAGAAGTACTTTGCATAATATTCTACAGCATCATTACACTTCCCATAGGTGTAGATATCAACAAAATAATATTGACAATTATATTAATTTCCCCAATCTCATTTCTTTATGATTCTGCCTCATTCTTTGTTCAGGTCAGCGTATTTAGTAAGACTTGGAACTTTTTACTGCAATGCAGAATTAGTACGGAAACAAACAAAAAAGCAGTTTGTCTCTCTTTTGGGAACCAAGATAAAGTGACTCTCTCATAAACGTTTCCCTGAAAAAATTATGATCGGGTATCAGACAACCCCTATACAGTGTTATTTCTAAGACATGAGGTCTCAACATGTGAGTAAAAGAAGCCAGTCTTGATTTGAAGGGTGTATAGCATATACTTACTAATGAAATCCTAAACGAACAGTAGCACAGCTTCAGAATATGTTGTTTGATGTGTGTTACAGACCTGACTATATTTCTGAGTGTTAAAACGTTTACATCAACTTACTATCCCATTGTTACAGAAAGAAGTAATCCTTATTTGTGTAGTTACACAAGATGAGTAGCTAATACCACAGGACACAGACAGATTCACAACCAGATACAATTCTACTGCAGGAATGTCATGCATCTTTGTTAAGCTGTAAATTTAGTTTTGCTGACTTATCTTTCCGTTAATTCATTGCAGCCTGATACCTCTATTTCCATTTCTGCTTTTTACTTTCATATCAGTTGATTTCCTTCCCAGGTCTGCTTGCTGCCTCACTTTGCTCTTCGCTTTTCTCATCAAGCCCTCTAAACATATGGAGTCTTCACCTCTGTCTTGCAGAAACAGCTTTACTGCCCTGCTCAGAGAGACTTAGCTGACTTTCTGTGGTTTCTTTGCTTATCTAGAAAAGCGACCTTGTTCGAAGCAATGATGATTCCATGACTCCCTCAGAAAACAGCAGTGATTTAAATACTGATAGTAAGGTAAGTTCCTCATTATTTATGCAGACACACAAATACATTTAGTGTTTTCCAGATAAAAGGTCCTATCCAGAAGGAAATAAAATTAAAGTCAGTAGACATTGAACTGGTGAAGCAAATAGCACATCAGGCCCAACATCCTGCCTCACAATGGTGATTACCAAACTTTAAACGGGCACAAGAGATGTGGTGAGTAATTTTAGAGTAAGATGCTGATTGAGGAAATCTCTTTCTAATCACCATCACATAGTGGCTGGATTACAAGGAACCAAAGCAGTTATTTGAAAACTCTTTATGATATATTTGTGAATGTTTATCCCTTTTAATCCACACTAACCTGAAGCTTCAATAACAGCTAGAGGGAAAAAAAAGAAGACAAAATCTTACAGGACACAGGGAAAGATGACAATGGGTCAAGAGAGTGGACTATGTATGTACAAAACAGTGAAAGAGGATTCATTTTCCAACAATTGTCCTTTTTGTCATAAATAACTTTTTTACTTTGATAGTCAAAAAATGTTTTATTATGCAACCTTTCTCAGGGTTAGGATTCTGCTAGTGATTCTACTAGTCACTATTCAGACACATATGCTTTCAAACGGTTCCTGTTCTAAGTCTCAAGATAGGTGGGCACATACAGAAGAAAGGAGTGTGTTACAAGTGTACAGCAAGTTGTGGTCATTATGTTTAGACCTCAGCTCAGGGAAGAGTAGAAAGTTACCCCCTATGATATTCTTGTGTAACAGAAATCACACTGATGCCATTAACAGTCACAAGAAACACACTAAATTTTTTAGAGGGAAATTGTTCAAATCCGTGTTATCTGATGCCAAATGTAGATACTGTTGATCAGGAATGTTTGCTCAACCATTTGAATTTGAATTTGCAAATCTTCTTGAATTTGCACAGTACCCCGCTGTTATCCCTGAACCTTTTTACATTGATCCTAGCAGCTATCCCAAGTAGGATTTTGTAGAAGTAACTTCTTTGAAATGTAACTGTGTATGTGTAACTAGCAATGAATCTTAACAACCTGCAGACTTTCAGAACCAATTTTCCCAAATGTTATTTATGTGAGACACTTAGTCTATGTTTTCTGTCTTCTACGTACAAATAGATCTTTAAAAACTTTATAGCCTTTCAATAATTTTGATAATATTCAATGATTTGAAGATTTTCACCAGGTTACATACAGGCTCATCAGGTTGTCCCTGGCACAACTTGCAATGACTTTATCTGTTACTTTCACTGCCCACAGCTGCTGTTTGAATCTGAAGGCAGAGTTCGTGTGGAGATGCACGAAGACCACTGTGTCTTCATCATTGAAGGAGCAGAAAAGGAGGATGAGGGAGTATACAGAGTTATAGTTAAGAATCCAGTGGGAGAAGATAAGGCTGATATCACAGTCAAAGTTATTGGTAAGTGAAGGAAGGAAATAACCAGAGCATGAAAGCATCTCGAGTTCACTGGAACTCACCCCTCTCTCAAACTGAGGCAAGTTCTGACTTTAGGTTTAGAAAAACAGAAAAGGATCAAAAAGGTAGGAAAAACTATCAATCACAAAATTTAGCAGAAGTATTTTTCACAGGTAGTTGCCTTCTGTGTGAAAAGGTAGAGAATAACTCCCAGTAGAAATTAATCTATTTCCTTTTTATATAGTTCCAGTTTCAGGTGATCCTCTCATTTTACAGATGACAGTTCCTTCTGAAGTATATGCTTCATGCTTGTCTGAGACAAGAAAAACTTGTCATTTTGTTTTGGTGTATGTTCTTAAGCAAAGACTATATTGTTCTATAAGCAGTAAATAGTTAATGAAATAAAGAGACATAATGTATCTTATATCAAGATATACAGATTGCCACTGTGAGTCACAGAAGAGCTGTGGGGGATATAATTTTGAGTCAGTAACTTTTATAAATTTTTTCATAACATTTAACTTGTTTATACCCTGCCACACATATGACAAAAGGCCAGGTTTTAAGTGAACTTAGGAATGATAAAAGAAAATTATGTTCACCTACAGTACTAAAATTTAGAATTCACTGCTTAGGTGAACACTAAGTCCCTTTTCATCTTTTATAAATCCCGAGTCAGGATATTTACTATGAATATCTCCAAAATAACAAAATATGAGAAACATGCAGCCACTATATTGTATATAAACTTTATTATAGAGAAAATAGGAAACCCTGGGGCAAGCTTCTTCTTACAGAACAGAACCTTGTAACCTTACATTTTTGCAAAAAGTTGATTATATCTGGGAAGAGCAAGGGAGCTGAATAATCAAATGGTATTTAAAGGAAAACCAACCTAACATAGAAGCATCAAAGAGCAGGATTCACTCTAGGCTAATATGATAAATTCTTGATTGTATCTACTGTTGCTATCTGACAAAGCTGTATCAATATGATATGGAAAAAAAGAAAAATATTTCATTGACTTTTATACAGAAATCAAAACAGTAACAACTCTCATTCATTCTCACACTTTCTTCAGATGTTCCTGACCCTCCAGAAGCTCCCAAGATCAGCAACATTGGAGAAGATTACTGTACTGTGCAGTGGCAACCTCCTAAATACGATGGTGGGCAACCAGTACTTGGTAAGAAGTGCTAAAACATAAAGTTCCCAGCAGCCTTGCCTGTATTTTTGCTGCTCCTTTAAAATGGCACAGAAGGATTCTCTATGTTTATTCACCCTAGGAAGGCCGACCCTCAGAAACTACCTACTTTAATATAGCAAGCCTTCAAACTGGTCTAGATTCTGGCCCTTCTATTTTAGGGAGAGAGTGCCCTCTACCTGTGCTATGTGAAGAGGAGAAATATTTCAGGGAATAAGTTGCCAAGCACAAGGTGATACCAAAAATAGTTAAAGCTAAACATTCTTAGTCAAGACTGAAATTTTAAGTCAGTATACAGGCCTTTGGACTTACCTAGGAATACCAAAACACATTTGTGGCCACCTCAGTCATCAACTCCAGTCATCTGCAATGTCAAGTGCTCAGGCAGTACATGTTTCTTTTAGAAATCTACTTCATAATTCTACTTCATATACAAACACACATGATGGGTCACAAAATACTTTTCAATCATTTTAATGACCTTACAATCTGTACTTAAAACTAGAGACCAAAGTTATCATGCGATACAGGTAATGAGCAGAAGCAGTCAAGAATACCACCAATGCCATTTTAAGTTCTCTGCAGAGCATGGTGTTTTTAGATAAAACTCACTGTGATCCTCAGAGGGAAAACAAAATAATACAGGATATTGGCCAACTCTAGGGGAAAATTCCTTTGAACTCCAAATCTAGCAATTTGGTTGGTAAAGATCACCAGAATTTTAGTTTCTTTAAAAAAAAAAAAAAATACACTGAAAGCTATATGGACTCTTATGGGGATGCCAGGGATAGAAATGTTCTAAAATTCTTTTAACCCCCTGCATAGTATCCGGAAGAGAGGAGTTTGTAATTGCTTTTGGATATTTGGGCTTCATTCACTTCTACAAGAATAGACTAACCTCATGTAATTCAACACAACTTATCTGTGCAGGAATAAACAAGATACTACTGGGCCAGCCCTTTGTGGTTTCATCTGTTCTGACAGGAAGCAAGAAGTTAACAATTTGAACTATTATGTGCAAAGATATATACCAATAGGCATCCCATTACCACAGCCAAACACGCCCACACTTACACACCTTGACTATGCAAAGCCCCTGGTTTTGTTTTGTAGAGTTTTCAGGACACATATTGTGGAAAGTTCTTTGGTTTGTTTTCACTGTCAAAGGAATGATTTTGTTAATGTTTCACTAACAACCCTTTGCACTACATGAGGAGGTTTCTTCAGTTAGCACAGGACTCTACCACTAATAGGGCTGGAATAAAACGCTGGAGCAGGCAGTGGGGGTGGGGGGAAGGGAAGCCAAGATGCAGCATTATCCATTCAAATAAAGCTTTAAAAGCAAGTTAAAAAGGCAGGGGGGGAAGACATATGCATCCTGTCTTCATATTGTTAAAGGTGGCATTGTAAGCAGTCTGCTATAGTCTCTATTACCTATATCCAACAGATACAGAAAAGAAATTCACACCTCATCTTCGCTGTTATGCAAACCTTTCATGGGGTCTCATGTACTTTTTATATTACTAAAGAGTATCTTTATCATACATTCTGTGCATTTGGGGAAATAATCTGCTTTACCAAATGTTACCAAAGTATTGTCTTTTTATCTCCTTTTGACTTTTTTTTTTTTAATTGCAATTCTGGTATGCCACAGTGAAGAAGTGTCAGTTCTGACAGGAAACTATGCATATCTAAAATGGCAGAAAACCAGAAACTGAGTTGCTGAAACTTCTCTCAGTCTCACAGACCCTGATGAAGAGAGGAAAAAGCAGGAACATGTCAAAGGAACCATAGGTTCTTTGCTTACAGCATTTAACCCTGTTTAAAAGCCACTGAAAACAAGCATGCCAGGAGTAACTTTATATATTAGAAATGATGATACAACCTGTCAACTCAAAGGTACTTTCACCACTCATTTCCCAAAACATTCTGTAGACTCCTATGCTCTTCTTGCCATTCAACATAGACAGGAAAGCTGCTGATGCATGATGTCTGTGCACATAACGTGCCAGCAAACGTGCCTGTCATACTCCATTTCCCTTTGGATGCTGTAACTGCGAATCATACTTCCCAGGTATAGCAAATGGACATCTGCAAGTGTGATAGCCATGACCTTTGTGAGCAGCAGGGATTGAATCACTGTTTACACAGCTCAATTCATAAGTCTTTACAATGCGCTTGCTATAGACTTACACTATTGTAGCTGACCACTGTTACAGACATATCCTCTGTAGACTATGGGTAGAAACATACAATACATACAAATACATGGTATGTGTAAATCACCATTCAGTGTATTTTCTGGTTATTCACTCCGTAGTTAAAAGATGAATAGCTTTAAAACCCAAAAACTGTTTAAAAGAAATCTACAGGCATCACATCCAGGCATACTATCTGCAACACAGAAAAGCAGCAGAAATTTAATATAGCTGGATGGAAAGAAACATTTGATAACTCCTTCCTTCACTGGAAAAAAATTCATACAAACATTTCCAATGTGATACACAACTATCCTCCATATTAAGGATCAAGAATCACAGATTCCATTCCCACTTTTGGGAAATTAGAAGTTTATCTTCTAAACTGATAACCCAGCCTGACTTAGTCATCCTGAAAAACAGCATGGTAGTGTGGGAAAGGCTGTGGTTGTTGAGGGGGCGAGGGAGATGTACTAAAGACCTGGATTCTGGGCATACAGACTACACCTAGGCTATACTACAGATTTAGTTTGCAGTGCATCCAGCTCTCTTGGTTCTCCGTAATCATACACTTTTCTTCCAAGGGAATTGGCGAGAAAAATGGTGTGTGGCCAGGACTTACTCCACTATAGGGCTGAAGCAGAGCTGGGATCTGCACTGTCTGGGAAGCACTCTGCAATTCCATCACTTAGCAATGGATGCAGAGATCTAACATAAGAACTTTGAGAAATAATTTTTAGTTTAAAAAAAAAAAAAAGGAAGACTCAAACTGTTCTTCCAACTTATATTTTGCTTTGGGATTTATGCTGTTAGTCAAGATCAGTGAATTGCAGCAGAATACAAGAAAAAATATTTTTTTAACTCTATGTTTCATCTTACACAGTTCAATTTCTCCTTCACTGAACGGGCTTTCTGTTAAACTGCTGTGTTTCATGCATTGCTCTGCCATTAGGAGTGAATGACTGCGTTCTCATCAGAAAGAATTTACCATTTAAACCAGCTCTGCTAGTATCTTTATTTTGCATACTTAACAGCAGTGTATAGCATGCAAAATGTGCTTAAAGCCTAATACCACACATAGCTAAAACTAAATAACTTCTACTCTGCAAAGCATAATTATTCAGGTAAGAATGTCAGATAGAAAGAAAGTAATACAAAAGGAAACTGCAGGAAAATACCAAAGCTTCACACAATTCAGTTATATGCAATAATTCTGAATCACATTTGACTCTTTTATGCCATTGGACAGAAAAAAAAAATAAAGTGATTTTCTTTTTTCCTGAATGTGAGAGAATAATTTGCAGTTCTTTTACCTCATGAAAGCTATCCTTTCCAGGCTATATCTTAGAGAGAAAGAAGAAGAAAAGCTATCGATGGATGCGACTGAACTTTGACCTTTTAAAAGACCTAACCTATGAAGCCAAGCGAATGATTGAAGGAGTAGTTTATGAGATGCGGATTTATGCTGTGAATTCTATTGGCATGTCCCGTCCAAGCCCTGCCTCGCAACCCTTCATGCCAATTGGTGAGTTTTACCACACTCTATATTATTTCTAGGACAAAACCAAGACAGCACAATTTTCACGTCTTCTCTTCAAGTGCCCTTATACCTAAAAAGAATGTGTTAGGAAAGAGGTTATCAACCATCTCTATATTCTACATTTAATCAGCCTTTTCCTTTGTAAACTTCCTCTTCTCTGTCTCTTGTTCCCCTTCCTGAGAAGCACAGAGGTTCTAGTTTCATGAAATCGCTGATGAATTTTTAGTTGTTATAATTAGAAGTGTGAGAGTCAAGCTGGATCTAGAAAGGAGGAAAACTAATTGACAGAAATTTCCCTGTCCCTCTCAGCTTCTCCCATTCCTTTATGGGTGCAAATATCACAGTATCCCATCCAGTACTCCCTTAATCCTGGCCCTGTCCACAGCTAAAAGGATAGCTGATTAAGAAAATATTTGAGGAATGATTTTCTATAAATAAGCCTTCCCAACACAGAAGTGCAGTGTCTTCTGCAGTCCCTGAGCAAAGAGTCCTCAGGAAGCCTGCCTGCTAAAAGCTTTAGAAAGAAGACCCACAAAAATACAAATAGCTGGAGATTAAAATGACTAGAGTTGCTAAATCTACAAATATCAGTGAAGGGGGACAGCCTGCTGAAGGGGATAGTGTAAAAGCAGATGATGCAGTGAAGGGGTCAGAAGGAAAGGATGAACTGCAAGAAGCATCTCTTAATTCTGGATTTCAAACACACAGTGACTGGTCTGCAACAGAAGAGGGCAAAAGAAAACCATCAAGTGGAGCTACTGAAAAAAAAGGTCCAAAGTTTTCATGGGATAGGCAGAGTTTTATTTGATTAAGGATAAAGTTCACACTTACTGCTTCAGAGAAGAGATTTGGGGTTTTGATCGTGTACTGTGTGGTTGTGTATGCTCCCAACTGCCTTTGCATCCTGTGTACTATTCCTTGCTGCTATTTGAATATGAAAAATTTTGACACAGCTACAGAAAGGAAACTGGGTGATATTATTTTTTAAAATTTTTTTTACATTAACTTTGGGAACTAAGATCAAGTTCAATCAGTTGCACAATTTATAAACCTGTATTTAACTTACTTTAAATATGAAATATTTCTAATATGTAAAATCTGTTATGTATATTCAAAAGATGTTGAGTTTATAACACATATACATGGAGTATGCTAAACATACATTTCTTTAACATGATTGCTTTTATGCCATGTATACTAAATTTTATGTTCCAGCAATCTAAATGTTATTTTGAAAAAGTTATCTTTCTGTTTGCTTTTTGGAATCAATGGTTTCACAGTAACATTTGTGTGTATTTGGGATTCTCCAGTAAGGTCTTTTCTTGATTGTTTTTTTAATTAGTAGACAACAGTCATGCTTAAAAAGACTGAATTTAGCTAGTGGTCTTTCTGAACTATGGATTTAAAAAAAGCCATGACACTCCTGTTCTGAAAAGAAATGAAATAGCTATACGTAACTAAAGTGAAAAATTTTCAGCCCAAAAGTATTTTTCTCATGCAAGTCTGTTACAAATGCACAAATCAGAACTAGTGTTTCTGTAAACATGTAGTCATAACTTTTGGTCATTTTCTCCACTGTTAGAGGAAAATGAGTGAAGTCAAATTTAGTCACTAATGAATTTGGTTCTCTGCCTATGTGAACTTTGTCTAATTATAATCAGAGTGTTAAGTACAGCATACAAATTGTATGCATTTTTCTTTCTAAACTTTTCTGCAGATTTCTGCTGACAATTTGACTCCCTTCTACAACTCTTCTTTTTTCATTGGCTTTTACTCATAAGGGAGGAGATATGAATAGGAACTACTATCTTAACCTCTTCTTCCCCTCCCTATTAGAGGAATCTTATGCTGCACTTCTATAAATGAAGTTTTAGGTGTTACATTTTACAGCTCAGCTTCATTTTATTAAAACAGATAGTGGTATATAATTCAGCTGCTAATTACTCCTTCTATAGCTTTTGAATTCTCACAGTTGTATTGCTGTTTCTCAGAATTTACTTCTACATGTTTCCTTTTAGCTCCTCCAAGTGAACCAACCCACTTTACAGTGGAAGATGTTTCTGACAGCACTGTTGCCTTGAAGTGGAGACCCCCTGAGCGGATTGGAGCTGGGGGATTAGATGGTTATATTGTGGAATACCGCAAAGATGGATGTAAGTAAGCACGAGTATTAGGCAGCAGCAACTGAACATTATTAAAATACTACAATTGCAATGGCTTCACTGCAATATCCCAATAAATTAACCATATTCAGTAGCATTCTAATCTATGACTAACATCCTTGCCAACCATCACCAGACTTACCATGACTTAACTGTAAAACCATGAAAGCCACATCAACCATAACATCATTTTCATAATCATCATAAACTTTAATACAGAAAAATACTACAACAATACCAGTGCTGTTCTATCGTCACTACTATGCTTTTGCAGTATTCACAAATTGCGTATTCCTTAAAACCAATATAACAACATGACTGTAACAACATCAGTCCAACTTTCAAGAAACTGTCACTTTACCTCCTTTACTACTTGTGGTCTGATAATAGAGTATAAGTGCACCATATCTACAACATGCAATTTACTGTGATGCTATAACATAACATTTATGTCATAAAAATCAAACAAATTTATAATCACTTCAATCACAACATTTTCTCTGACACTAAGCTCGACTGCCATATAACCTAAACTATGGGTTTTACAGGGTATAATTTATCCAGAAATAATTCATAGCCTTTAATGAGATATCATCATGAAATTACCAGAATCTATATGTCATCATCATAGAATGATTTTATCAATCGTACTTCTGTGTTATTAGAATAACAAAGGAAGCCCTAAGAATTCTGTTCTACAGTGTCAACTGAGAAGTTAATAATAAATTCCAACAGTTATGTATTCTATTATTGTGTTCAGCATATGTGGCTCTCACCAATCTGTTTGGACACCCACAGGAGATATTCCAAGAAAAAATTAAATTAAGGCTTCACTTTCTTGCTAAAAATACTTCCAAAATTCTCTCCCCCTTCTTTTGCTAATGAAAATAAATATAGAGAAGCCCCACAGCTCTAAGCTTTATAAAATAGAATGCCAAAGGAACTACCCAAAAATGATTCCCTTACCCTTAGCTGTTTTGAATAAACAAAGTACATACATGTGTAAACACACCTTCTAGATCCAGAGTTCTTTTACCAGCTTAGTTTATTCCCTCCTAAGTGTGGTGTTGCATATTAAATTCATTTTACCCAAACACAAATTTACTTTCAATTGTAGAAAAGGTATCAGTCTGGAAAAATAATATATTATTACAATATGCAAATCCTGTACTTGCAGCTACAGAATGGATTCCAGCCCTTCCTGGTCTCACTGAGCGCACATCTGCACTAATTAAAGACTTGGTCACAGGGGACAAACTTCATTTCCGTATAAAGGCTATAAACTTGGCTGGTGAGAGTGGAGCAGCAATAATCAAAGAGCCTGTCACTGTTCAAGAGATCCTGCGTGAGTATCTAGACTAAATAAATCTTACTAATCTATTTCCCTCTGGTCAAAATTCTAAACATGTACGCATGCAGAAAAATTCTGGGACTGACAAGCCGGTGCTGCCTTCTGAGAATAACACCCAAACAGCTCTTTCACTTTGACTAGGCACCCAGTATCTTCTGATTCTGAGAACATTACTGTACTGTCCAGGTCCTATATTTCTAAAGCATAGCTCTTGAAACAAAATCCTACTTCTTATTTTCAAAATATGGACATTTCACCTCTTGTAATGGCACTGTCAGCATTTAAGAGACACATTTTTTAATATTTAGCTCTCTGCTGGAAAAGCTGTTATATTACTGCAAAATGACTGCATTGGCTATGGCAAGAGATCTATTTAAATAAAAAGGAGTTATCTGTTCTTCATTGTCCTAGGTTATTAATTAACACCCTGCATATCACCCAACAACAGTAGATTATAATTCATTTGACCGGAGTCCAAAAAATATCAAGAGCTGCTAATAGCCAATTCGTCAACTTTGACTCACACAAAGTGTCTGCCAGAGTCTCACTGACAGTAAAATGACTCTGTGTAAACGAAACAAAGTTCTAATGCATCTCAAATCCAAATGAGGACAGATACTCCAACTGTTTGTTAAGAAATTCTTTCAGTCAATTACTAGGAAACGAATAAGGTCCTCTTTTTGTTAGTGAAGAGTAAGCTGCTACAATGAGGCTCCACTCCTTTCACCTCAAAGAACTATAACTGAATGACTGTAGAAAAGGTAAAAGAAATCCATTGATTACTCTGCTTTCTGAATAAGTCCATAAATATCTCCAAATGGCAATTTACAAGGAGCTGCAGTGTAAATATAGCAATAGATTAATCATAATCACTCTTTTACTGCAATTCACCCTTTGTCCCATCTCTTCTACTGAACTGATAAAGTTCTCCAAAGAAACAAAGTCCACATAGAAGGCTCACATCCAGCAGAAGTCACCCAAATCTGGTGCTTCAGATGAAACAGTTTCATAAATCCTGATGGCATTGAAACCTGCTCAGTTGTAAATATATAACTGAGATTTGCTACTAAATTTGTATCCAGTAGTCAAATACATTTGAAAGTACTTAAAGAATTAACTACTCCCTAACTGTATAAACAGTGTTTGCACAATTTTCTTGTGCTTACCAGTATCCAAACCTCTCCTCTTTAGTATTTTGTCTTATTTGAGCTATAAGTAATATTTCAAATTATCAAAAGCTTTGTATTTAATGTACTAATGCTTAACTGCAGAGCGTCCCAAAATCTGGTTGCCACGTCATCTCAGACAGACCCTAGTGAAGAAAGTGGGCGAGACAATCAATATTGTGATCCCTTTTCAGGTATGTATCGGTTTCTATTTTGTCGTGGTTATTTATCATTACTTACCTAAAGTAGTTTCCCTTATGCAAGTTCCCATTGCTTCACTGCTTAAGCAGTATTACATAAAGTATGGCTGATGATTTAAAAAACCCTCTCAAACCTTAAAGAAAGGGAAAAAAAAGAAAAAAAAAATCATTCTTCTTTCAGTCACAATTTTTTTTTACAGTCACAATTTTTTCAATAATCCCTCCCTATGGAGAAGAAGAAAAAGTAAGGCAAGACCGTTCTTGCTTATTGACCATAGGATGCCTCTTAAAAAGAGAAGTACACAGAAGTGTAAGAATTCAACCAGCTACTCTTCTGGAGCCAAGAAACACAATATTACTGAGCAACTTCTTTGCCAAAAACGTGTATGTTCATTTCTCTAAGGCTGACTACAAAAATTATAGTTTGTACATAAACAGAATACCACAATTGGCCATATTTAGAATATGTGTATATATAAAGAATAGCTTGGGTATCACTGTACATGAGCTCAAGGGTGTAAAAACCACACTATGCCAAGGACTATCAGGAGTGCATGCATATAACTACGCATGCTGCTAAGGCATGCACAAAATTGCTAAAATATACACACAGACTGACCTAACCAGTTACCCTGTCTTTGCATTTTCTACAGCTGCATAAGCAACTATAAAGACTATTTGTAAAACACCACATGCATTTTTTCAGATGAAAGACTATAATATCAATACAGTACGAGAATTAGTGTGTGAAAGGAAAAGGTTTTCTGAGCGAGACACAGGAAAAGAAATTGTAAATTGCAGATTCTGGCTCTGACAGAGATATCCTCCATATTAATAGATAAATCATTTAATCTAGTCTTCATTTATAACTTGAAGAAACTAAAATTTCTCTGCTGTTCAGGGTTGACATTTATGAAAATGTCATCACTGTTATTGGTGAAGAGTTTTGAAATTCTCCTGTAAAAGATGCTGGAGATATGCAAAACATTTTTTCAGCAAGGGAAACATACATGCACACATTACCTATATTCTTTTGTTTGGGCAGTACCAGCAGTGGGTGCCAGAATCTATATAAGAGTAAAATCTATTTAAAATAAGATATACATGTCTTTTGCCCTGTGGTTACGGGGTTACATGAAAAGTTGCTTTTTCACAAAGATATATCTAATCAGTAAATAGTTGCAAACCAATACATGGAGTAACTGCCTTGAATTGCATGCTTGCACTACTTCGACATAATCACATGCTTATTTTTTTCTTTCATGTTTCTTATCTCCAAAATTGCTAAAATGGCCCCTTCACTGAGGTCTAGCCACATGCAAAATGCAAGACTTTACATGATATTTTTGAGTTATGTAAGTCTTGAAAAAATTAAATTAAACAGGTATTTTTGCTGCTTTGATTTCTGAGTTGAAGAAAATTTGCACAAAATTGACAAGCTGTCCCATAAGCAGAGTAGCTGATAAGGTTTGGCGGTTTATAGATTTGTATTTTATGTCCCCTATATCACCATCTTCCCAGCATAACAACCCACCTCTTTTGCTTAGAGCAGCTTCACTGCAATATTCCCAGAGATTTGCCAATTCTTTGCCCTACTCCCTGAGGTAGTCCTAGCTGACATGTCCTCAGTTCCCCAGGCCAGAGAAAGTACATGTAGCAACTAACCCAGAGCTTCATTTATCCTGCCTGATCATTCAGCTGTTGCCAAACAAAATGGATCAAGACTAAGTCTTCCTCAACTTTTCCTCAGTGGGAACACTAAGTGAGGTTTGGGTGTTTCACCCTGACATCAGTTTTCCAAAACTGTGCTAAGCTAATCTTAGAGATTTCTAGTGCACTGCCAAATTTAGCTGAAATGAACCAACTGATTCAAAAGTTATTTGAGGAGCTGACTAACAGACAAATCATGTGTTGGTATAAATTCTACTCTCCTAAAAGGTAAGGCTAACAAAATAACCTAATATCTATCCATCAACACCAAATTTTAGCCAGAGAACAAAACCAGAGGATTTTAATTCAAGAGGTATTTTTGAGTGAGTTCAATTTGTAATATTGTTGAAATGCAGCTATAGCTACAATTCTTAATACTGCAAAAGCTATTTAGAGTATGCAAAACTGGGGATCTTTCAAAAAAAGCAAAACAAAAAGAACATTTCATTTTCTATTTTGAAAAAGTTTAAATCACTGACCATTTCTATTGAAGAAAAGGACTCTAGATATGATTGCAATCTTCAAATTACAAAAAGGATATGGGAGAAAATACATAAATACTGGAATTACTGCGAACCCTGAGCTAGGGAACACAAGCAGGCAGAATATTATCTAACTAAAGTGTAAGTCAGTGTCCTCTACTGTTAACAGTTTCTGTGCCAGCATCCTCTGTGGTCACTGCTATGTCATTTAACACTGAAATTCTATTAAATTCCTTGTCAAGGTATCTTGGGCTAAATACTATTTGCAAATCTATTCAAATCTTTAGATTAAAATGTACAAAAAAGAACAAGTACAAGATTATTACTACCTCTTTTTCTGTTGAGAGTATTAAGCAGGTGGGACATTCTGCTGAAAGGAAGGAAATCAATACATTCTTGTTTCAAAATTAACTACATGGGCACATGATTGAAGGGATATTATGTGCTATTAGTGGATAAAAATCACAGTATTATTGAGCCGTCTTCTTGCCCATCGTATATGTGTGAATATAAACATCTAAAAGCATTTAAATTTATTCTTCCCTGGCAGTAAACTCCCTGAAGTTTCTCTGGTGTGCTATTTACCCAGTCACTGTTCTCTCTCAGATTACCTATTACACATTGCAGAAACCCAATCCTCTGAGATATGTATTAGGAACATGCTTTCTATCTGTTTATGCTTTTCACAGTCTATAAATATAAAAGTCTATGAAAACCAACACTTTGAACACTTGCAGTCTTTCATGGGCAGTCATAGCACCTCAAAAAAGAAGGTGTTGTGAGTGAACATATCTGATCAACCACACTAGAACACCATCAGTAGCAAAGCTTGATTCATAGTCAAGACATTTCTTATGATAAAGATAACGCTATGGTTTCTCATGCCCATTTTTGCCAAGATATTTAGGGCCAGATCCTCAATTCCCCTCATTAATCAATCCATCCAGATCTATTAAATCTTGTAATCAGTCTGAAAACCTAGCCAAGTATTAGTCTTGACAAATAAGAAATTTAAATAAAATTTCCATATAACTATACCATTTTAAGTAGATTGGTTTTATTTTGAAAGCATTCCCCGAGCCAAATTTTTCAAGCAGAATCCTCATATCATGTTAAAACATACATGTATGTGGAAAGTAAAATAGAGTCAATTCTAGTCAAGTCAAGTTCAATAATCAGATATGGCTATGGAAAACCCACCACCACCACATCCTTTTACTTGTTCAATAATCTCTACTATACCTTCCAGCTGAAGGAAGGAAGCCATGTCTTCCTCTGATAGGTTTTTGTAAGGGTTCTGTGAAATGAGACCAGGGTGAAGGTACACTAGAACTGGACAAATTAATCTTGTGTCTGATATTTCAGAGCTACAGGCCTGAAGTGATTATAGTCCTTGGCAGAAAGCAGTAAGAAAATCAGTTACCAGGTAGGGAAAATGGATAATCCAAAACCATTGCTCATTCAAGGTTTATTATCAGCCCCCATGTAAAAATCCATTACAATACATTTGATGATTTAGATGCCAGAGAAAAGAGCATTTATTAAAGAATAGCAATTTCTAGGTGTTTTAGAAGTCCTTTAAGTGTAATTTTGGACGGATCTTGGCCTGACTCTTACAGAAGAATTTTTTTTTCTAATACCAAAGAAAAATAAAATGATGCCGCACAGAATTCCTGATCAAGTACCAGAAAAACCTGAGACAAAGGTGCAGCAAAGCGCAAAGATTCATTTTTATTCTGCCTACCTTTAGACACCTAAACCAAGAGTCTGAGTATCCTAATCTCCCTCTGTAGCCTAAGGAAAAAGACATAGTCTTACAAAGCATTTTCCACACCCAGTGAATTAAAGAGCCTTCTAGAGGTGCTTTCTCTGCTGTTTACTAGGGGCGGAGGACAGTATGTGTCCTAATTTCAGTGCCTTAGACTTCACTTCCAAGGCAGCCTAAGCAGATCTGACTGCTGGCTTGGATGGTCTCACTTTCCCTCCCCACTTATTTGAGCTATTCCTGGCATTCATCTAGCCCTGTGCTGCACTGTTTCACCATGTTAATCTGGCAGAAACTTAAAAAAAGAAACCCTACCAAGTTATTTTCTGCTAGATTGACCATAAATACAGTTAATAAATATGATATGGCCCTCAGACAACTTTTGAAGAACTAAATATTATCTACCAGTTTTCCTGGAAATGGTTGACAGTGATGTAAACCACAGATATCTTACTGATTCCACAACATCATCTTCCATCGGTGTAGCAACACCGTGACTGATCAAGTTCAGAGTCACCAAAACAACTTTTGCAATGCAGAAAGAATTATACAGTAAGTTTTGCATACCAAGACATCAAGATTATAACAATTTTTTGAAAGATCTTAAAAATGCCTGGAGATAGAGAATCAAATGTTTTAAGAAAGGGAGGAGAAGGGGAAAAAGCTAATAAGCTCCTCAGATATTAAAGACTTCTGTTACTTAATAAGAATCAGAGCAAGCCAGATCAACTGTTGGCTTCACAGATGCCTGGGAAAGAGTGCTGGACCAGCACAATTATATTTTTTCTGGAATTGTTCTCAATACATTTTCAGTCTCTAACTATAACTAAATGGCATCCTCGGGGCATGGTGCCACTAAACCACACAGATGGGAGCAAATATTTGCCTGCAAGAAAACAGAAATTGGAAAGTATTTAGAGGGTTTACTATCTCAACTCTGCATATTAAATTAGGCTTTCCAGACTTATAGATCACTAAAAAAATCAAAAAATGAAAAATGGAAATCTATTACAGCCTAGAAAAAGAAAGAAAAATCCTTTTTTTTTTCTCTTCAGGGTAAA
Organism: Grus americana; assembly: GCF_028858705.1. Classification (NCBI taxonomy): domain Eukaryota; kingdom Metazoa; phylum Chordata; class Aves; order Gruiformes; family Gruidae; genus Grus; species Grus americana. Next base: position 27,095,448 of record NC_072856.1, read on the forward strand.
CCAAGACCCAAAATCGTTTGGATGAAGGATGGTCAAACTCTAGATTCCAAAGATGTGGGAATTCGGAACAGCAACACAGACACAATCCTTTTCATCAGAAAGGCAGAGCTTCATCACTCAGGAGCATATGAAGTCACTCTTCAGATAGAAAACATGACTGATAAAGTTGCAATAACAATGCAAATCATAGGTAAGAATCTGAAAACATCAAAATTAAGCATATTATACAAAACAAAATAGTGGCCATACTGAGGCAATCCAAGATCCAACTACCTCAGACCCCCTCCTCTGGCAATGGTTGATAGCAGATGACTAGGACAAAGCTCAGAGCAGGGCTAGCATGTCACTTTATTTTCCTAGTGTATTTTCCCAGATAGCAATGATCCGTGTGCTAGAGACTTTTGGAGGGAGAGGGATTATCTGTGTGTCCCATAGCTCTTGAGGGATTTTTTCTTGCATGATTTTATCCAGTCATTTTTTTAATCCAGGTCCAGTTTCAGAATCCAAATATCCTTTTGTAAGGAATTTCAATTTAAGTGCATGTACAACTACCTATTTGATTTGCTTTAAGTGTCTCTCCTGATAATCTCACTTGATGTCCATTACAGTTTTGTATCAGAAAAAACATGAATAATCATTTATTCACCTTTTCCATGCTATTCATGACTTTATAGCTTTCAGTCACAATCTCAGTTAGCTTTCTCAAGTTTTAGACTCTGTTTATTTTCAAAAAAGATGCTATTCCATATCTTTGATCATCTTCATCACCCTTCTTTCTACCACTTTGAGAGTGATAGAAAGAATTTGAGAGTTCTGGTGTTCTTGCGAATAGCCATATTGTCCTCAAGGAAGGAAATATGAATCCTGGAATGGATATACTCTTATTGGGTTTCTTCAGCAGATAAGGACAGTGAAGATCATTGTAAAAATATACCTTTACTGTTCTGAGAATTAGAAATGACAAGAAGACACAGTCCTGTTAATTTGGAAAATTTACATTTAATGCCTTACTCTGTTAAGAGTGTCTACTTAGCTTGAGGCTTAGTAGAGGCTTATCCTCTATTATACAATTTCTAGTCACTTTTCTAGTGACATTTTAAAGGAATGCACTGCCAAAGTTTCAGTAACTTCCCTTGGGATTTTGTGAGATATATTCTGAGATCTTGCCTACTCAGATTCCATTAATGTTTAGCCAGAGCTCTTCTATTTCTCCTCATTACAGCTCTATGCATCAGTCTTGATCATTGTTTTTATTTCTCTTTCCCCACACTTTCACACTGTCATCCCAAATCTCTTCCAATATACCAATACATTTTTAGAATATGTATTTTGGCACAAAAAAAGAGTATTTAACCATAACTCCTAATGCTTTGGAATTAAAGATATAATGCTGACTGCATTCTGCTTAAAGTTTTATGAAATAATGTTGGCAGAATGGGTATGCAGTGGTGCCAACAGCAAACAAGAAAGGCATAACAAATTGGAGCAAATATGTCTTAATACCACCAGCTGCTTCTGCTCAAGAGCATGGCTGCAGCTCTGCAACAGCAAAATAAGTAAATGGCAGCTAAAACAAAGTCCAAGTCCAAGGGACTCGGATAAAGGGGAGTAGTGCACCCTACACACCAAAATACTTTTCTAAAACTGGTTAGGGACTCAATATTCTAGCACATTGCTCTTACAGCATAGTACCACGTATCTTCCACCCATTGCTTGGTACTGTAAAAAGGCGTAAAAACACATACATGTATCATTGACAAAGAGTTGTTTCATATAGAAAATGAATGGCTGAAAAAAAGGCAACTAATCTTACCACACAGATTAGTACATGTCAGAGTTGGAGGACAGGTTATTAAACTTTTTACTTCTTGGGCAGCTTGCTCAACTGAAAGGGAATAAACTTCATTTAATTCCCGGACAAGAAGAGAAAGGACTTGTAATATACATAGATTCTTCTGCAACCAAGGAATCTACTCTGATACTTGATTCTGTCACTCACTCATCAGAACTACCTCTTTTCAATTCTGTCAACAGCACTTTTTGCTCTCCAGATTTTATGTTCTCTTGGCAGGAAAGAAGTATGGGTGATTCAGGCATTCTTTCTATACTACTAAGAATGCTTTAGGTGCTGTGGAATGGCATGCTGAAAAGCTATAATGGCAGCTTTCAAAGATATAATAAATTAGTCGTTGAGCTTTTGAGGTGTCTGTTCATCAGCTAGCTTCCCTTGGCAAATGTCTGCTTGATGAAGGAGCAACGCTTATAGCTTCAGCCCTTATCTCTTTTGGAGTAAGGCAAGAATGCAGTGAAACAAAAGCTCTGCTGCTATGAGGAGTCACCTGTCAGTTCCAAACAAGAGGAAGCACTTCTATTGTTGCCATCACCTGCCCTTATTGCCAAAATAATTCCTGTGATTTACTCTAGAGACCTACAAAATATGGACTCTTACTATGCACATACAGTACATTCCAAATACTTATAGATAGGTCTTAGACAATGACAATATCTCCAACCTCTGAAAAATACAGTGCCCTCAACTTTTTTCCCCCTCTACATGAATCAATAAATTATGCCTTCCATTATGCCTTCTATTGACCAAAGCAAACCTCAGTTCTATATTTTTAATTTTTTTTAAACTGGAATTATTTCTTGTTCTCATTATTTATATTTTGAAAATGTAAATTATCATTCTTTTCGAAATATAATTCACACTTTCTCTCTTCTTGCCATTCTGTAAAATTCAGTGATACGCAAAAATCCTCAGATGAGCTTGTGCTGAGGGTAGCAGAATATTTCCCCAGAATATAAATCCCCACGCCACACAGTGTCCTGCAGAGGAAAATAATTTGCTAGAGATGCAAATTACCAGCTAGAGATTACTGGTTAGTACTGAGAAAGGAATATTCTACAAGTCTACAAAGGAATTATGAATAGATATTCTTGCAGATTGGATTATCTTATCAAACCACAAAGATCAAGAATATAAAAATCCATTTAGCAAATTTATCCATCTCTACCTTTTGTAAAATTGCCCTTTACAAAGCCTTATAAGTATTGAGGCTTTCAGTACACTCTTTTTCTTTATTCCATCTATACCACCATGGGTAGATGTAATAATTTATTAAAAATTAAAAAGGGATCATTTAATACATGATTGAGTTGTTATCACATTAATCTAATAGCAGGTTAAGGCTTAAAGTGTTTTTCTGTTCTTAATAAAAATCATACTCGGAAATTGTTTCCCCTTAAAATCATATCTATATCTATGTACATAAACACATACATAAGAATGTCTTAAATATCTATACACACACATTCCTGAAGTCTAACTCTTCCAACAGATTACTGAATTAACAAATGACCTGCCATCCCATTGTTTTTAGTTTTGAAAGGAGGTTCCCAGATAATTGCTTTCAGGTAACTAGAAGAAATAAGGCACAAGCTTCAAAATCTATCTGTCCAGTGAGGCCTCCCAGAAAAGTGTTCTTTTTCCATTCAATACAGTCTTAGGACTTTTTCTTCCATTTATCAATCTCTTCCTACAGTATTTAAACCAGCTACTAACACCAAGATCTCCACAGTTTTTGACAAAGCATTGAATAAGCATCCCTTTAAAACAAAAAACAACTGTTGAGTAGATATATCTGTACACAGGAAAAATACTTGTAAAACTAGGCAGATACTGTGGAGGGTTATAACAGTAGGTAGACTTTAGAATAATTAATAAATTGCTACATATCACAACATCTGTCTACTACTAGATTATCATACACTTATTCAGGGCTTGTAGAGCTTTGCCCACTGAGACTGTTGCAGTTTTTATACCCACACAGGCATTGATATGTAGTATCCAGAACTCTTCAAATCAGGATAGATTAATTGATTTCTGCATAATGAAGATACACATCTAGAAATATATCTAAATTTTTTCTTTTAAGTTGTGATTCAAGATAATGACAAGAACATTTCCACATCTTCATAAGCAATGTTATTCATTTAACAACACATTACTATTCCCTACTTGAGAAACAGGGAAGAAAAAGAAAGAAGGCTTTACCTGAAGTTGGTAGCTGTTGAGAAACATAGAAGATGGCAGCTTTTTCTCCGAAATGTTAGTGTAAGAGAGGAAGAAAGAGGACAATAAATGGAATGAGAGCAACGCATTCCATATTCCTTATTGAACTTCATGCTGTGTTCTAGCTGGCTCCAGTGTTCAGCAATTTGAAGGAGGACAAAAAGGGTTATAGCTAATTATAAAGCAGTCTTTGATTCCAGAGTATGCCAGTGAAAAGAGAATTAGCACATTACGCTTTGACATCAGGCGGCCAGTGACATGTTGTGGGATGATGTGCCCAGGTTGGAGGGACAGGGCACTGGTGAGAGCCCTCGGCCTACTGCTCAGAGATGTGCTGGATGCACTACAGCATGCTCAAAGCCTAGAGGAGATGAGCCAGGGGCTCCAGGTGCAACAGGAACCAACAGGGTAACACTGGGAAGATACATCAAAAGAATTCCTGCCACCCCAGCCGATAAGTCAGCCTCATCATGGGCACAACTGAAATGCCTCTACGCGAATGCACAGAGCATGGGGAATAAACAAAAGGAGCTGGAGACGTGTGTGTGCCTGCAAGGCTATGACCTTATTGGCATTACAGACATGTGGTGGGATAGCTGCTATGACTGGAGTGTTGGGATGGAAGGGTACAGGCTCTTTAGGAAGGACAGGCAGGGCAGGCAAGGAGGGGGGCGTTGTCCTCTACATCAATGACCAGCTGGAGTGCATGGATCTCCACCTGGGGATGGATGAGGAGCCCACCAAGAGCCTATGGGTCAGGATTAAAGGGAGGGCTGGGGCAGGGGACACCATAGTGCGGGTCTGCTACAGGCCACCTGACCAGGGGGACCGAGCAGATAAAGCCCTCTATAGGCAGATAGGAGCAGCCTCACGCTCACAAGCCCTGGTCCTTATGGGGGACTTCAACCACCCTGACATCTGCTGGAGGAACAACGCAGCTGAGTGCAAGCAATCCAGGAAGTTCCTGGAATGTGTCAATGACAACTTTCTCCTCCAAGTGATAGAGGAGCCCACGAGGAGAGGTGCCATGCTGTACCTTATTCTCACCAATAAGGAGGGCCTGGTAGAGGACGTCAAGCTCAAGGGTAGCCCTGGCTGCAGTGACCACGAAATGGTGGAATTCAGGATCCTCAGGGCAGCGAGGAGGGCACGCAGCAAGCTCGCTACCCTGGACTTCAGGAGGGCAGACTTTGGCCTCTTCAGGGATCTGCTTGGTAGAATACCATGGGACAAAGCCCTAGAAGGAAGAGGGGCCCAAGGAGGCTGGCTAATATTCGAGGGTCACCTCCTCCAAGCTCAGGAGCGATGCATCCCAACAAAGAGGAAGTCAAGCAAAACCACCAAGAGGCCCCCGTGGATGAACAAGGAGCTCCTGGGCAAAATCAAACAAAAAAAGGAAGCCTACAGAGGGTGGAAGCAAGGGCAGGTAGCCTGGGAGAAATGCAAAGAAACTGTCCAAGCAGCCAGGGATCAGGTTAGGAAAGCCAAAGCCCTGATAGAAATTAGTCTGGGCAGGGATGTTAAGGACAACAAGAAAAGTTTCTATAGGTATGTCAGTGATAAAAGGAGGGTGAGGGAAAATGTGGGTCCCCTCTGGAATGAAACGGGTGACCTGGTTACCCAGGATATGGAGAAGGCTGAGGTACTCAATGACTTCTTTGCCTCAGTCTTCACTGGCAAATCCTTGAGCCACACTGCCCAGGTCACAGAAGGCAGGGACTGGGAGAGTGAAGAACCGCCCACTGTAGGAGAAGATCAGGTTCGAGAATATCTAAGGAACCTGAAGGTGCACAAGTCCATGGGACCTGATTAGTTGCATCCACAGGTCTTGAGGGAACTGGCAGATGAAGTGGCCAGGCCACTCTCCATCATATTTGAGAAGTCCTGGCAGTCCAGCAAAGTTCCCGCCGACTGGAAGAGGGGGAACACAACCCCCATCTTTAAGAAGGGTAAAAAGGAAGACCCAGGGAACTACAGGCCAGTCAGTCTCACCTCCATGCCTGGCAAGATTATGGAACAGACCCTCCTGGAGACTATGCTCAGGCACATGGAAGATAAGGTGATTGGTGGCAGCCAACACGGCTTCACTAAGGGCAAATCATGCCTGACAAATTTGGTGGCCTTTTATGATGGGGTTACAAAGTAAGTAATAAAACTGTAGTAAAAGAGTTAATCACACTCATCCAAACAACACAAACTTCTCATTCCATTCTAAGGAATAGTTTGTCTGGTTCCTGTGTTACTAATTCTACTGTATTGTCTATGTCTCAGTAGGTTTCAGGCCTCTCAGAAGAATATTAAGAGGGTATTTTAAAATTTCCCAACTTTCCTGTTTATAGTTTCAACTTCACATAAATGAAGTGTATTGCTATGGAACAATTATAGATTGCTATCAAGTTCTATTTTTCCCCTGCATGGGAGGAAATGACAAAGCTCTTAGATCTTGAACCAAAAGGGGTTTTTTTCATGTCTCCTCTGCAGACAAGCCTGGTCCTCCTCAAAATATAAAGCTTGTAGATGTTTGGGGATTTAATGCAGCCCTGGAGTGGACACCTCCACAAGATGATGGCAATGCACAGATCTTGGGCTACACAGTCCAGAAAGCTGACAAAAAGACAATGGTAAGAAATTGCAGTGAGTCAGTGACTTTGTATGGAGTTTAAACTACTACCTGCTCTGGGAACACAGCGACTTGAGGAAAACAGCTGAATTCATGACTCTCAGTTGTGTGTCCAAGGTGTCCTATGGCACATCAGAGGCAGTTAAACACTGAAGAATAGAACCTAAAAAAGAACCAAATGGCTAAGTATAAAACTGTATAAAATGCCCAATAGAAAATGTAAAAAGAGACCTAGCCTGTCCCATCTTTGGTGGTAACTGGACAGACAGCTCTACTCAGAAGGTAGAATTATATTTTTTATTTGGAATTGTATTTTTCATAAATGCAGGGTAAAACTGAAGAGGAGGGAGGAAGTTAGACTTGAACTGAGATGCTGGGCAGACTAGGCTGTATACTGGGAGACATATGTATGCCAGTCAAACTGGAAAACGTCTTTCTCATGGAAGTCCCCATCAAGTAGTCATGTTCTAAGGACGCATCCTGTATCAGATTCCCCAGATATAAGTAGGGCTAAGATGCAGAGGTTTTGTGTTTTTTCCCTCAAAATGCAAGTATTCATACATCTATCACACCAGCCAGAAAATAAAAGTAAGAAAACAGATCAGCTGATCTTCATGGGAAGCAACACAATATTAATTTCGCAGATTAGTGTTAAATACTTGTCTACTTGTCTTTTCCTTGTAGCAAGAAGGATCTCTCCATATCAAAACTAGCACCATGTCTGACCATCTGACCTCTCATAGCATCTTTCTAAACAGTATAGTCTTGTTACAGGAATGGTATACTGTTTTTGATCACTATCGTCGCACAAACTGCATAGTCTCAGACCTGATTATGGGAAATGAGTATTTTTTCCGAATCTTCAGTGAAAATTTGTGCGGATTGAGTGAAACTGCTGCAACCACCAAAAAACCAGCCTATATCCAAAAAACAGGTAAGATATTCTTCAAAACAAAGATCATAAAAGCCGCTAAGTACCAGAAGGAATACATTGGTAAATGGAAAATACAGTATTACTAGATGCACCAGTAGAGACATTTTCATTACTTAGTAACCAGCACTTATAAAGTGTTTTAGCATCAAGAACCCGTATCTAGGCAGATCTCCTGTACTAACACAAACATCTGTTCAAAAATATTTAATCACATAGTCTTCCTAAACTATATTATTTTAAGAAAAAAAATACAACTAGGGGGGTTATATGTACATTCTGGGGTTAAAAGTTTAAGATGTCTGTGGTGAAGACTTCCCCTGCAGACATATGGCTTTGATATTTTTAACAGAAGCTGAAAACCCATGATTGCCAGGACCTTTTACTTTAACTAAAGCATTAAAAATGAGATGTGGTTTAGAGTGAAGTGAATTTAAAGATTTGTTATATCCTAAATGCCATAGCTTTGAAGCTTCTCTAAATCATACAGACAAATTAAATGACAAGTAGATTGTACACAAGTCAACAGAATTAAAAACACCGTTCTTAGTGTTTTGTTTCTTTGAATTGCAGGCACCACTTACAAGCCACCTAGTTACAAAGAACATGACTTCTCTGAACCTCCTAAATTCACTCATCCTTTAGCAAACCGTTCTGTGATTGCAGGATACAACACCACACTCAGCTGTGCTGTAAGAGGAATCCCCAAGGTACAGATTACATCAACTGTCATTGATACTGTTGCAAAAAGACAAGATACTGCCTTAGAATTCATGCCAGTTCAGTGACTGGACTGTAAATGACTATATTAAGAAAAGGTCACCTAATTATCTCCCACCTCACCCATAACTGATGCTTAACCAGAATGCCTGGTGCAAGCGTTTGTGTGGTTGGGCACAGAACCAGTGAGGCAATACAGTAAAGGAGACAGAGGTAAGGACAGTCATTGCTCATGGTAACACCATGCCATTGAAAATGTACCATGCGTACATAAAAATCTACTCACTGAAGAAGGTAAACAACAACAACAAAAAGTATCTTCTCACAACATATGTTTTGTTCTCCTCAGTCTTTCAAGAAAACAGCAGCTAATGTACTATACCATTCATTTAACCTAAATGATACACAGGAACACCAGATTTTCTGTTATGTCAATACATTCACATAACTTTTTGAGAATCTGAGTTATTTTGCAAAATTAACTGGAATGAGACCTGCTGTCATGTGTGATGCTTGGGGGCTTTTTTTTTTTTAAAAAAATCTCACAGGAATATTTTCTCAGTCTAAATATAGTTGTAAATATAAGTCTCTTCAAAGAGTACAAAAAGATGCACATTTTTTGTTAGAGTCAAACAAGCAGGGAAAGGAACAAAGTAAAAACTGTATCAGCTAGGAGCTAAATTTATGTTTCTCAAAAAAGGGAAATAGGCTTTTTGTCTGCAGTGAAGGAATTTACCATATTATGACATAATCTTGTCATAAATTTAAATTAGTACAAACATAAAATTTGCAGTACCCTTTTCCTTTCCCTTCTGGCTGTATATTTCCAGCTCCTCTCCCTTCCTCATGCCTGCACAAGAATCTGATAGTTACACAGCAAAACATGTAATATAATTGCTCAAAGTTCAAATTAACTCAAAAATTAAAAAAATAATAAATAAATAAGATACTCTTAATGGAATCATTCGCTGCAGTTCAAAGGATGAAGAAGGCACATGGAAGACAAGGAGGTGATTGGTGGCAGCCAACACGGCTTCACTAAGGGCAAATCATGCCTGACAAATTTGGCGGCCTTCTGTGAAGAGGTTACAGCATTGGTGGATAAGGGAAGGGCAACTGACATCATCTGCCTGGACTTGTGCAAGGCATTTGACACTGTCCTGCACGACATCCTTGTGTCTAAATTGGAGAGACATGGATTCGATGGATGGACGACTGGGTGGATAAGGAATTGGCTGCGTGGTCGCACTCAAAGAGTTGTGGTCAACAGCTCAATGTCCAAGTGGAGCACAGTGATGAGTGGCGCCCCTCAGGGGTCGGTACTGGGACCGGCACTGTTCAACACCTTTGTCGGTGACATGGACAGTGGGATCAAGTGCACCCTCAGCAAGTTTGACAACGACACCAAGCTGTGTGGTGTGGTTGACACGCTGGAGGGAGGGGATGCCATCCAGAGGGACCTTGGCAGGCTGGAGAGGTGGGCCTGTGCGAACCGCATGAAGTTCAACAAGGCCAAGTGCAAGGTCCTGCACGTGGGTCAGTGCAATCCCAAGCACAGCTATAGGCTGGGCGAGGAATGGATTGAAAGCAGCCCCGAGGAGAAGGACTTGGGGGTATTGATTGATGAGAAGCTCAACATGAGCCGGCAGTGTGCGCTTGCAGCCCAGAAAGCCAACTGTGTCCTGGGCTGCATCAAAAGAAGCGTGACCAGCAGGTCGAGGGAGGTGATCCTGCCCCTCTACTCCGCTCTGGTGAGACCCCACCTGGAGTACTGTGTCCAGCTCTGGGGGCCCCAGTACAGGAGACACATCGAGCTGTTGGGGCGAGTCCAGAGGAGGGCCATGAAGCTGCTCAGAGGGCTGGAGCACCTCTCCTATGAGGACAGGCTGAGAGAGTTGGGATTGTTCAGCCTGGAGAAAAGGCGGCTCCAGGGAGATCTAATTGCAGCTTACCAGTACCTAAAGGGGGCCTACAGGAAAGATGGTCAGGGACTGTTTATCAGGGAGTGTAGTGACAGGACAAGGGGTAATGGGTTTAAGCTGAAGGAGGGTCAATTTAGATTAGATGTTAGAAAGAAATTCTTTACTGTTAGAGTGGTGAGGCCCTGGAACAGGTTGCCCAGAGAGGTTGTGGAGGCCCCATCCCTGGAAGTGTTTAAGGCCAAGTTGGATGGGGCTTTGGGCAACGTGGTCTAGTGGAGGTGTCCCTGCCTGTGGCAGGGGGGTTGGAACTAGATGATCTTTAAGGTCTCTTCCAACCCAAAGGAGCTCCAGACAAATGTCAGATATGAAAAGGAAGCATACCCACATAAATGGCTGCAGAAGAACACGATAGAAGAAATACCAGCCACTGTAGGCAAAATCCCTCCTCCAGTAGCTGCCTCAGCTTAGATTCATCATCAAATGACAGTGTTAGTAATATTTTCTCATGGTTAACTGACTTTTTTGTGCATCTGTATCCATTTCATTCCGTTTCCATGGTTTTAAGAAGATTCTAAGAAAAACTTCCTATTTTACAACTGTTAAATACAGTAGTCACAGGCTTTTGAATGTGAGCATGGTAGCTCTTCCTTCACATTAGCCTGAAGGATACAAGTAGTCCTCATCCTTCAGTACACCTAATACTTAAGAGTATTGCCCAAATTAACCTTAACAAAAAGTTTCTGTACCTACTGCAGAACTCTGCAACAGGTCGTTTTCACAGAGAGTAGCTTATGTTGATAGAGTTTTCCAATTTTAAATAACTATAGATTATCAAGAATACCTCAGATATGATCTGTATGACATGAAAAACTTACCACTTCAAGCAGAGCCAATATTAATGCCCTGGTAGCAGTGTTGAAATAAAAGATGTATACCCAGAAAGATAAAGAGGCTATAGAAAAAGAAGTAAAACATTTTGAGGCAGGAAAAAAAATCCAGCTGATATCTTTAAAGAAGATGAAGCATGGCAACTAGGATGCACTGAAATGTATATCACAGGTCAAAGACACAAGTGATTCAGTAGATTTGAATGCACTCTATAAAACAGTGCAGTAGTTTTAATTTTTTATGGGTGAAGAAACAGATTATGTTAATTCTGAAAGTAAACAGATGAATTCTGAGCTTGGTTTTCTACTCTTTGAAGCCTATTTCCTCACTATATGTTCTAACAAGCTTGAAATAAACAAAAGCAGTTTGCTTTATATCAGGTTTTTTCATTTCCAAAATTTCATTTATAAAAGGCACATTTTCAGGTACTGGAAACAAAACACAATGGCTCAAATTGGTACAGAGCCAACCATTTTTATTGCTCAGCTGAAGCCAACAGGAACTTTATTTTGAAATTCCTGAAGTTGTTAAAGATATGCTAAAGGGTTTGGAAAATCCTTTGCCAGCCCAAACCCTGGCATCCCAAGTTGGTTACCCAACATCCGCGGACCTTTATGACATTTCTGCTACAATAACCTGAGCATTTTAATTCCTTTTCCGTAAGATACTTGAAGCATTCAAATATATTTTAATAAGCACAATTAAATAACTCCTGAAGGACTGAATTTGTAGCCAGTTTGCAGGGGTTTTTTTTAAACATTGCAATAAAATAGGGTACAGACCTACATTCTCTACATGCTATTTGAGAGTTAAAAAAAACATTGAACATTTGACTCATTAGTTTCATGACTTTGTACTGAATGAGGAGAGGTTCCTTGAAAAATCATTAGCACCACTGTATAATATATAGCCCTCATAATGCATAAACCTTTGATGGCTAAATTAAAGCTGTAAGATCAGCCATATGTCTTCCATTTTCTACCTTCTATTTTAAAATTCTCATTTTGTGTTTTTCAGCCAAAGATATTCTGGTACAAAAACAAGATGGATCTCTCTGGGGATGCCAAATACCGCATGTTCAGTAAACAAGGTGTGTTGACCCTGGAGATCCGGAAACCCACTCCATTTGATGGCGGCTGTTATACCTGTAAAGCCGTTAATGAGTGTGGTGAAGCTGAAATAGAGTGCAGACTGGACGTCAGAGGTAAGCAGATGAATCTTATGAATAACACTAATACTGCAATGAAGAAAGAGTAATGGATAGCTAAAAAACCCCACCACCATAGTTCCCTTTTATCTAACTCTGACTTCTTTGGTGGTATATAAACGTGTTAATTACACACACCAGCAAGATTGTGGTTTTCATTCTAAACTGTTAATGACAGAATTAGGTTACTTGCTAGGTAATACAGGTCTGCAGGTGGACAATTATTATACTTGTGACTTAATACTTCAAGAGAAGATACTTAGCACTGGAGTGGAAGTCTATCTACAAACACTGCATTGTGGATCATGTTATTATCCTTTGTGCCATACTCTGTAACTGAAAGTTTTAAATTAAGTCATTAACTGTTAGACATATGTAAAGGGTAGTGCATGCTACCTCACAAATATTTTTCGAACATTGATAATTTATTTTGTTTGTCAAAAGGGCCAGGGAAAAAAAAAGTCACATGTTTATAACACAGTAAGAAATACCGACTAAATATTTTTGGTAAAGCTGCCACTAATGTATCTATTTGTCAATATGAACCTATATAGCATCCCTTTAAATGCTCATCAAAACCAGAAAAAGCTGGTGAAAGTGACCTGCATAACAGCCATTGATGGACATCCGTCTTCAGCACAGCAAGCCTGAAGGTATTTCTACGCAGCAATCTTTTACTCAGTGCTGAGTTAGGAACGTGTACACAGTACACCTTGCAGTGCTGGGCACCGATATCCTCATTGGGAGTCTTGGCAGCAAGCAATTTAGCTGCATTAGTACGATGATGAACTCAGACTAAGAATTCTGAAATGTTTAGCTAATCTATGCAGCAGTTTATTGAGACACTTGCACTGCTTTCAAATCAATGGCTAGCTCAAGTATTTCTGTTCAGTGCTGTACTGTACAGTGTAGACATGGCTCAAAGCTTAATATTATCATCTTCTGAAGTTTGCTTTAGGAACATTAAATCTCCTTGGAATCATCAGATAAAAGCAACTATTATAAAGCTTCTGTATTTCACCTTCAGCAGCAAGTCTCAATTTAAAATCAGCATCCTTTAATGTTTGATAACATCTTTTTTTTTTTCCATTCTCCAGCTCCTCAGTAAAACTCTGAATCTCAGTTCATCTGCAAGTCAAGGTATGAATCAAAATAATTCAGCTGGATAACGGAGCAATGGCTGTTTGATTAGATATAAGATTAAACAGTCATTAGATATTCACATTAGAGACTATGGAATTTTTAGAATGCTGGTGGGGGGCGTGTGCTTGTTTTTATTTCCTATTTGTTTTTTCAATAATCATATTAAGATCACATTTCTGCAAGGTAATGGATTTGGTTTATTTTAAAGTCAGGATTTCATGGGTCTCAACCTTTAATATGCTGTGCCACTGTAAAAATCTGTAAGAATAACAGATTAGTTAGTTGACTTTTTTCCTTAACTCACTACAAGCACTCTCTCTAGGAGACTGTTATTTCTTAATATAGAGCTAACTAGCATCAATAATCTGTGTGCATTACTTTAACCAAGCCAGGAGAGTTAAAATTACAATGCATTTAGAAGTGTAATGTACATTTTAGACTTAAAAAAATGCAATAGCTATAATAAACAATCATGTAATATATTTGACAATAAATCCTCCCATTCTCTGTCTCAGCATTGGAATTGAATTTGAAAAGAAGAAAATTGAAGAAATTAATGAAGGATAATTTCAATTACATTTAGGGGTCCTACTCACCTTATGAGTCATTTAATATATGTGTACTAGGAAGCAGCAGTGTCTCGTAGTGTCCTGCTTACTCAGCATACTTTCAGACAATATTTCCTCTTTTCATACATCTGTTTTAGTTACATTGGCCTCATCTCCATGTGAAGAAATTCAGGGAAATAAAGATAAAAATTTCCCCCCATTACATAAATAAGTTATGTCTGAAAAAACCCAAGTATTGCAATTACATGCAATCCCAGTCCATTCCTAATGTCTGAAATGAATATGAATTCCCCACTTCTACAGTTCTCTCCATTTGCTCTTCTTAGCATTCTGACATTGTTCATAAGAAACAAGTAGCTCAGAATAATGAAACACTAACAAGTATTTGTAATATTTAATCAACTTTCATTATCCGAATCTCTGTACAATAGAAAGTAACTTTCATTCCTACTGCTTTTACTGTCAGGGCTTGGCTTGAAAGATCCACTTCTGTGCTCTTGAGCAGATCTTTGCAGAACCACATCCAAAACACACCACTTGGGACCCTCTGGCTAAAGCTACTTTCCTGCTTTAGAGAGAAAATAGTTACTTTGATAATTACTCACTACTGGTGTTCTAGCTTTTTAAAAGACACCAGCACAGAATTCCAGTTATTAGATGTTTCTGCAACCAATCATAGACATCATACTAATCTACAGAGATAATTTTGTACATCAGACATCAGTGAAAGATGTAGCAAGGAAGATTATTTACATGTAAATAAAAAATTTCAAAACACAAAGCTTTTGATGAATGCAATAAACTTACTGTCATCAAATATCACTGAAGGCTTTTCAAAGTCTATGAATGGTGTGCATGTATTTTTGCAGATAATTTTGTCTAATCAAATGACACTGGAGCATTTCTGGCTTCTCACCTACTAGTTTGAATAGTATTTGGGGTGGGGGTTTTTAGACCTGCAATAGCCGTTAGTAGTTTCTGGCTGGAAAGTACTTTTTCATGATCACAGTACAAGAAAAGGTGGGAAGATTAGATTAATCCAGGAAGCATTGCCTTTTGGAAGAATAGACACAATGGAACTAAAGTAACACTACTCCCCTGCATTCAAAATGCCAGTTGAGATGGGAAAGTATGTCTGAGACAGTATGTTAGTTGCACTAAATGAGCAAATATGTCTTCATAATAGAAACACTGATGATAATGAAATGTGTATTTTGATTATTTTAAGAATAAAAGAAGGGTACTCCTCTAAAACCAAAGTCAACTTAAGCAAGGTTAACATTTGTCTGTTGCACATTGTTATTATTCAACAAATAAATAAAAAAAGATGGAAAATATGCAAACAAGTTTACATTGTTTTGTACTTTCATTTTCTGAGCAACACTATTATTTAAAAAATAAGGCACATACCTTATATCTCTGACACATAAAAATCAGAGACATTCTATATTGTAAAGAACCTATGACCAAAATGCAGTGGACTGAGAGGATCATCCCAGCACCTGTGGGACAACGTCTACTGAAAGCAGAGACTGAATTGCAAGAGCTTAGATTACAAAGGACAGTTTACCTTAAGGAGACTTAGGTGCTATACCAAATACATTCTATTATCAGAAAAGTGTTTCACGAAGAGAGTAGACTTTCATACTGTAATAAGGTAAAATACCGAAAGAGTACAAAACCAAATCAAGAGCCGCTAAGAAAATGGCATTTTCTGCTCAATTCTTAGCTATTCAACATGAGTATAATGTTTTGGGGAAGAGCAGTGCTTTCACAAGTGAACATTTATTCCACCTCTGGGCTGTGAAAAGCAGTATACTGAGGCTTTCACTAGATGTTAGTCAATCATTTTTTCATGAAATTTCACTGTTCAAATGGTCTTCAAGTATGAAATTCTACCATACATATAAAATAAATTTCCAGTGCTCGCAGATTTACTTTCTACTGTTTTGAAGTCCTCAAACTAATAACAATCCAAGAAATGACTCCTTGAAAAAACCTGGCTGAGACACTTCTGGAAGTACTTCCTGCAGGGTAGTGCCAAAGAGTTAAAATCAAATTCTATAGGGCCTTCTAATATAATGCTGTGTTTCCACATGAAAAACACAAATTATTTTTCACTTCCAAAACTTTCAATGACAAGGAGTGAACCAAATCTAAATCTGAATAGTTATAAAAGACGAAGCACACTCTAGTTAGGTTTCTAAAAATTATTCCTAAAAATGTGAATTTTGAAAATTCAAAATGCTAACCACTCCTCACACACTGAAAAGAGGAAAAGGGGGAAGGTGCACCCACAAATCTGAACTTTCTGTTATTAGTTCTAGAAGGGTCTTTAGAAAATTGTAGGTGTTTATTGATGTTTTGCAAGCACATAGAATTGCCATTTATCTGTTCCATGGCTGATATCGATCCTGGATGTACAGTTCACTCATTACCCATTAATTCTATGTTGTTAATAAATTACTTTCATCCCAATCTGATTAAAACTACATGAACTGAACAGTTTCTCCCAAACCTAACTGGCTAAGAACAATAAAGTATCTCACAATTTTTCCCCATTACACCTGAAAGACTACGTGACAAAAGATGGTTTTAACTCTCTTTTCCTGTGTGGGATCTCCTCAGATGCAAAAATCAGATGGATTTATCTCTAAATGTCATGGCAAATATTCTCACCTTGTAGTTGTTAAGTACTCCTAGAAAGAAGTGTGCAAGGTAAGATCAATAGTAAAAAAAATATTAACATAGGCCATAAAGTTAAAAAATTCTTGTCTACCAGCATTCTCTTTTAGCTTAAGTGCCTTTCACAGTTGACAGCAACTACTATCAAAACCAACAGTCCTATTGAAGCCCTTTCAGTAGTTTTCCTGAGGCAAAAAACTCTGTTATTGTTCAAGTAAAAGATCCTTCCATGTGAAAAGTATATATAACTTAGACAAACATAACTTCTTCAGGCCTGCTATTTCTACCCAGTTGGATGTGAAATTTACCTTAACTTTTGATGCTACCACAATTTCAATTTAAAACCTATCAATTCAGCCTGCTTGCTGCCAGT
Source organism: Grus americana (assembly GCF_028858705.1). Classification (NCBI taxonomy): domain Eukaryota; kingdom Metazoa; phylum Chordata; class Aves; order Gruiformes; family Gruidae; genus Grus; species Grus americana. Next base: position 27,112,581 of record NC_072856.1, read on the forward strand.
TCAGTGTACCTGGCTTTCCTTCAAAGGAATTACTACTAACTATATACCAGGAATGAAGATACTTAGATGCTTTGAATTAACGTACATAAGACTTTGCTGAAGCACAGGGATGTGGAGGGTTACCAAAACCACAGTATCATGCAGCACCGAAATAGTCAAGTCAGCCCAGTGCTTCACTTGAGCTAAGATACCACTTACAAGAAACATCAACTAACCCAAACAAAGACAACAAATAACACTCCTGGTACTCCTACTAGCTCAGTTCTCACAGCGTGGCATTACCTGCCAGTCAAATAAACCTTTAGCTGACGCTAACAGCCCAGGATAACACACATTTCACACCACAGCATCAATTCTTTTGTGTTTCATCCTGTATTTCAGCACTGTTGCATAAATATTGCAAATGAATAATGTTTACTTGCTCCTGGCAATAGGAAGCTTCACTTAATACTCTTTATAAAAGCCACAAGATAGAATTAAACTGTCAAATGCAAGCAAACCTTACCAGAACTCCTCATTTCCTTTAGTTACTTGAGATTGCCTTAGTGCTCAAATCCTGACCATTATTTTATGAGCAAAAAATAATAGCAAAATGAGTTAATGGCTGAATGATACTTCATAAAACAACAATATAAAGAAAAAAGTGTACGAAACCCAGGAAAAAAAATTCAAGAGCCAAAGCATAATTTACATTAAGAAAACCGTCGTCTTCTTCAAGCATAATTCTAAAATTGAGTAAACTTCTCAAAGATGAAAGATGGGCTCCTTCAAGCCTGTATCAACTATTTTCTTACTTACTAATCTGATTTAACATCATCACCCAAATCTTACTTAAAAGGCACAAAATTGAGCTTCTCTTCAGGATACTCACAGACTGAACTTCAGAACAGTGATGTGGGATTAGTTTTTGGGGGGGAGGGGAAGTTTGCCTTAAATGCCAACACCTGAGTTTTGAATAGTGGCTGTAGCAGGGTTTGAGGAGGATTTAAAATCTACTTCCCTGCAGGGTCGCAGATAGGAGCTGACAGGATGCCCTCCCACTACCAGCCAGTTGGTGCAGTATTCCCACCCCGTGTTGCAGCTTCCTCGCTCCCGAGGCTACCTAGTTTTGCCCCGTCAGGGCTCAGGGTAGCGCACGTGGAGGTGTAACGGGGGACCCCCCGGAGCCCGTTACCGCTGGGGCCGGCCTCGACTGCTGAGGTGGGGGCGCAGCCGGCGGCGGCGCCCCGGCACGGTGCTTCCCGTCCGAAGGGGATGCGGCTGCCGCGCGCCAGGCCCGCGGCCGTTGGGGCGTTCCAAACAGTCGGCTCGTGCCGCGGCAGCAGCTCACCTCAGGGCCGGGAGCTCTTGCTCTGAGAGGTTTTTGCCCGGGTCTATAAAGCCTGAAGGAAATCACTTCAAATTATGGTGTGAGCAGAGAGAATTAAGGTAAAGCGTGCTGGGTTTCATTCTGTTCCTCTTCCAGTTTTAACTCAGGGGGCACATACAGAAGCTGTCAAAGGCTGTGTGTGACTTAACTGATGGTCCCCCATGGAGATAAGTAATTATTCCTATTAACAAATGAGGAATGGATCAATCGAAGCTGAAGAAGGGAATAAGATATATGTCCATACTGAAGTCATGACAGTGACTGCATTTGGTGGAGCTTCTCAGGTTGCAGCCTGTTTTGTATTCTGCTATTGTAAAACCATGACTTAGTTTAAAACTAATGTGACGTAGCGGCTGCAGAATAAACATGCTCATTGTTTCTTTCCTGAGCATTAGATTTCTGACTGGTTAATAAAAATGCATGTAGTATTTCATCCCCAAGCCACTGTAAATCCTGGTATATGCTCTAGGACTAGAACTATTCTTGTAGAAAGGGTGCCAACTACTAAATATATTTTTGTAATATCCTCAGTGTGGGTAGATCCTTGGTCACACAAGAAAGGGTAACCTGTGTAATAAGAAGCTATGTTTCCATCAATGTGAGTGTGTTCTTGCAGACTAGGTGCTGATGCATTTTATTTAGATATTCAAATTAGGATTAACTATACCAATCAATACTTATTGTTGTAATTGAAGGTGCACTAGCATAGGTTCTGCTGATGAAAATTTCCTAAAATGAAAAAAAAAAAATCCTAAATTTTCACACATTCACGTTTGCTAATAACTCATTGCTTGGAAGATCATTCTAATGTTAGGCAGAAATCAAAGTAACACAAAGAAAACTGCTTGCATTCAGTAACATGTTTAGAAAAATCTTGCTTTCCTTAGTAGCTTGTAAACTCTAAACATTGTCCTTGATGGATTGTTTCAGTAGGGTTAAGCACTTCAGTCAATGCTTGACCTGATTTTAGCACAAGCTGAAGTTCCGTGCTCCTGTTTTGCTGCTTAAGTTAATACTTAAGTGATACAGTGGGGTGAATTGCAAATTAAATGGATTGAGCTCAAACTGTCTCACCAGAATGTTTAAAATGGCACAAAGTGCCTTACCTGTCATGAGTTTATCTTACTGTTCGCTCTACAAGAGGGAACAGTTATCTTTATTTTTTCAGATTTGTCTAGGCTTATATAAAATTATATATAAAAATTGAATTTTTTTTTGTTGAAAATTACAGTGAGACATCAGGAGGTTCCCATATGTTATTGTCACAGAGCTTCTCAATGCAGGGCAAGACAGATACTTAAGACAGCTTCAGCGCACATCACCGGCAGGTTTCATTCCTTCTACAAAAGGATTATTGTGCTAGCTATTCCAAGGGAGATACACAATTGAGTAGAATGAGTAAAAACACAGTACTACTTGATAGAATTTTTTCCTTAATTTAGTCATACAATAGCCATTCAAATGAGAGCAGCTAGGGAAAAGACATTTCTGGAAATCCTTAGTCATTTATGTTGCTTTTATCACAGAATTTCTTAGAAATAAAATCCTTGTATGTGTTTAGGAGAGAGGTTTATCACATATCATGTTGGAGCATGTTTAGAAATACAAGCCATTCCTGTATCCTTACGAATGAATTTTCTAAGAACAGTCTTCTGAGATTAAAATTAGCCCCACTGATACCTTTCAAGTGCTTCCCAACCACAGAACTCTATTTTAGGAAAACAAAAGCTGTCAGTGAGATATCCTTTACTTGTCTTTGGGCAGGGTCCCCACAGCAGTCTGTATAAGCAACACATCTTAAAACAAGTTGAACTGGTGAAAGTTTAAAAGAAACAGATAACAACAGCTTCATTTATTAGGTCCTGATATGGAAAAAATAGTCTGCTTTATGTGCCAGACAGAAATGTTGACAATAAGCAGCCCTAAACCCACAGATAACTGTCATAGACATGAATGCGTCTCAGTCATAATTCTGTATTAGGATAGCTTTACAGAAGACAAATAATCAAAAAAGTGACTAATCCAATATATATAAAATACCAGTGGATATGAAAATGTATGGAAATTGACATAAGGTGGAAAAAAAAAAGTGGTAAGTGTGCCCCCATTTTCTTCTTCACCATGGACAATCTTCTGAACTTGATTTTATATTCATTATGGTTTATTTAACAAGCATAAAGCATATCATACATAGTTTACATTGTTTTGCTTCAAAGTATAAATTGTAGGACCAAAATATATGAACCCAGGATCGGGATGAAATTTAACCTTCAGTAAGGTTGCATTTGCTTGGTATCTGTCATAATGCTAATAATTGTCACAGTAATCCAGATCTACTCCAGGAAAGTATGATCATGAAAAGACTAATTACTGATATAACTCTCAAATACAGTTTTGTTGTTTACTGCTGGTTTTCATATACCAAACCCAGGAAAAAAAATGACCAAAATTCCAGGCTCTTCTTCTGCTTTCTAGGTGAGTTCATGTGTATGTTGCCTTAAAAAAACCCAAGTACAGTAGATTTTGATCATTGGAAAGTCCTCAAAAATTTCTACCTGGAAATAGGACTTGTTCTTCCTCGCTGGTATAAGGGAGGCTAACAGTACTACATATTTCAAAGCATGATATTTCCTCTTATGCTCTTTTGCTTCCTACAGTACTGAAAAACTATAACAATTTAGACAATTTGTTAGGTTAAAAGTCTGTTTTAGACAATTTTAATTTTAATATCAGATTAAATGCTTGAGCCATTTCTAAGGAGTATAGGGAAGAGCTGCTGCTGGGAGCTATCACAGAACAACAGAAGTAAGACTGGAAATCTTTTCTGTTCCCTCTATAGCACTCTTCAGCACTCCACCAAAAATAATTTGATTTAAATGCAAAAGGAGTTAAGAGTGGAACGAGGCTGAGGGATGAAAGATGACAGAGACCTTGGTAAGAACAGGAGAGAGGAAGATGACTATGAATGGAAGCTGGAAAGGGGTAGAGACTGGTTGAGCAGTAGAACAGGGAAGAGCATAGGTCTGAACTGTTGGGGCAAAGAGGCTGGAAGATGATGATGGTCAGAGAGGTAAGAAGAATGTATGAAAAAAATACTAAGGAAAACAGATGGAGACATCTGATGAGAAATTGAGGTGCGGAACTGAGCCTGACTGGCTAAAGAGAGTGTAGGCCAAGAAATTATGAGGAAACATTGAGGAATCCAAGCAGTAAGACAGGTAAAAAGGGAAAAGAGCCCATTGATACCCGGAGCACTGTGGATAGACTGGCAGTCACTGGAGTTAATAAGAGAAACTGAAAAGGCAAAAAAGAGTGGAAGGAATGGAAATACAGAACTAGAGGTTTTGGATACTTGAAGGAAGCAACTGTTTATAGAGTTTTACTGGTGTTTTTCCTGCCACCGTTTGTTCCTTTTTATGTGTAACTATTTTGGGAGTAGGGGATTTCTATTTCTATGTAGGTTCCTAAACCACATTTATCACTATAGTAACTTGCAAATAGAAGCAGGACTGTTTGCCCTTGGCTGTTGTATATATGATTCTTTGTTGGATTGATGCTTTAAAACAAAATTAGTCAGTGCTAGAACTACTATGCTGCAGAACTTTCAAAACATTGTACACATGTAAACAGAAAATTAACTTGCTATTTTACTAACCTCGGTGTAAGTGTTGAGCTGATTTTTATCACATCTGAGCACAGAATCAAAACCAGGTCCTAAGTCTGGTTTGTACTCACCTGCACTCAAACCTCATTTGTCACCAACATCAAGCTTTTAAACCTTTAGATACAGTGCTGGAAAGAGGGGTCACATACCCGCTATTATTTAAAGCATCATCACATTTCTACTATTTTAGTGAAATAGCCACACTGGGAACGGCTGTAGGAACTCAAAGCTGTTGTTCACACTGAGCATCTTACAAGAGCGCTACAGGGTAGGACTGTATATGAAGCCATTGCTGCTAGGAGAAGCAAAGTAGTCCCACTCAGCTGTTTGGAAATGTCTTGCCCTCATGAGAAGCAGATGCCTCTGGCTGAATTGCAGCTTCTGGTAGAGCAAGAGGCTCTTCGGCATTGCCTTTTGTCTGGCAAGGTCCTTTGCGCAAAGCTGCTGCTTCTTGGTCCTAATTCCCACTCCTTTAGGAGCTAGATGTTGTCTTTCACCAAAACCTGGCTTGTCTAAGAGCAGTGACTTGGAGTTCCTAAATACCACTGGACTCAGACTTGAGTAGAAACCATTTTTCTCACAGAAGGAATCTCTCACCTCAGAGGCAATCTCTTCTGGCTTTCATCCATTTGGCAATCAAGAGGAACTGGGATGTAAATACTGCTCTTTGAGAAGCTTAGCTTCTATTTTCTGTTTAGTTCCGAGTTCAGTGGTAACAGGAGCCTATGCCTGACACAGGGGCAAGCAACTGGTTTGTTCCCCTTCTAGGCAACTGCTTCCTTCTTAATGATACATTCAGTGGGAATCTAAAGCCCTCCTCTGGCACAAGCAGCATGATTCTAGAAATACCTTCAATATCTTTCTTCCTAAGAAGGTGCAGAATCATAGCCACGTTTTTTAATCCACTTTGATTACTAAGAACTTTAGTTGGAATCAAAATTCTTGATTTACATTTACTAGGAATTTAGCTTTTGAATGCTCGATGAACATTTTATCTTACTCTGCTATCCTGAAAGTGTCAAAGTAGGAGGGTAGGGATTCTCTAAAGCTAGGAATCAGGGTGTAGGAAATTTTTACAATGGTTTTCTTAAAGTAATTAACTCTTTCCTTCAACAGACATCTTCAAAGTTTTTTCCAGAGATATCTTTAATAAATATCACTTAATAAGTACCATTATTGTGACACTCGCTGATGTCAAAACCTTTAACTGTTAAAATGTGGGCTCACATATTAAAAACTGACACTGCATTCACAAACAAAGCAAGGGCTTTTTTTTTTTTTTTTTTTTTTGGAACATCACAATGAAGATCTGCAATCCAGAAGACAGATAAATTAGTAATCTTGGTTCCACTTTGAAAACTGCCAGGAAGACTAGTCACAAACCCCAGTGTTTGTGGAGAACACTTAATAGTCATTTTGAAAACCAAATTCCACAAGCAAGGAATTGTAGCAGAAAAAGAAACTTGTTCAGGATAAGCAAATACCTTAAGTTTTAAGGCAAGTTCATGAATCTCTCTCACATTTGTGTAAATGCCTTGGAAGTATCACAAGTGTTAAAATAAAAAGGTTGTCACTTTGGAATAATTAAAAAGACACAGGCTCCTCCTAGTGGTAAAAATGGATTATTCATTTTGTTCTGAGAATTTTCTAGCACTATTTATTATTACCAATTATTGTCAGTTAGTCTTTCATTTGGTTCTGAAAGGTGTAGAAGCCTCTAAGTTCTTACTGCAGCTAAGGAATTCATAACTAAAAATCAAAATAAGTGGGACATGACAAAACACATGCAAATCACTAATTTTTTTTCTCCAAAGTAAAGTTTATGTACCTCTCAATGTTTAGGAGCGATAAAGTGAAGGTGGAAAGGATGTAAGACTGCATTCCAAAAGACTTATGTTTTTATAGCAATTTTAAATCCAACCTCCAGATCTGCATTTGGCATCCAGAAAACAGCACTGTGTATTTGGTAGTGGCAACACTGCACGGCATGCCTTTGTCTCAGATGAATATGCCACATTTCCACAGTTAATAGAACACCTGCCAAGTCACCATCATGAAGTACAAGAAAGATTTTGTACATTTCAAAAATTTCTCACGTTTTGAAGCCAAGTCAGTTGCTCTCACTAAAGAGCGGAAGCCCATTGTCAGTCCACTTGCTGAGGTGGTTACTGATTCTTCCTTGCCACTGAACAGCAAGCACTACAACTTGTTAGTCACGCCTGTTCTTAAAAAAAAAAAAAAAATCTGTCAAAGAGACAGAGGACCATTTTTTATTATCAGGCACTTTAAAAGTCTTATTCTGGACTTAAGTTTCTCAGCTGTTTAGAGCGTACAGCACTTTATGTAATTTATGATTTTTAAGTCACAGAAAAATACACTTGCAAAAATACAGCTTCTACAGGGAAAAAAAAGTAACTGTACGTAGTAAGTGATGCTGCACGTTTATTTTAAACTCTAGTCTTCCCCTTATAATTTAAACTGGTTTGAATATGTTAGTAGGCCTGCTAACATAGTATTTACAATTTAAAAATTAATATTGCCTACCCAAGTGGGACCCAGTATTGCAGTAAACAGAACATCTATTGTAAGGCAAAGTGATTTCAGTCTTAACTGTACTTGTAATATAGTAGTATCAAGAATATTGCAATTACTAAAAGTTCAGATATTGCTATAAGAAAATTTACAGTCTCAGAGGATGAAAGAAAATAAATACAAAACAAGCTAATTTCAGGGTTGCCAATTTCAACTTTGCCTTTGTATTAGGAAAGGATGAAAAATCCTTTACATGTTGCTTCTCTGCATGTGTGCAAAAAAAATATTCAATATTTTAGATGTGTCTGTTTTCCCTATTTATCTTTTTCAGATACTTTTTTTAAAAAACACAAATTACATGGATGTTATGATAGAAGACAACCGACCAACTTTCAACTGCTTATGTGGAAAGAAATGTAGGTTTTCCATTTATATTCTTCTTTTTTTCATTATTTAATATATGTGTATGATGTACTTTGTATATAAGTACATTAATAAGTAATTATTATTACTTGTAATAACCAATTATTATTACTACTTATAAGTACTAAGTTGCATCAATAGAAAAGCACAGGAGGATGAAAACCAGTTGCTGGTTGAATGACATTTTATTTTCACATTCACACAGCTGTACAGTTTCTATAAATAGATGTGGTACTATAATATTTACATCATTTCCTCACCCATTACTAGTGTATTCCAGTCAAAATGGTAGATACCCTGACCAAGCCAAAACAGGGTTATTTCTGGGCACATTTACTCAGAATTCTATGTCAAAACATACAATACATCAGTTTGTATCAGAGCGTTTTTTTCCAGATATTTTACATGTAACATTATTTTCTCTAGACAGTCTCTCCTCCCAGCATCCTAAGAGCTTTCCAGACAAGAGCAGTACAGTTCAAGAACAAAAACAGGATGCAAAAAACATTCATATTCGGCCTACTTAAAATAAGGAACGTGATGGATAGTTTTAACTGCAGGAGTTTCATTATAGATTAACACAGTGTTTGCAAGATTCCTTGATATACAGATACAGATTGAAAAAAAGCAATAGCTTAAAAAATTTGGAGACAGCATAATCCTTTGGGCTTCTGAACATATTCTGCAGATTGCTATAGAAATACCTTCTCTAGAGTACAGTTACAGACCTGAAAAAATATGGGTCTGCCACGTGCTTCTGCCAATAATGTTTCCAAGTTTTAAACTTCCTTACTCATTTTCTAATCCCTGTGAATAACTGCTTTAGGTAGTGCTTATATGCATCTGTTAACTCTACTGCTGTGTTGTCTACAAATGTTACCTAAACTCCCATTTGAAAATCCACACAATCCATGAGGTGTCAGGGTTTTTCACAATATACTGCCTTCAGAGTTTCTCTCTCCGCTTTTCTTCCCACTTAGGAAGCAGTCATCTTCACAGATGGATCGGTTTAACAGCCAAACTTCAGTTGTTACCTGATATTTTAAGACTATGGTAGCTAAATAGTTCATCTCTACCAAAAGGGCCTGAAGAACTATGTGACAAGAACTCCATGTTGGTGGGTAAAAATGAACAACACAGAAGGAAAACAATAAAACCACTACATTCAAACAACATGCAGGACGAGACTGCTTCCACTATGCACATACCAGAGAATCTGAAAGCAGAAGCCTGCAGTTGTAAAGTGATTAATCTGTAACAAGTACCACCAGAAACAAACAAAAAAACCCAACTGAACTCAAGCTGTTAGTCATCGTAAGAAAAAAGGACTTCCAAGGAATGGCCAGAGTAGGTCACTCATAGCTGGATGCTGATGCTCAAAACTGTCTGATTAACAGCTCATATAAAAACTCCATTAAGGATGAATTCAGAAGGAGACCGAGCAGTGAAGTCTTAGGTTTTTCTATGGGGAAAGACTTGCAGGGTCATACATAAATAATCAAGTTCTCATAGAAGACAGTAAAGTGAACTCCAGGAACTGCAGTAAAAATGGGAGTACTGCACATCAACGTGCCAAAGGGTAGGTTTTTCCTGATATTGTGATCAACTGGAAACTGGTCGAGGTGGTTTGCTTTTGTTTTCTGCCTCTTTTCCACGAATGGCAGCCACATAAGAGAAGAGACACAGCACGGAGTAGCAGATCTCATGAGCCTACAAGAATTTAGAAAAGGAGATAATGAAATTCAGATGATTCAGTTGTTTTAAAAAAATCCACTGCACATTTTGTATTTTGCTGCATGTCTTCCTTCATGGGACAACTACTCTGGCTACAGACAAAAATCAGGAAAAAGTGTCCCATGCTACCTTCTAACTGAGATGGATAGAGAAGAAAAGCCTTACAACAAATAAAAAACCTCCTTTGGGATAAAAACATTAGTTGCTTGATAGTAGAATTCTAATAATTTTTAGGAACAGTAGGCTAAGCTAGAAAGCTGGCCAGCTGGCTTTAGAAGAAACATCCTACGTATCTGCTCTGTTGTATGAAGCTACAAGAAATTTTCTGGGATGGATTGAAAGAGCTAACTAAAAAGACTAAAACTAAACATCCGATAATGTACCTTGACTCATGAGATGGTAGGATTCTTCCTTATTCACAACTATCTTTTTCTGCTCAAAATTACAAGGACTGGTAATCCTTGTAATTTTTAACCAACACTAGAGAATCTATGGATAATTCAAGCTTTTTTTCAAATTAAAAAATCCCCACAATCCAACATTGCATGTTTCATATGAAGAATACCAAGCAATTTTTTGCCACTACCTTAAAGCGTGGCATTAGCAAGATTTATAATTACTGCTTTCAAGTGATTAAGTGTGCTATTATTTAACAGAAAATTCTCTTTTAGCATGTGACTGGCAGCACAATTCAGTGACTTAGTTTACATCCTAGTTCTAATACTGGCTATTCTGGTGACCTTAAAAGTTCTTGTCCTGTAAATTGACATTTATAATCTTTGTAAAGGTAATAACAACATGTTTTGTTCTATTATGGTACAAGCTAAAACACTTGTGTAAAATATAATTAATTTTCATTAAACTGGATTTTCTTATTAAAAGTTATAGCTGTCTGCTTCTTAAATCATACATATTCTAAGCCTTTTGTTTCTAGCTTCTTCAAGTAATTCTCCTCTCTCTCCTCTTGAAGGACTGTGAATTTCCATGCAATCACCAAATGTACACACTGCACTTCAGACATAAAGTATCTGAAGAAATTTCAGTTCTGATAATCATTGGCTTCTATTTCTTCCTCATAAGCCTGACGATTGAATTATTATGTGTAAAAGTGCTAAGTATCATTATCAACTGCTGGTGTTCAAAAAAATGTTATAAAAAAACTGAACACTGAACCACAGCAATAACTCACCTATATGGCAGGAATCAATACTTAGAATGTTCTCTTGTATCTCACTGCTCACTTTCATGAGGAAATGGGAGTTTTTCATAAACTCATTTAACAATCATTTTATGCCCAGGAACTAGTCTCCCTTTCCATCTGTTCTGTGGATTAAGGATTGTGTTCTGCACTCTCTTAAATTTAACAGTTTCACTAGCTCTTACTGTGCTAATGTTCACACCAAACCAGCTACCTTGCATCTTTATCTATCTTAACAAAAGAGACCACACTTTCTGCACTACCTGTGAGTTCCTCTAGTTTCATAGAAACAAGTACCAAGTTTTGTTGTCTTCCCTTAAGAAGAACTATCATAAAAGAGCAGCTGGTGTTTCACTGCTGTATTAGCATTGCAAATCCTGCAATCTCAGTCTAATTCTTTTTGTCACATGAAAATGTAAAGATACATCCTCTAAAGAACTACCAGAAGGCATCGCAGTTGACTCACCATTGGCGTCTTGTACTTGTGGCTCACCACTTCTTTAGTTTCAGGAACTAAAACCGGACGGGCAAGAGACAAAACAAAAAGTTCAAAAAACGAGAGGAAAAGGGGAAAGAAATAGCACAATGTTCCCATAGGAAAGGGAAGGGATGCACACAGACAGCAGGTGCAGGTACAGGGCACCTCACTATCCCTCACTTCTAGATACTCTTCCTTCTCTTCATTTACATTACATATGTCCTTGAAGATACTGGTAATTTAATAATAAATTACTCAGGTTGGCAAAAATATGTCACTGCCTCTGTTTGGAAAACCATAATAGATACTTGATAGTTCTTATTGAGACTCTGGCTTTTCTCATACTACTTATTCCTGCTAGACAGCAAAATTAATAACAAAATATGCCTAAAGTCTACTACAATAAAACATAAACCAACAATTCCATAGGAATTTGTCAGTACATGATTCTCAAAGATTTTATCCTTTAGGTGCTTGAATCCTTCTCTGCTGAATAACAGATCTCAGAAGAACTGTTAGACACACTGTAGTAAGTTAGTGAAATCCAGAAAAAAAGGAGGAGCTGAGGGAGAAAATTTTCTAAACTGGAAGACTGTTTCCCAGTTCTATTTCAAGAGTTTCTCAAGACATTCTTTCTCCTCTCTAGGATGTGTGTGATGGTATTTACTTGACATACTCACTGAAAATGTTCATTGCTTTTGAACAAGTTGCCTTAAAATACTGATTTAAGTATTCTTAAAATACCAGGCTTGTTGATTTCTTGAAGACTTTATATATAAAAAGAGGATCAGGGCACTGATGGAAAAAAAAAAAAAATCTATGATCCAGACAATTTCATCTTGCTGCCTTGCACTGCCTCAAATTAACAGAAAGGAAACAGGCATAATACAGCTAAAGAAAATTTGCCTTTTGTTCGCATTGTGGAATGCATAAAAAAGCAAGCTGTAACCATCCCATTAGTGTGCACTGCATCTGAACTGTGCCCTTCCCCTACACTTTGTCTACAAATATTGTTGTGAACAGATACCATGGGAAATCACCAGGAGAGAACAAAGACCACACTAAGAACATAGAAATGGCAAATTTAAAATGTTAAGATCAGTGGAATACCAAGACCAACTTTGAATTCTTCCCTTCCAGAATAGCTGAAATTTGCCATGGAATTTTTGTGTCACAACAAAAAAATTTAGAGGCAGCAATACAGAAATTACACAAAACCAAATCATACCAGGTTCATAAAGGAAGGGTAAATGTTTTATTACACATAGTACTAGTGACAAGAAAAGAAATAGAGGCAGATGAGTTCAGTATGAATAACTAGGAAAAGTCCACAACAATACCTATACATGCAGATGTCATCTTTTCAACTATGATATGACATGGCTAAACGCTGGAGAGGGAGACGGATCACACTCTAAGGGGCCAAAATTAGGCAGTGCAGACTGGGTTTGAGAAAGCACTCTAAATATAAACCAGTGCCTACTAATTCTCCTATGTCATGATACTGTCATTCTTGAAAAAAAATCTAGTGAAAAGTACAGAGTATGATAGTAAAAAGTAATGTTTTTGTTTAATTTTTCAATTCTTTTTTTTTTTTTTTTTTGGAGTTGGCAGTTACGTTAAGGACTGAGAAACAGGGGAAGTGCACACCCAGGCTGCACTGCCCCAGTGATACCAGTGACTAGAGTTGGGGAGAAAAGGAGGCGCACATCCAAGCTACCTTACCCGTTGGCACCGGATGTTCCAAATTAACTCCATGTCACCAGGGGATAAAGGTGGGAGTGAGGCTGGTGCACAGCCAAATAGGGTAGGACTTTTACAGCTGTGTAAGTCTCACTGCCCACTGGATAACATACAACTGTTCATATACTCTTCAAAAAGCAGGAAGGGAAAGCTGTAAGGACCTTGTGCCATGAGGGAAGGAGAGAAGGGAAGCTGTGAAGTCCTGTATCATAACTGAGAATGGGAAGAGAGGGAACAGGAGAGCCCCTAGGCAAGATACTGTCTCCCCACTTCACAGTCAGTAAATTGCCTTGCCTTTAAGTAAAGTACTCCTTCACAGTCCTTCTGATAGGGAAAATTCTCCTGAGAGGACTGAGTTAGGAAGAGTAAAAAGAGTGGGTTTGCATTTACACTCCCTTGCAGAATACAAAGAAAAAAGAAGAAAGAAAAAAAATAAAAAAAAAAAGAAAAAAGAAAAAAGACCCAAGCCTCAAATTAAGAGATTAGCAGAAGCACTTTTCTTCTAACATTAAAGGTTATTCCTGATGCTGTGAACTAAGTGGATGAAGGGAGTAAGTTATTAAAAGCACCATCCTGCAGCCTTTGGTCCTGTGGATGAAAATATGGCGCTAGCATAGAATGAGTTTAGGGGACATCACTTTACCTGCTGGAGAATGAAGGTTTTCATAGCAGCGGTGGTGAAGGGGCCACAAGAAAGTAAAGCACAAGTACACAGCAGTAACTCAAATTCCAGAGGGAAGAGCCTTACTTTCCTCACTTACTTAAATCTCCACTTCCATTTGTGGGCAACAATTCCTGAACTTCTCCTTGCATACTGTTCTGAAATCACAATTCCACCTTTCACGCTGCCATCTAAGCCCAGCGTTAACACAAACAGACCTTTAATTTCCTGCTGCGATATCACTAAACTTGGAGCACTCGTGTTTGGCAAAAATCATGTAAGCAAATCTTGCACTGAAGTATTTCCCATCAGACTGGAGTATGCATGCTTACCACTCTCTACCTTTCTAAGAGGCGAAAGTACTTCGGTATACTCTTACTATAATGAATCTGATTGCAATGTTCACAATGTTTAACAGAGCTAAATAGCTTCATTCTTAAGAAGTCCAGACAAGTTTTTGCTGAATGCTGTTAGTTTACTATTAAGAAATTAACATGTTAATCTCTCTTGAGCAGGACAGATTGGCATATCTTCTCATCTTTTTAGCCATTAAAAAAAGCAGCTCAGAGGTAGTCTCTCATCTCTGCACAAGAAGAGAGGTTAGCTCCCCTGCAACAGCTTTCTTCCTTTCTTCTTTCTCTTAATTAGCTGGATGGACAAATTGTAAATCTCATTTGGTACATTTAAATTGGTTCTTGTCTGTGACCTCTATTTTGGGAGAAGGGTATTTTTAATTTAATTGGTTTAATTTCTCAGGTTTTGCTGGTAGTGTCCAACTCCCAGTTTATTTTTAATTGCTTCTTAAAATTACCCTTTCATAAGTTCCGTATCACAATTCTAGTTTTTGCAGTAGGCCCTGGATTACAAAATTTTCTGTTAAAAAAAAAAAAGCTCTTTTTCTTACAGTTATTACAGTCATTATTTAGGGGCTAAACACTGCATTACAGAGTCATCAATGGAAGTCAACTGGAAATAATTAAGTCAAACACTGTCTTTCTTCTTGTGCAATATTAACTATTAAAAGGAATTCTTTGAGTTAAAACCTCTCAAAGAATGATTGAAAATTCATTTCTGATCCAAGTAATTTCTTTTAAGTTAAAGATTTCAGAAGCTGAAGCCATTCTTTAAGCTAATTTTATGGCTTCTGAACTTTCATTTTTGTAAAACTCATCAATAATCTTTTACAGCCTTAACCAATTTCTATAAGTAGTAAAATGAATCAAGCCCATCAAGGTGAAAACATGGTATCAAAGGAATATGTAACCATAAAGCACAGACAACTTCTGAACATCTAAACTATTAGAAATTTTTCAGGGTTTAAATACACTGATCTGATCATTTGAACCATGAACATTTTCAGAAAATGAGAATAAATTGTTCACAAATTCAAATCCCAACTTCTGGGAGATTAATTTACTGCAAACAACAAGCAAACCACAATGGTCAGAAAGGCTTTATCATTTGAATACCTTATAACTTTGTATCACTGAAAGGAGGCAATGCATTATTATGGACAAAGACATTAATTTCAGCAATCTCATATTAACTGTCTTTTATATTGTAAGAGAGAATCCTTCAGCCAGAACATTCTATTCACAGCAACAAAGAACAATAAGTGTCTTGGTAAAGGGAGCTACTGATTTAGATTTGGTTAATGGCCAAAGTATGGATGCTGATCTATTATGGAAAGAATGTTGTAAATTTTATCTTCTTTTTAAATGTTTCATACGTACACTTAAGACTTAGACAAATGTCTCACAGATGGGTGAAAGAATAAACCAATATGGATTTGGAGACTATTTCAAGAGGAGCTTGAAGAGAGCTCTCTCTTCCGGAGAGCTGCATCTGAAGTCACTC
The DNA here is from genome assembly GCF_028858705.1 of Grus americana. Classification (NCBI taxonomy): domain Eukaryota; kingdom Metazoa; phylum Chordata; class Aves; order Gruiformes; family Gruidae; genus Grus; species Grus americana. Next base: position 27,128,240 of record NC_072856.1, read on the forward strand.
ATTTTTTCAGACACTAGTTAAGTATAGTGTCACTGACACTAACACTCAACAGTAGCCCAGAATTTTCCCCGAACTAGACTGTAGGTGGGTTATATGTAATAACAATAACTGACTAAAATAGCACAAATTCTCTATTCTCCTTAAGCTTTACTTTTCCACTCTTTACCAGTCATGCTCTGAAACAAAAACCACAGGATAAATAAAGTGCAACCTCACAAAACATCTTCTGGTCCGTACAACAAAAATGAATTCCACATAGAGCAAAGAGAAAACTTTGCAATTAACAGTAATTCTTTGTAATGAAAGCATGATGTGCTGAGAAAGATCAACTATAAGTCCTGCTTAAAAATATGGCTTCTCAGATGAAAAATGAACATACCAAAGAAAATTCGTACACACATCCAAGTTTAACTGTTATTTTGCTTGCTTCAGAAGACTCAAAACATCATCTTTGTCTATTAACAAAGAGCACCTAGGCTACAAATCTTAATATGATGAAAATTAATGTGTAAATTTTTATGTAAAGTCACCCATCTCAGGCAACTTGTCACGTGCAGTCTACATTTCTCTCCCATCTTTGAAACTACAATGCAACTCTGAATCTGAAGACTGGAAATTTGAGTTACTGCCATGTGAGTACAGACCTAATATCAAAATAATGTAATTACCAAATTCCTCCAGGACAAAGACTCCTCGCACAGTATTGCACTTTTTAATGTGATTCAGCTCTATGAAAACCTACAAAAACAGGAAGAAAAGTACATAAAGTTAGTCAGGTTTGGTTTGTTTTTTTTAAATGAAAAACCAAAATTAAACAAAAACATCATCGCAGCAGATACAACCTGAAGTTTTGTAGCACACACTACCAGTTCATTTACAGTTTAATATATAAATAAAGGGTGAAATAAATATTCAAAAGACAAACTTGCCACAATGCTAGAAATCAACAAATAACTTAAAAGTGCTAAGAAGCGAAGACAGCAGAAGATGAAGTACCTTCCGCTCCTTGCAGGAGGAGAAAGCATGGAAGAGAAACGAAGGAGTTAGTAACTCTGACATATTCAACATTGCTACCCCTTCAGGCACTCAAACGAGTTATTGCAAAAAGAATACCAACACACCTGAAATACAACAGAAGAGGGGGACAAGAAAAAAGCTGGCTCCCGAATTTGGCACGATTTGTAGCCTCTGATCCATCCCAATTAGTATCTGCCCCTCCATGCATCCTCCTCCAGCACAGAGGGCAGGTAAGGGGCACTGTACTTCCCACCCTGACATTGATCCTCCTAACCTATCCAGTAGTTGAATTTAATCCAATGAAGAACCACTAATCTTCCTTCTACCTTGCCATTTAAGATTTTACTGCAGTTTATGATATATTATCGCCATACTTACTCTTGGAACTGCCTCCTTTAACAGTCAGTACCAGTTTTCTGCTTTAAGCAGGATGGGAGAGTTTGGACCCTTCTCTATTTGCTCACTTCACATATGGCTGCTACCAGCTGAGCACTCGCTTAGAAAACAAACCTGCTTCAAACTCATGTTTTACATACGTGAACCCCAAAAGACAAAACAGTTGAACTACATAACTAGGTCTCTCAGTCCAGAACCAAGATGCCACGATTGCATGAATAAACAAGTTCTCTGAGCATAAGGAGTTTGTTCAATATCCAATGTATTTCAAGATACAAAACAGCCCCTTCTTATATGCACACCTCCAAAAGGTCAGAGTCAGTACACAGACATAAGAAGCTGCAGAAAGTTCTATAAGGAATCAATTCCATATTCCAGTTTCTAATATACTTCCTCTTTCAAGGCAAGAGAAACACTATGAGTAACATTGCTCTAACATTCAGAGTAAGTCTATGTTCAACACCTTAGAGAGACCCTTGCAAGACTGTATTACAATAGTCTAGATTGATACTTTCAGTGCCTATACACTTATGACACCATGATCTCAGGACCTTTTTTTAGAAATGTTACTAGAGAAACTTCATTGTCTTGGAAAGAAGGGAAAGGAACCTTCTTGAATCCAATAATAGCAACACCCATGTAATCATAGATGCTATGCTACCCAAGAAAGGCAAAGGAAGTCTGCATCAGAAATTGTTGTGGGGTTTGTGTTTGTTTTTTTTTAAGAAACAGGCTTATCTGTATCAATAGAGATCAGTAAATGCACCGTACATCTCAGAGAAGTCAGGGTGATTTTCAAGTGAAAGGGGTTTTGTTATTGCTTTGATTAGCAGAGAACTAACAAACAGACTCAGGGTATTTTTTGCTCAATACAAAAAACCTACCACTTACTTAATCAGAAAATCTGAAGCTTGCTTTCTGTTTACATTCAAGCACTCAAGGGAAAGGAGACTTAATCCCATCTTTTTTGTTTGCCTGTTTTCACCCATGTTCTATAGCAGTTTAGTTGGTCAAAAACATTCTATTTTTTTGAAGAATAGCTACAGAGTAAATAAGTCAATAACAGAACTCTTTCTCTATTGCACTTAGTTTCCTTTTTCTGTAATATTTTCTGTGAAAATTTTTTGCTAGTAGTCTAAAGTACAAAATTCAGAAACTCAATAGAAACGCTCAGGTGAAACATTGGTTGTTTTATCTGGTAACAGTAAAGCTGCCTAAAAGACTTGACTGCCCCATGTGATCATGATCTGAGTATAATGTTAAGGAGTGCTGCATTTCCACAAGAGTTATGAGCAAGATGTGAATTTATTGAGTTTGTCACAATTACAGTAAGTTATCCATTTTCAGAAGACATACGAGTTGATGGGCAATTTCTTGCTATATTGTTTAAGGGACAGAGATGCTCTCCTCTCACTCAATTAGAAAACAAGCGTAAAGGAAATAACAGTTACTTACCCTAAGGAAACTGTGGTTCTTCAAGACAGAGCATTCAGTGTGGATCCTACTGTAGATGGGCATGTGCCTGCTGCATTTTATTAAACTTCCATCTATTTTTGACACAGATGAATTCATAACGGGGACAGAGTTACTCAGTCCCAGTATTATAATTTGTAGATGTAAACTCAGAATAATCTGCCAATGCCACAGGTACGCTTGATTCCTCCCTATTCCAAAGGGCTTCCTCTGACCTGCTAGGCACAGACAGACTTGAACACTTTTTCTTAAAACTTATGTGTGCCGCCAGCATGGTGAGACAATTTGTGAACACTAAAGACAACTATTGTGTCAATAATAGGTTGGCCCACCATGCATCTAAGACATTTCCTGAGGAATGCACAAGGCAGGAAGAAAGTTTACACACTGCAAATCATGAGTCTTCAAAAATGGTTTCATGGAAGCAAGCACCATTCTAACACTGAAGTAGTATGTTCAGTCTTCTCAGGTAGGACTGAATAGACTCCATTTATCTTTTTTATTAAAAAAGCGGAAACCCTCTTCCTGTGTTCTAAATGAATTATTTCTATGACATCCAACCAAGCAGAGCAACAGAAATCCCTTATTTTATTGTCACATTGCTGAAAAGAGTACTTGGAAAGAGGGCCAAGAACATGGCCTGTATATGGAGTAAGGAGAAGAAGATGAAGAGAAAGCTGTGCCTGATGAGGTTCTGTAGGCATCTGTTGGTCAGTATCCCCATCCAAACTCAATAGAAACAGAAAAAGCCATTTTCAAGACAGAGAAACAGCTGTAGGATCCTCATTTAAATCATGCTCATATACGTGTTCTGAAATGAACTGCCTTAAGGAGCAGTTCATACAATTTATATGAAAATTGGAAAGGACAATTAATCTAGAATAGCAGACCTTTTATTAAGAATGCAGATTGGTTGATGAGTGTTTGAATAAGAATGTAAACATCCTTGAGCTCCACAGATTATGAAATTGGAGGGGATTTTTTTGTATGGTGCAACCAGTAGGAATCCTTTACATAACCTCTACAGTTGTCCATTCTATACAGGCTCTCAAATGGCAATTGCCAGCTGGTAATGTAAATCTATTAGACTAAGAATTAAATGTATTGAATAAATGAAGTGTATTTTCCAGAACTGTACTTGTTTCAATATCCACCTTAAGTAATGGAAATTCATTTGGCTGCAGCCTCATTGGAAAGGTGATGAAGAGGGGGAATAAATCTTTCAGGTGGGGGAGACAGCTGGCATACTTCCTGGGTCTACCCTGCACAGACTGTCATCCAGAAACAACGTAGTAATTTTCCTCACAGACAGCAAATTAGAACACCATTCTCTGTAAGGAAGGATATGATAAAGCTACTATTCCAGGAGTGCTAGTGGTAGCACAGGACTCAGTGTCTGTGGTACAAAATTCAACTGGTAATGGTCCTGACAGTCGTATAGTAACAATCAGTACTAGATTTCCCTAAGGTTTCTTTCAGGGGAAAAAAAACCAAAAAAAAGGCTTTGAATTTAAGGACAAGGGTATATTCTGGGATTTAGAGTTTTTCTTTTGGACAGATGTGCTCACTAGGTGCTTAACATTGAGTGTCTTTGTCTCGTAAAACTGCCTGTTACACTTAAGAAACCATGATGATGATGATGTGTCTACCTTCTTATACATCTTTTCTCACTGCAAATGCATATATGCCTGGCTGTCCATTTATGAAATAGAGTCATCTCCATAGACTGTTCAAGAGATGAGCAGTTTGAGCTTAACATTGTTTTTGACTTATGGCAGAGGAAGAAAAAGGAGAAGCAAACAGAACATTCCCTGTGGTGTGTCCTTACCTTAGGACAAAGTATTTTCTATTACATCCTTTTATAATATCAAGCTGTTTCCAGGGTATAATTTTCAAAGGCTTTAGATCTACCATTTCCAATAACTACAAAAATCCATTCTGTACTACCGATGAGTTCCTCTCGCAGTTCTTCTTATTTTGGCATATCCAATTAAAAGTTAAAATATATAACTAAGTCAGGTAGACTGTTCCATCACAGAGTAGGTTTGAAATACTACAGCAGGTCAGCTGTAGTCCATGTTCTACCCTGGTAATAGGAAGAAAACTGAAGAAGGTTCACAACTCTCCACTCCTTACAGTTGCACATACGAACTCAAAGGGGCACATGGTACTGCTGTGACCTTGGGAGAAGTATTAAAGATTTTGAGCATGTGTGTTTGAGATGCACGTGCACTTCCAGTGGGATCTACACTGATGTATCCTCAAAGAAGGACAAAGCTTGTGTGGGGAGAAAAGTCTAGTCAGGAGGAAAGGAAACAACACTCCACAGAGGACTGACAGAAGCTTTTCTCTCTCTCCCTCTCTCTCACACACACACACACACTCTCTCTCTCTCTCTCTCCCCCCCCCCTAAAAATTGATTCTACTTTCTAGCATAGCATGCATTTAATATCATATGCAAAACAAAAAAACACAAAGCAAAATAAAAAACAAGGATCAAAGGTAGCAACAGAAAAAACATCCAGAGAAAGGAAGAAATGACAATTCTAGTTGTGTTTCCTCTATGCCCACAAGATCTGCTTTTTGGAAGGAAAAAAGAATCAGTAATTTTTTCTTATTTTTGTGAATTACTGCAAGAGCCACTTTTTGCCATTTAATTTTCATACTAAATTCTACAGATGATTTCTCAAATTTTAAAACAAGACATTAAATATGATGCAGAAGGTTGCCCTCTGTACCTGCAATATTCAAACACTCTAAGGTTGACTGCTTATGCCATCAGGATATGTTCACAGTGTGATGCATTATGGCAGTTTAGATTACTAATGATCACTTTTTCTGTCCCTTAATATACTGCCTACCATTTCTTTTGTGCTTAGATAATTCAGACCACCAGAAACAAGAAGTTGAAACCTGTATCAATGTTTTTCTTCAGTTAATTATAGTTTTCCTGAGGATATTTATTTTCAGTGTATTTTTACATATACATATATTTATATTTATAGATGCATGTGTGTTTGTGTGTAAATATACAGATGCTTTTTTTACCCCCATCATGCTATCCCTTGTCCTTGTTGATACTCTGGGAAGAGGAAACACATATACAGGCGTGCTGCAAAAAGCTTCATGCTCACAGTCTTCTCACAGATTTCCCTCATACCTGACTGTGCATAAATTTCAGGTTAATTCCTTCCAGTGTGACCTGAAGAAGACCTCCTTCACCGGTTTTCATATCCTGCACAGGGAACTCACCACCCAACTCAGGGCCTGTGACAATTTAAAAAAATAAATCAAAGAAAAACAAACAAAAATATCCAGAGAGAGAGAGACAAAGAACAGAAAGCAGTCAGCCAAATCGTGATATGTGGAAGGGAAATATAAAATGATAAAAACATAATTTCCATTTGATGTGAATAGCAAGAGGACACTACTAAGAATAGTAGGCAGCATTTCAGGAAAGTCCACTCACTAATGACAGCCTTCTGAGAATAACTAGACTTTTAAGTATCGTAACAAATTTCATCCTGGTTACATGAAGGGACATCGATGTCAGCTCAGTCTGTATTTATTGTAGTTCATATATTGGAGTTGGTTTGTTTGTTTTAAATGCCACCTTTCATTTCTGCATGGTAAGACACTGCAGTCACAGAATACCTAAGACAGCGTAGTCTTAAGTACAAACACATAAGCAAGCACAAACTAGGCTTGCATTTCTGAGCTTGATGATTTTGTATGGCATTGTTTTATGCTTTCAGCAATGAAAAAGTCAACATGGTTACAACAATGACAATTTAATAAAGGACATTAACAGATGACAATCTAGGCATTTTCATCTAGTTTCTTTTGCATCATTCAGTTCAGCTAGAAAATGCTTTCTCGTGATTTTTTTTTTTAAAATTATCATTTGTGCAGAACAACTGAACTCTGGATAATGGATTTCAAACACATTTTTAATACTACATTATTGCCCACTTCTTAAAATAGCTCTCAGAGACACTTTTGCCCTCCTCTGCCCTCAGTGAAAGTCCAGTCCTTCCTCCTTCTCAAATTAAACTGGACTAACGGTAGGAGGAAGAAAATGGTGGCTCTTCCAAGCTCCAACAGCTAGCTGAGGGTTGAACACTTAGGAAGCTAGATTTAAACACAAGTAATTTTCTCAGTCATGCTAGTGCCAGTTACGAGTTTAAAATGTAGATCCCTTAGAAATGGCATTAAGAAGCACCTAAAATAGGTTTGTACCTCAAAGCATGGCTCCCAGCGTCCTAGCATCCACTTGAAAAAAAGAAATAGTTGCAACAAAAATCAAACTTGAAAACAGAAAACCACAGTGATGTTACCTTGAGCCTGCAAACAGGCTCCAGCAAGGGAGAAACAACCATCTTATGAAGGTATAAAATAAACCACCTTCATGTTTGTTACCCAGGTATGTACAGCACCTGCTGTGCTCTGGGCACTAAGAAAAATGGAAAATTGCCTTTCCAAGAACTCAATCTCCCAAAACTGCAAATTCACTTCTAGGGTTTTTTTGACTCAACAGGAAAAGGAAAGGGGTGTTTGCCAAAAAAAGTTTCACCAGTATAATTATACTATCCTGTCCCAGATGATGATGCAAAACTAAGAATGTCTACACTGTAGAAGTTATACTGATATAAAGATATTGGGTCAACAGCACCTTTTGACTTGCACCAGTACAAGACTTTCCGATACAGAAAAGTTTTGTGCATTGAAAGTGCAGAAAGCTCCAGATTCATCACTGTAGATTCACTAATACAAAGAAGCATATTTATTAGCCTCCATTCTCGACACAAAGTGGACAACATAGTTCTATGTCTCAATCAGGAATATAAGGAGGAGCTAGCCAACCATGAACAGAAAGTGAGGCTGAAGTTTCATAGTCTTTTCTAGTTATCATTCTACTGGCAGTTAGTCCTCCTTACCTGTAAATTTTCTTTATGTAGGTGTTTTGGTTTTGTACTTAGAGTGAGGCATATGGAGGCAAGCTAATGATAACACTAAATCTGCTACATACACACGGATGTACAAAGCTACCCTCAGATTTCCAAGTAAAAGGAGATTATGTTCAAATAAGTTATTAATAAAAAAAAAAATCGTTGATTGCAGATTAAACATCATATGTTCCCAACAAGCAAAATCTTGTACCTGGTTTAATGCTTTGCTGTCTTGCTGCTGCTCGCTCCATACTGTCCTTTACGCAGTAGTATAATTCCCGGCACTAACATATAAAAGAAGAGTAATACAATGTTATTTTTGCAAATTACTAAGGGAAAAAACCAGCAAAATTCTAAGATTCTACAAAAATAGCAAACTCCATGTGGTGCATAATGACAAAAAGCCTACAAAAGTTCAACCACATCTATTTCCTAGATAGTGTTTGCATTTATTTTTCAAGTTGACAGAGAAACGATTTCATATCATTTTATAGCACAAGCTATTGAAGAGTTCATGGCTTGGCACATGCTCATGAGCAATCTAACCAAGCTTACTCAAGCTTCCTAGCGTAGAAAAAGCCTCAAAACAATTATCACAATCCCTCCCTTTCTTTCCGCTTCCAGCAATCAATGTTACTAGTCATACTCATATGATCTATCTTTTTGTTATTCATATCAATTTCCTTACACCATTTCTTCTATTCATCTTCTCCAGCTCCCCCCTCTAGTATCAAATAATAGTTAAGCCATAATCTCAGAGTAAAATTTAAGAAAATTTTCTATCTGAATCCCAAGATACATGCAATTAATTTTCTAAGTAATTTCTGTAGCACACTGCTTTTGTCCTCCCTCCCTTTGTATTCACACCTGCATTATGATGATCTGGTCTATGTAAAATGAGTTTTTTGAAGCAGAAATCAAATCCCTTTATATATCTCAAAGATAATAACCTTTCATTACATTATGTGCATTTACAAATCTTTACCTCTTGTTTATTGGTCTTTGTGTAGGAGTTACTAGAGTTCTAAGAGTTACTGGAGTTTTCTAGTAGGTTTAAGCTTTTTCTTTGTATTTGCAATTAATCATATGGAGAAGAAAAGGGCTTTCATATTAGTGGATAATGTAGGCATATATTAAATAAAAATCAAACATGGGCCCACGGAGAAAAGTTTTTATCTATTTTGTCAGTTTGGGTTTGCCATTAAAAATGACACAATTAACTCAATTACTAAGACATAGTTTTATTTAGCTTTTTCCCCACAAATCTATCCCAATGTTTTTACTACCTTTATAAGCCTGCAAGCTCATGCAATACTTAGTAATAGTCATGCTTTCCTTCTTCTTACCAAAAAAACCCAAGTAAAAGATACACATGTAATTTCTTTGGGTAAATGACAAGGCATAATGCCAGCTTCAGATGTCAGTGCTGTTAAACAGCTATTGCAGTTCAGTAACCAGTGCTGAAGAGAGAATGCTATTTTTTGATTAAACGTGTAACATGACATACCAAGGATTTGTTTGTTCTATGCAGTTTTCCCTCAGTATTGTGTGTATTAAACAAGATGCGTACCTTCTTTGTGTAGAACTTGTTCAGTTGTGTCTCCTGCCCATTCCTTCGCCACAAGCACAGCACTTTTGTTTTGGGACAGTAAGTCATGTTGATGAGTTTCTCATACCACCAACGTTCATACACAGTTCCAATGTTGCTTCTCAGCACAATGCAATCATCACATACCTGGGAGCACAAAATATTACATAAGATTTCTAATATTACTTACTGAATGCTACCAGTTGCATTAATATTACTCTTGTCTCTACCTCCATGAAGAATATGTCTCCTGTTGTGTCTGTCCCAGCATGTACTACAAAAGTCTGCTTCTTGATGTGACGGCTGCCGCTGGGTCTCACAGGGAGTTCCCGTCCATTCTAGAGGGGGGAAAAAAAAAAAGCAATCATTAATGAACTTTGAAACAAATTTCTCCTGATCTATTGAAAAAAGTCCATTAGGTGACACTAGAAACATCTTCAACAAATGAAGGAAAAAGAAGTATTTTTAACACAGCTGACTGGAGGTAATTTTGGAGAAAGCCTTAAGCAAGATACTCTTGTAAGTTTAGTTTCAACAAGTGTGACTATGAGTTATCATAGCAAACAACAACATTCACGTTGGTACTGTACTCAGCATGGGATAGCGAGGTAACATTTACATTGCAGTAAATCGGTCTGCTTTTTCCCAATTAATTGTAAGATAATTTTGTATTCTTTCTGTGCATAAAACTAAGTTCCAAATGTAAAAACGCTTTGAAATATTAGCTTTCAAAGTGCCTAACTTGCATCCACCGTGGTGATGGTTGTGTTAAAGGCTGGCTAGTTTTATTAACTTAAGTGTTAACCTATATTCTTAATGAGCATTACAGGATGTAAGGTTTATTCTGCATGGCAGGTGATAGTGGAAACATTTTTGTATAGAAACTGATTGCTGTAAGTCTTGTAATGACATAGAAACCAGTGGAAAACTAAATACTTGTTACAGTCATAGTAAGAATAAAGGTTCCTGCCCACAAAAGTGATATTAAGAAAACATTAGGGTTGCATAGAACTGTGGTACTGAAATGTCATGTTTATACATATTTGTATTGCAGTTCTAATTATAATATTATGCAGTTATCAAACAGGGTCATACAATCACAGTCTTTATTCTATACATGTGAAGGCAGTATTTAACAATTAAATTTAATTATTTTTAATATTTTTAAATTAATGTTGCAGAGCATTTATAGAAGAATTTTCAGATTTTTTTTCCTCCACTGTAGCTCCCACAGGTACATCACTCATCACTGTTTTACTTACTAGATTGGCAAGCTTGTCTAGAATATCATTTATTTGCTGGCTGTGCACCAGTCCAATATGCGATTTTCCCATCAGACGACGCACCTTTTTCCTAATATCATTCTTGTTCACCTAGAAAGCAGATATAAAGACAGTTACTCTTCTCTATTCACAGGCAGCAGCTCCTATCTCCCCAAATCAACATAACTTGGTTTCCATTACTACGATAGCAAAACAACTTATCTCCAGCTCAGTCATGTTAGGGCCTTTTCAGCCCAGCAGTACAAGCAGAAGTTGCACGTACACCACTTTTCCCAGGTACTGGGCAAGCGATACTGTGCGCAACAGATTTTCTGCCTACTCTTGCACAACAAAGCAGCAATTCCACTACCCTCCACTTCCACCTACTGACATCAAAAGCATCAGTTCCCCATGTTGCCACTTAGATGATGGGTCTCATGTGCCAGGCTAGCTTCTCCACCTTTTCCTCTGCAAAGAGTTGGTTTAGTCAACTGTGGCGCCCTCAACACAAGAAATATTAAAATAAAGGCATCATATCTTTCAGAATTCTCACTCTTTCATGATCTGTTTCCTGGTCACTAGGCCAGGGCTCTAACAAACATTTCCAGATAGTCCTCAAACAGCAGCAGATTCCTCCTGAAAATTAACTACAGGGAAGCTCAGAAGCAAAGCAAATCATTTCTGCCCCAGGTGCCATTTCAAAAGGCTGTTATGAATGCCAGCCATCGATACTAAAGGCTTCAAGACAGTACACTCATGCTTAAGCACTGACTTCAAGCTAGATCGGACATTCTTTTTAATGATATTGCGATTATAACCTTAGTGCTATGAAGCATACAAAACAAACTCAACCTGCTTCCTTCCTTTGGCAAAAATTCTTTGCACTTGAAAGAAAGCAAGACTTTTTTTAGGTAAGAACTACTAACCTCTGCTTTCCCAAAACAAGAAAATAAATTAAAATACCAAGGTGTTGGGTTAGGAGGATTATGCTTCCCTTGACAGCTCAGAATAATTCACCTCTCTAGTAACAGAAGGCCTTCCAACTTTGCAGTTTCTACTAGAAAGCTGCCCTAAGATGAGATACCTTGGTACATTCTTTAGTCTCTTACAGTCTTCGCTCTAACTGCTTGAAAAAATCCTATATACAAATAATATATACCAAATTCTAGATCCACTACCTTTTATCCCAAAACTGATAATCAGGGGGGAATAAAAAGCAACCACAACAAAAGAAAACCCAATACCATGCAACCCCTGTTTTGCCCAGTTCTTCATCCCATCCTCACTCTCGAGCATCTCTGAAGATGCACTGAAAGAAACAATCGTTTTATCACAACTCTCAGATCCCCTGTATTCCCTTTGCATCTGTAACCCATTGGCCCAGAGTGATATCATTTCCCCCAGAAAACTGTTTTCTTGGGGATCTGATTATTTTCACCACACCAAAAGACACTCTTCCCCTCTGGGACTAACTCTGTCAACATCTGTCATGAGAGAGCCTTTTGGAACCAATATTATTTCTCCTCTTTTGCATCCTGTGATGAGAGTAACTGCACTGGTTATTATTACTTCAAGTACTGCAGCAATGAATGTCCTAATGATCAAATCCCACAGTGGTCTTCTGAAATAAACTCATTCCAAATATACTCAAATCCCATCTTAAAACTCAACTTCAGTTTCCATTTATGTCAGGAAAAATCATTACCTTCTTTCTCTCTCACCAGTTCCCCGGCCCTCATCCTCCCCACCCCCCAAAAAAAAAACCCGACAAAAAATTACATACAACAACTTCTTCCACTGGTTGGGTATCAGACATTCTTTATGGAGTGATGTCTCACCTCATCATTTAAACAGTGAAAGTTATCAAACTATCACCTATTCTTACTGTCAAGCTGTTGCACTGGACAGCACAGTGCATCAAATCTGTTACAGGTAAAACCATGCACCTAAGCTGGTTCTAAACATGACAAAAATTTTAGAAGACAGATTTTCCAGTGACTTTGAGGGAGGATTTGGATTATCTAAGAAATTATTCAGACTAAAAGAACGATATTGCTAGTAGCCACCTACAGCATTAAGGTGCATACAGACAGCACATTGAATGAGCAAAAAGGTTGCTTACTAGTAACGGCAAATTTCATGTGAAGTTATTGAAATGCATAATCACAATCTGCCCACATTCGGAATTTGCAGCTGTGAGGAAATCAGATTAGAAGATGCTCTCTACTTAATTTATAACCCATACTCTTAAAAATAAGAATATCCTCTAAAGTTATTAGTAGAAATAGTAAATTTCTATTATTTTAAGTGGCAATGTATATGCATACCCATGGCACAGACCTGTGTAAACTCAGACAACAATCTCAAAGAATCTCCAGGTACTGAAGCATTTTTTTTTAATTAGGAGACATTTTATAACATTCTTTTATACTTCAGTATTCTGAGCTCTGTGAACAGAGAAGTATGGTTTCAAGACAACACCAAAACAATATACTGCTTAAATCTGAGCAGTCATCTATTAAAAAGAGAAAGAAAAAAAGTCACCTTTATCATAAGCATATAAGCAATCATATTATGCAGCAGTGTAGCCAACAAGCGGTCCTCATCATCCTCCAAACGCTTTCGATCATGTTCTCCCAGGGACAGATACCTGCAAGAAGAGCTAGATCTGAAGCAGATTCACAGGCATTCTTCATCCCATTCACTAAAGCACTGGTAAAGGACAGATCACTATTTGTAAAGTGTATGGCAAATAAAACCTCCAAAACCACTAAGCCAAATGGGCATTTTCCAGTAAAACACTGCGATCACTATTAAACATTTCCATTGGGAAAGTTCTCAGTGGTCCACTGGGCTTATCCATTTCCTCTTTTCTGCAGTTGCAGCTCCATGACAATTACAACTGCCCAAAGAGGAACATAAACTTGGTGTAAGAGCTACCCGCCTTTAGAGCTTAAAAGTAGCTGCAAGGCAGAAGTGAACTGATGAAGGAAGCGCCCAGGCACTCCCTTTGTCCAGGTAGTTTGTGGAAAAGGAAACAGTTTTCAAACTAGCACCCCCCAAACTAGTTCTTATTTTGGCTACCAGATCCAACATTACATGATGGCACAGGTGTAGGTGGTACAGCTGCAGGTGGTAGACAGAGCAGAGAATGATCAGATATTAACAGAGCTGAGGGGAAAAAAAAAACCAAACTGGCAAGCAGGTAGTGAAGACTGATATCTTAGAAGTAGTCTAGCTTTAAGCAACCACGCAGATATTTCTAGAGTGGCTCCCTGCTGGTTTTTTTGTTTGTTTCTTTTAACTACAAACTGTAGTAAAGTAAAAACACCTGTAAGTGACTTTGCATTTTGAGAAGGCTCAAAATGCAGTTTCTGAAAACATTTATTTTTTTCAACACACTGATATCTTCCTTTATTCCAGAATATAGTTGTCTTGCCACTGAAATCTCTTGCTTTGCTACTAATCTAGTCTATTCCATCTATTCATACTGTGATTATGCTTACAATACCCATTTCTCTAGAAATACTACCTCTCCACAACAGTTAAAAAAATGTACGTCACAACTGAAGATAATATCTCAGTATCAGGAGATACTGGCCAGCACAGAGACAAAAAGGCTCATTTGGGAACAATCAGGTATAGTAACAAGGTTTACAAAGTGACAATAGCATGCTCAGCAGAATTAAAATAATTTGGTTTTTTTTTTTACTCTTTCAGCCCCAGGTGAAGCAATAAGGAGGAAAGAGGTGTACTAAAAAACTTTACCTGTCAATCATCTCCTGAGGTCCCTGGTCCATCCCCATTCCTTCTCTCTCTAACATCACAGCATCCAAAAAAGCATCTTCCCAGAACTGCATCTGGTCCCACAAAGTTGAACGCTCTTTGCCTATGCAATGTATACAAAATTGAGCATTTATTCCATTTACTCCTGTCAAATACTTCAAGATTAATTCCTGTTCCTTCCCACTCCTTGAAAATACCATAAGCCAACACACAATTAATCCATATTTAAAAAAAAAAAGGTTACTTTTAAACCACAAGCAATATTGCAACCAAAGAAAAGTGTAGAAGAGAAGACAAGACATATCTCTCATTCTAATTCACAGCATCTTTTCAAACCTTTACACAAAAGTGCCTCTCATCTCTATTCTTTAAGGAGTCTATCTTCTTCCATGTACTGTTACCATTGCCCAAAAGAGAGAGGAGTATCTCACACAAACACAGATAATGGCAAACACACAGAGAAGTGGAAAGATAAGATTATTACTCATAGAGAAGGTTTCCATTGCAGCATCCTCTAGCTGGTCCCAGACAGATCCTTTATCCCTACCTGCACCATTCCAAGCAGGTAGGAACGATAAATGGAAAGGATGAAAAACACAGGAAGAGAGAGCTCTTGATTAACAGCAAGTCCAGATGAAATACATTTCAAAAAAGCCAATATACTCCTAATTCAAGGATACACTTGAAGGCCATTAGTATTCTGAGTTTAGTAGCCCTTTGTTCAATGACTTAAGCTGAGGATCTTTTTTCAAGATCAGTGATACATTTTAGCCTTCCATGCATAGCTAAGTAAGTTCCTTCTCCCCTTTTTCCAACAGTTTAAAGCATTCATACTTACGAACAGCAAGAGACTTGGAAAAACTATATTTTATGCAAACAATACCACTCACACCATCTCCTCTTACTCTTATTCAATCTCCCCAGCAAATTTTTGGCTTTACTCTGAATGGCCTGATGCGCCCTCCTACTCCACCAGTACAGACAGCAGTAAATGGTTAAAAACAGTCTCTGGGAATGTAAAAATTCCAGTCTGCCACAGACATGACTCCACCTGAACTTCAGTCTAAAAGATCCCCTCCCTGCAAAAAAAATAGTTTACCCAAAAGTCCTTCATAGAGATAGACACGTTGGTTCCCATCCTCTGGGCCTCTCCCTGGAGCACTGCCTTTGCTATCCTTCACACTCTGCTTCAGATTGTGAGACTTCGCCTGAAAGCAATACAAGAGGTGTCAGACAATTTAACTCTGCTCCCTGCAGGGCTGTTTCTTGCAGTCCACTCTTGTGCTTAACAGATGCAGTTTGCAAGCTGTATTTCAGAGACACTTCTCCCACAAATATTCACAAAACAAATAAATTACTCTGTTCAAAGAGCAAGGTAATATACGTTAAAGTCCAGAGTCAGACAAAAGAAAAACAGAGACAGACAAATCAAAACACAGAGGAAGCAAAATGCTTCCCTGAAGGAAAACAGACAAAACAAAACATGCAAATCCCAGACTAAAGGAAAGAACAGTTCAACCTCTTCTGTCATCACCCATATTTCATGCTTATGCAGTAAGTTTGCCCAAATTCTGATAGTAAATCTTTCCTACTTGTTTAGGAAATAGCTGAATAGCACTGTCATTGCACAGACTGTGAAGAACAGAGGAAGAAATATGCAGCCTTCTCAGGACTACACAGAAAATTAATATTCACAAGCAGAATAGGATTACCTGAGCTCTATCTCATATTCAGACTACAGGTTTTTCTTTCATTTACCATTCATAAAGGTATGACATTAAGCAAATAATTAAAAATCATTGGTTGGAAGAACTCTGTGCTGGGACTATCAGCCAGCAGGAACTGTAATAATAAAGCTGGCCCATCTATTTCTCTACCACCAGGTAAACTATGGTGCGATACTTGACACTCATCATACATCATGTAGACCGATCATCTGTGTTCTAAACATGTTGCAAGGGTTCTTAAAATTCCACTTAGTTTCATTAATTAAGTAGAAAGCCACAGAAAACTAAGTGTTAAAAAAAAAAAAAAAAAGGAGTCCAACTTTAGTAACTGAGAAGACGCCCTCCTGCAGCTAAATAAGCAGACATGGTTACATCATTTTCATGCTTTTAGAGTAAGTCTGCAATGAAGCACAATGATTTCGTTTGTTGGTTAAAATCCTTTTACAATCTTATCAGGTTTATAAAATAATGAACACAGTGAAACTACTCTTAAGGCATTGCAAGTTGTTTTCATACAGCTTAATTTAGCCAAATGGAGTATAAAATTATTTTCTTGCTAAGATGTATATTAGAGGTTATACCAAATAATCAAGGACTTTAAAATACAAAATGAACAAGAAGTGCTCTCAGATCATTTGAATTTTACTGCATACAGACCTTCCAACTAGGAAAGTATATTTAAAAGTTATGATTACACTTCAAATAGGAATAAAGTAATGTGTTAAAGAAACAGAACAGCTGCTAAACCTACAATGGGTCATCCCTTTCCTGTGTCAAACAGTGGCTCCTAAGAAACAGGGGAAACCATTCCTCCTACTTAGGTAAGGTTGAACAATGCCCATCAATGTTGTTTTGCTTCTGAAGTGCAGTTAAATGTCCATTTGGTTGAGAGAAATACTGAATGAGGGGGTATTAAATCTTGCTAGAGCCTGTAACATGGTACAAGATGTGAATCTATTGTTCCCAAAGAACCATGTATTGCACAGGAAATGAAGAAAGGTACATGGATCCATACAAAATTACATCTTTAATATTTTAATATTGTAAGTCATTGCTGATTAACCCTTAGAGCAGAATCAGAGATCCTCTTCCACACATGCACACACATTGACATGATTACTGTACAAGATTTAATTTAAAAAAAAAAAAAAAAGGAAGTCTGCAATGCCCTTACAAAGATAGAGCTTGTAGCAGAGTTTGTCTCAATTTCACTGTCTGACACAGTGCCTCTGGATCCTGTCAAATTGCCACCATTTTCCACACTTGGACCATCACCAGCATTGCTACTCAAGTCACTGTCTGCTCCTAATGTCTCTCCGGAACTGTTACTAACCTGTGGAGAAAAATAAAGCAGTTACCTTCAACAGTGAAAGACACCGCAGAGAGAAAAGTTGTAAAATGTTTCTTCTTAAGGCACAAAATAAGAAGCAGTACAACTGAAGGACACTTTTGCCATTTCTCCTTCAGTAACATTATCTTTTCATCTGCAGAAAAAGATGGAGAGAGACTCAAAAAGCCCTTCAGAAAAATCACAAAACTGTTTAGGTTGGAAGGGATCCGTTAAGATCACCTATAAATGAGCCCCCTTGCTCAAGCAGGGTCAGCTAGAGTACACTGCTGAGCACCATGTCCAGTCAGTTTTTTAAAGTCTCCACAGATGGAGAATCCACAAACCCTCTGGGCAAATCGCTCCAGTGTTTGACCACCCTCAAACTGAAAAAAAGTGTTTTCTTGTGTTCAGATGGAATTTTCTGTGCTTTAATTTTTTGTGTTGACTGCCTCCTGTCCTGCTCAGTGGACTACTGAGAAGAGTCTGGCTCCCTTGCCTTCATCCCCTCCCATCAGGTATTTATAGCCATAGAAGGATATAAGATACGCCCTGAGCCTTCTCTTCTCCAGGCTGAAGAGTCCTATCTCTCTCAGTCTCTCCTCTCATGAAAGATGCTCCAGTCCCTTAACTGTCTTTGTGGCCCCAAGCTGGACTCATGGCAGTAAGTCCTTTCCTTCTTATACTGGGAAGCTCAGAACTGGCCATAATACTCCAGATGCAGCCTCACCAGTGCTGAGGAAAGTGGAATGATTACCTCCCTTGACCTGCTGACAATGCTTTTCCTAATACAGCCCAGAATACCATTGGTCTTTTCTGCCATGAGGGAGCATTGCTGGCTCATTGTCACCTTGTTGTCCACCAGGATCCCAAGGTCCTTCCCAACAAAGCTGTTTTCAGCCAGTCAACCCCTAGCGTGTACTGGTGCCTGGGGTTATTCCTCCACAGATGTAGGACTTGGCATTTTCCCCTTGTTGAACTTCACAGATTCCTCTCTGCCTGGTTCTCCAGCCTGTTGAGGCCTCTCTGAATGGTGGCACAACCATCTGATGTGTTGGTCACTCCTCCCAGTTTTGTATCATCTGCGAACTTGCTCTGTACCGTCATCCAGGTCATCAGTGAAGATATTGAACAGTATTGGCCTCAGTACTGACCCCGGGGGGTATACCACTAGCGACTTGTCTCCATTTGGACTTTGTGGCACTGATCACAACCCTCTGGGCCCAGTTATTCAGCCAGTTTTCAGTCCACCTCATTGTCCATTTACCTAACCCATATACTTTGTCAGCTTGTCTGTTACAGGAGACTGTCAAAAGCTTTACAGTAGTTGGAGTAAACAACATCATCTGCTCTCCCCTCATGCACCAAACTAGTCATCTCATTGTAGAAGGCTATCAGGTTGGTTAAGTATGCCTATGTAAATCCATGATGACTAGTCCCTCTTGTCTTTCATGTGTTTGGAAACATCTTACAGGAAGACTTTTTTCCCCAAGGACTGAGGTGAGGCTGGCCAGCCTGTAGCTCCCCAGATCTTCCTTCTTGCCCTTCTTGAACATAAGAGTGGTATTTACTGTCTTCTAGTCTTCAGGAACCTCTTCTAATTACCGTGACTGTTCAGAGACAATCAAGAGCAGTCTTGCAATGGCATTAGTCAGCTCCCTAAGCACTTGTGGCAGCAACCCCTCAAGAATCATGGATGTATATGTGTATCCAGTTTGTTGACATGCTCCCTAGCCTGGTCACCCTCTACCAAGGGTAAGTCTTTCTTGTTCCAGATCTTTCCTCTGGTCTCAGGATCCTGGGATTCCTGAAGGCCACTTTTACTGGTAAAGACTGAGGCAAAGAATGCCCCAAGTACCTCAGTCTTTTCCATCTGTCACAAGTTCCCCTGCCCCATTCACAAGAAGGCCCACGTTTTCCCTAGTCCTTTCTCTTCCTGCTTATGTACTTGTAGAATCCTTTCCTGTTTCTATTCACATTCCTTGCTGGATTCAACTCCGTGTCCATATTAGCTTTCCTAACCCTATCCCTGCAAGATGAGACAGCAAATGTATACTCCTGGGTCACCTGCCCCTGCTTCCACCTCTTGTATACTTCCTTTTTATGTCTGAGTTCAGTTAGGAGCTCTTCACTCATGCATTCAGGCCTCCTGCTGCCTTTGCTTGGTTTCCTGCTTTTTGGGATGGACCTTTCTTGAGCTTGGAGGAGGACACATTTGAATATCAACCAGCTCTTCTAGACCCCTCTTTTATCTGGGCAGTATCCCATAAAATACAATTTCTGGGTCCATTAGAGAAAGACAATCAGAGTATTATTCTTGTTACATGCTGGGAAAAGATCACAGAAAGCTAGATATTCACAGATATGCGGCAGCTTAGGGAGAAGAAAAAACAAGAACAACAACAAAAAGGAGAGTTCCTGGGGTTCTATCCATGGAATATGCCATATCAGATAACATGTGGTAGGGAGCAGGCTCATTCTGTTTTTACTGAATACATTCCTGGTACCTTTTCCTTCTAGGCCTTGTAGCTGATCAGAAAGCAAGCAGACATTTTGATATGATTCAAGTGTTTTAAGGTAATACATCAGAAAGTTTGTTCTTGTTTTTAATGCATCAAACAATCTGCCTTTTTTTGCTCTCAGGTTACATTTTTAAACTTCTTCATAGATGGTTTATACACAACTAAGGCATATTTATAAAATTATTGCAATTCACCAGTTCCATAAATGCACCAATACATAGGAATATGTAACAACAACGAGCACCATGTATGAAGGATGCAATCTCCTAATAAAGCACTAAGAATGTTCTGTGAGATACACATGCTTGCCACCCACTCAGAGGCTCTGGAGAGAGAACTCATAGACATACATTATGCATGCGTGACAGTATGCAGCCATACCACACAAAATGTAGGCATGAAATGCCCTCCCCCACTTTTGCAAGCAGTGAATCACATCAAGATTTCACTTTGGGCATATCCTACCACTGTGCTAACTTCAGAATCCTGGCTTGTACTTCGGACCATAACTGCTGGTCCTCCGCTGGGAATAGAGTCGAAATCACTCTTCTGCAATTAAAATACAGAAAGAACAGGAAGAAAAGCCACATTAGTTTTAATCATAAAGACAGAACATCACTTCCCATTCCTTCGGGGTCTTGAATCACACGCCTTCCGCTTCCGTGGTTTATTTAGCCTGCCAAATAGAAACTACTGCATGTCAAAAAGATCATGGGGTCATACAATTGAGAAGTTTGCAAAGATCAGTCACCTACAGGAAGGGGGAAAGAAATTTTACTGAATGAGACTTTCAAGAATGCTCAAACCCTAGAAGTCTTCCCACAATTAAGTAGTTAATAGAAGAATCCACTCTCTTACCACATAAATAAAGCAAGCCACATAAATAAAGCAAGCATAGGAGACACTGACCTGAGAACCTGAAGCCAAACTGAGGCCACTGTCTGCACTGATTTGGGATTTTTTCTCATCCGTTTCTCCCAAATCAAAGTGTTTCACACCTTCTGGCCCTGAACAAAGGAAAAAGTAAATCATTACTGTACCAAGAAAAAACAGTATGGCAGAAAGCAGATGACAGACTGAAAGCAAGAACAGTACCAAGAAAACAAATTTGCTTTCTTATTCCTTTGATTGCTTTTATTCCTTGGTACTGTAAACAACAAGGCCAGCAGGACACATGTGCCATTCTTAAAAGGTTAGTTTGAATTTCAAATGCTCCAAAGGCATAGTCCAGGAGTGACTATCACTAAACAGTACCTTTGTTAGCCATTCAAGAGAGAAAAGAGGACAGACAAAGGTCAAGTAGCTTCCAGTTACAATAACACATGCAGAGCAGTTGCCATTCAACTCTAGGAAGCCACTTCCTTTATTCTTAGTAAAATAAAGGATACTTAGTTACTTAAAGTCAGAATCCTTTTCTGAACAGCTAATTTGCTCAAAGTCTTGGACTGACTTTGTTAGGTTGCCACAGCAACAATCTAGGCAAAAATCAGGCAACACATGACAAGAACATAAACAGTGACAACTGGTGTTACACCAATAAGAATTTCAAGGAAGAAGCTTGTATGATGCTGTACTTCACAATATTCCCCAATTACATTAACAAATGGCTCTCCAGAGTTGGCAATCACTTAGGTCAGTAGTGAGAGAGGGAATCAGCAAGCCTTAAGTCATGCATTCATTAACCCACCGATTCAAAAACAAATAAGGGGAAAAAAAGGATAAAGAACTTTATGTTCAATTTCCCATGCAGTTCTAGAATCATATCATCTACTGTCCTCTGATGGGATGGCAGAAGGAAAAGAGAATGATGGAGAGGCAGAGCCTGAAAAGAAATTTGATAAGCACTGAACAAGGTAAATAACGAGGCAAGAAAAGAACATGTTATAGACTGTACACAGAATGTCACTACTCTCAGAAAGGGGAAGAGACTGAATGCAACACTTCTGCCATATCCATATCTGCCAACTATTCAGTAACAGGAAGACATGATCAGCAGCTGGAATATTTGTATTATAAACCCATGACTATCTCCAGTATCTCTAAGCAAACAGTGCCACTATCTCTTATAACCACTGATCACAACAACCTGGGAATTATGAACGTGTTTGTATTATATGTAATATTAGAGAGGGTAAGACAGCGAAAAGGAAAGAAAAAGGGAAGGGAGGAGAGAGAGAGAGAGAAGGATAATATACAAAGATTTGTGGGAGTGAGTTTGAGATGGTATGTAAACTCATGAATAGCAAAGCCATAAGCGGGCTGTGCAGACCATACTAGCTTACTACTCAACGACCAATTCTCCATGGGAAGTGTTTTACAGAAAGTGTTCTTCATTTGTTATAGTATTCTGCCTCTAAATCCATATGCCTTAGTTACTGCAAATCAAATCATCAAAGATTCTAACAAAGAGAAAGTATAAACAAAATTTTAAAAAAAGAAAAATAACTAAAAATATCCTTTCTAAGAATTTGGAATCTTATTTTCCACTGAAATATACATTGCTCACTTCTAGAGGTTTTATTTCCACTCATTCAAATGGCCACCATTTCTCGATCTGAATAACGATGCAGCAAAAAGTTTTATATCTCATTACTATGGCAAGAATACTTAACTTCAGCTGTGTGTTTTAAGCAATCTAAGAGTTCCATGTCCCAACACATAATTCAGATGTATTTCTGGTAATTTGACTTTTAAAGCAAGTGAAACTGACTGAAGCAGTTCAGGTACTTGAGAGCTGTGGGCAATACTGGTAACTCAGTTAAAGGAGCACAATAACCACAATCACATTGTTGGCACTTACAAACTTCCCCTTCCCTTCTTTATGGAGTTGTATGTCTAATACATATAAACCACTAAAACCTCAATGTATTCCTCCCAATGTAGGCACCTACCTGAAAGGCCCAGCTTGGGAGAGCAGGTGTGTGCATGTGCTGTGTGCCTGTCTCACACACGCTCCTACCTCAGCAAAAAGCAATTCAGATCTTAAATGTAGTAAGCTGTACTGCAGAGGTGCCCCATTCTCTCTGAACTAACTCCAGATCCTTGCTTGTACTTAACTGAAGTATTTAACTGAGGAGCCTAAAACTAATGTAGCAAATCCAGGCTTAGTCAGAATGTCAGGAATTTTCACCCATCCATCTTAGCTATTAATACTCCCCAACCTTCAGTCTGTAAAAGGGGCATCAACTCTGCAAAGTAGAAAATACACTTACGTTTAGGAAACACCTACCACATCATGGTTATTATAAACTGGATATTGTCCTCATGTCGTATGTCCCTATTTACAACAGTGATAACCAAAATAGCAAAACCTTGTACTACACCTGCAGGTAATATATATTCAGTATTTTATTCAATGTCGTATTTCAATAGAAGTTAAAATTTGTGTAGATTTAGACTACTATTTAGACTGCAAACAGCCTCAGACTATTTCACTCCTTTAACATGGGATATAAAAACAAAATCAGGTTTATTCCTTATTAAGAGGCTATTCTCTAACAGCCATCACTAAATACAATTCTTCACATACACCTTCTCTCTCCCCCTCAAAAGTAATTCTTGTTGCAGACTGTCTGTGGTCATAGATTGTTCATGGTTGATGCCATGAAAAATTTGCCATCCCACAGCTTGAAAGAACAGAGACTTCTTCATTCCAGTAACATTCAATCAATCAATATATTGATGTCAAAGACTTGCTAAGCAAAACTGGTCTTTAAGAAAAGAGATGGAATTATCTTAAAATCCTTCCATATACATCTGATACAGTGAGGATGCAGAATATCTGCTTCCCCTTTTGTGAAGAAGGCAACATTCAAGGAAGGAAAAAAAAAAAAGGGGGAAAAAAAAAAAGAAAAAAGACATTTGAACACAATTTCCCCAAGGCAAATGATCTGTTTGGTCTCCTCTATAATGCGGGCTTTCTTGATAGACCTTTGTTCTTGTGGACATAAAAACTGTGTGCCATAGATGCAAGCTCACCCTGCACCTGGGGAGTTGGCAGTTATGGGGAGGCTGGAGGAGTCAGTTTCTACATTTTTCAATTTCCTTACTCGTTTTTTCCAAAGATTTTTGCTTTTTCACTTCCTGGTGCTTGTTCCACAATTCTACCCAAGATGCATTGAAAGCAGGAGAGAAAGAGAAAGAGTCAGCAGCTGGTCAGACAGGTGAAAATGGGGAAAAAAATTTGAAACAAAAACCCCACCCCTTCATCTCAAAAAAAAAAAAAAAAGGCAGAAATTTACGACAACTACTGAGTGAAGGGTTAATTAACACCATTTTACAAGAAATCAATGTGAGGAATCAAGCACTGCATCATCTCTCATTTGCAGAATTCAAATCTTAGAGATGACTTCACACAGTGAACCAACTAAGGAAAAAGAGCTATTATGAACACATATAATGCAATTAATCACCTTTCCTGAGAAAGGCCTTTAAGATTGTCAGATATCTATTCCTCCAAAACGTATCACAGAAGCTCTAATTAACAGAAACATTTGACTGTCTCTAGTTTATATCATTGAAAGGAAAAGGCACAAAACCAGCAATTCCAAGAAAATTAAAACTGTAGGTTAACACAATATTTAACCGATATTATATCTCAAAAATTATCACAAAGTTTACAAGTACAAGTTATTTTTGACCTGACAGCATTCTTAAGAAATGCTTAGCTCTGCCTATCAACCAATTCTACATGCAAAAAGCTGAACTTCTCTGCATCCACTTGTTCCTATCAGAGTATAAAGAATGGAAAAAAGAGAAGAAGAAAAATGAGCAAGATATCAGTCATGCTTAATGCCAACTTCCAAAATTCAAATTAGGTCACAGCACTCCAATCAAGTCAAGGAATTCCATAAGCAAATCCAATGCAGAGAAAAGGAAAAAAGTCTGACGTCTGCATGCACTCATTTCATTTTAGCCCCGAGACAAAACAGTGATGGGGCGCTTGCACTTTTCTATCACGCATATTCCTCAACCCTCTGAGATGCAGTCATCTTTTCTGCTCAGAAACATCAGCTCATTCCAGGTGCTGGCCTGTTGGCCAAAGGGAACATTACGAGCTGACATGCTGAACTGACTCCGAATGCTGGGCACTGTCCTCTCTCACTAGCAGGGTTGAAGCTGGGAATGCTACAGAGGAAGATACTCTTAGAAAAGTGGCAAAGGGAAGGAAAAAGAAGCACAATGTTCTTCTACTGCTCTTCAAGGAAACTTGCTGAGCAACTAACAGGCCACTTGAAGCATGTCAGAAACCCATCCCACCCTGCAAATGGCAGAAATTAGGGCAAGACAGGCTCTAAAAAAGTTCTATTTAGCAAAATGTCTACTGAAAAAAAAAATAAAAAAGGATAGTGTTACAATTGTGGAGGAAGGCTCCAAAGTATTTTAATTAAACGTATCAGGAGCAAGGCAAAAGTAGTAAGGGAGAAAAAGCTAAAAAGACAGCTGCTAGCCAACTGATTTCTGTATCTGCTTCATGATTGATGGATGTTCCTTCAACTTTCATAAGTACACAGATGGATAAGATAAAATTGCTTATGGATCCAAACAGCATCCTATAGGCTTATCTAGCTGAGCACACACTGACACAGATAACAACCTCTTTAAGATGCACTGAATTTGTTGGTAAAAAGGGCTTTGAAAACATCTGGCCTCTTAAGTGCTCAGTCTACGTGGCTTGGCTTTAAAAACCATCAGGCTGAAAGCTACAATATCTGCCATTAAATTACTGTTAGCTGACTTGCCTGTTAATTCAGGGTAGAGTATATCCCAGCACATTAAAAACAGCCTAGATTACCCTCAACTACTTTGTCAAAGAAGAAAAGGAAAACCTCAAATAAACTCAAGAGGCATAAAATACTATGCCTATGACTTTGTTACGTGAGCCTGAACTAAACACGACAGCAGGTCCACAAAGGATCTGATGCAGACAAAGCAGGTAACAAAATCTTTTCTGTTTCAAAAAAACTGTTAAAATAAAGTGATCTGCTAGCATTAAACAATTATTTTAAAAGTAGTAATGGAAATTTCAGTAAGTACTGGCATTTTCATTAACAGTTACTGCAAGTGTGCAATAAAACCAAATTAACCACTAACGTAAAGGGGGAAACTATTAACTATTAATTTTAAAGCCACCAGTGTCCTAACAAAAAGGCCAACACTACAGGTGATGACCATGGACCCTGGAAGAAAAAAACCCCAGAAGTAAGCAAATAATTGGTGATCTTTTAGAAAATAAAGTATCAGAAGCATCATCTTCACAATGCATTTCCTAGCAATTAGGTATTAAAGCACAACAAAGATCAATCCTCAACTGATAAAAACCCATCACTCTTCACCTCAGAAATAAGAATTTTGAATACCACCAGCCTTCCCTGTTACATGGGAGCATCCTACATACTTCAGAGGTACACAAGAAACCATAAACTTTCTGAAAACTGAACAAGAAAAGGGGGTCAAGCAGGAACGCATCCACCCTGAACTTCAGAAAACTCTGTGAACCTCTTGGCTATTGCTCCTGTAGTACAAGAAAACTGCACACATTCAGCTACCATACCTCTAGACCTCAGAGACACAGTTCAATCACCCCACTAACAGACACTTTATGTATAGCTATTGCAAACAGGGCCATACATGATTTTACTCCATCATGCTGATGGCTTCTCATTCTAGTATTCCTCTTGTAACTAGGTCAAAAGGTTAGCAGTCCAATTTGTATTTTGTCTATACAATACTAACAGATTAATTGAGAGTTTTATTTACATACCTGCAACCTGTGGCTGTAAGCACCTTCCAAACCTCATAGAATAAGGAACTGCTGAGGTTCAAGGGACCTCTGGAGATCATCTAATCAAACCTCCCTGCTCAAAGCAGGGTCATCTAGAGCAGGCTGCTGCAGGACCATGTCCAGTCAGGTGTTTGCTATCTCCACAGATGGAGAATCCACAGCCTTTTCTGGCAACCTGTTCCAATGTTGGATCATCTTTACATAAAAACATTTTTTCTCATGCTTAAATGGAATTTCTTACAAATACTTTGTTATTTCAGTAACATGGAAGTCTTTACCAAATGCTTCTTCCCTAAATAAGTTAGTTTGAATGAGAAAGTCTGCACTTCACTACAGAAGGACTTTCAGCCTAGCCGTGACTAACTCTGGTCCTGTATATCCAAAGTATTGTCTTATACTGATGCTTCCATAACAGAACATAAAGGAAGTACAATAGCCAAGTAGCTTTACATTATCTTCCTGCAACATAAAAGAAATTCCCTTTACTTCTAGATCTCAAGAGTCAGATGAACATGGACACTACATTGGTTTTACAGCAATTTCTTAAAGACTGACTTGTATACTAGTTCATGGTTCTTGGTGACAGACAAAACCAGTTAGAAAAAAAGGCTTCAGAAAAAGTATTAAAGTCATTCAAACTTTGATCAGTTTTGGTGAAACTGTATCCTTCTTGTAACTTAGTTCCACAGAAGACAAGTGGAAATCATTGGAGCATCAGAACCACCAATAAGAATTTACCTGTTGCCTGTCCTTGAAGATTGTGAATTGTTTAAGGCTAATATTCTGGCAACAGTAGTTAACATATTAAGTAGCACTTCTTTTAAAAAGCACTTCTTATGCTTCTTCACAAACATGGACTGTCTGATCTCTATGATTTCCATTTCTATGAGGCTTTAATTTCATCTGAGGGAAAGGAGCAGTCTCAGCAATCCAATCAAAAGATTTCTCTTCATTCTTTAAAAGGACACTGGCCTAGCATCTGTTTTATTTTAGTTGTGTCAGAAGCATACTTTCCTTTTTCTCATTTCTACTGAAAAGAAATTAAGTACCCAGAGCAAACCAAACCACTAAACTGAAATTCTGGCAATCTGCATCTCTTTTAGCTCCCTGACAGATTTTCAAATAGAGTACAAGACTAGTTTTTGAGCAACTGCCTCCAAAGAATTTCTCTCATATGCTGATGGTACTTTTGTTGACAATCCACAGCAGATTGGATCCAACCAGAATTTTTTTCCCCTTTTTTACTCCCCCCCCACCCCAAAAAAAAAAAATCTGTAAAGCCCTTTTTACATAAAACAGTTTAAAGCCTACCTCTAACTTTTTCCCAGATATAGGTGAAAGCTATACCGGCTAAGAAATAGACTGGGAAAATTTCCAGTGACCAGCCTAGCAGATGCTGTTTAGAAGGACACGCATTCTATTTGCTATTGCATAGAAGGAAGATCCATCAGTCCTGCTCACTGAAACTGTAACACTACAACTAAAATATTTTTGGCAGTTTTTATTATTAACAATCAGCACTTCCCACTTCTATCAGGATGCAATCTAGATAATCCACACATAGTCAGCAATGATATTAGAAAACTTTTGTTTCATGTAGTCCCTTCCACAGTTGCCCTTTCCAAAGTCCTGCTGGCCCTGTTTCCCTTTTGCCATTTTCTGTTGCTTGAAAATATGAATCACAGAGCAAAAAAAAAAAATGTTGTCTAAAGTATAATGAAATTCAGAAACAATTAAGATTAGAAAGCTTCTGGGAGAAAACTGCCCTGGATAATTTATCCAAGAGTAGAGTGAAAACACATATGATTATTCTTTGTGATCCAAGGTGTAAATGAAGCACGTTACAGCAGCAATGTAGTGTGTTAAAATGGAGAGAATGCAAATAGAACCTAGTGCCATAATAGAAGTCCCTCCTGCACCTCACATGCACCTCAATACACACCAATGGAAGCAATAAAATTTTCTTCCTTTAGACTTCTTGTGTCAAATTCCCTTGGCCCTTTGCCTGCAGGGCTCGGTGCCTTTGGCATCAGCTGAGGTACCGGCAGCTGCATCGCAGGTTTTGGCTCCACTCTTGGGGATGATGCAGGATCCTTGCCAACTGGAGTGACAGATCCATCTGTTGGACTTCGTTTTCTCTTTTCTGGTTCTTTAAAGAAAAAAAACAAAGTGTTGGAGAAAAAAAAAAGACAAGAAAAAAAAAAGGTAAGGAAAAAGGAAATGAGAGCAGAAAAAGGAAGATGAGACAGATGGTCTCATCTAAATCATTAAGCCTGGCACCAAAACAGCTCAGTCCCACATTTATTCCCATAGGTCACTATGGCTTGCAGATAATTTGACACACTGGTGGAAACAGTAGAAGAGAAAGCCAGAGTGCTGGTTTTGGGATACTCAAATTATCTCCTTTCTGTATTTGAAACCTAGGAATCTTCTTTGACACAGTAACTATAGTATCTCGTCTGCCTAGTTGTACAAAATGAAAGAACTCTGCCTAAACTACCAAGAATATCACTTCTACAATATAAGCAAGCTCCTCTCACAGTGAAAAGATGACAAATACAATCATCTTTGATGGGTAACACTAAATGAAACTTCAGTTAGGAAAAAAACTCAAAAAACTATCAGCTTCTTCCATCGTTCTCCAAGACTTCTTATAATCATATCTCCCCAAAGGCAGTTTGGATTATTTCTCTGTATCAAACTCCACAGTTTGACTTACAGCAAAACTTTCAGAATAGAATAATTAAAATTAGATTTTCCATAAAGAACTTCCTGCAATCCTGCACAAACTGTTATTAATCCTGCACAAACTATTAGCTGATGAGGCTAATAGTCAAAATTTCATACCCTGATATCTAAATTTGTCATACCACAAGCCATTGTGATACGTCTGTCCAGTAAATTAAATATTCTGCTATCAGCAACACCCTTCCATTTAGCTAACAACTGAAAGCAATCAACACCTAACATTCAACAGACTGAACACCGCCATCTTTCAGAGCAAAAGTGTTTTCCCAGTTCCTTGTAGGTCTTTTCAGAAACCTCCTCATTTTTTTCAAGATGTGATGATCAGAACTGGAAGCACTACCTCAGCTTTGGGTCTTGTTAGTGACATATCCAGAGACAATACAATAGTTGCATCCCAAATCTACATTCCCAGGTTTACACAGTGCCCCCTCTCCTCCAGTTTTTACAGACACAGTAAACAGTGGGAAGTTCACACATAGCTGCCATTTTCAGAGACAGTGCTGCCTAGGACATAGTTCCCAATCCTGCTATTATGGCCAACTGTCCTTGTTCCTAAACAGAAGTCCTTTTTTTGGCCATATGAAAATAAATTAAAATATAACCATGCTTTATTAAGATTCAGCTTCCTCTAGACATATAACCTATATCCATCATGTCCTGCTCAAACAGTATGCATCATATGCAAACTGTACAATTTTAGGATTACTAGATCTCTACTATACGTTAAATAACATAAGGATAAGCACTAACCTCTATAAAGCATTTCTAGAAATATCAACTCATTGAAAACAGGTAAAACATACTAAAGAGCTAAAATTTGACTATAAATCAAGATGTTATGCAATGATGAGATAAGTCCTTCAAAGATGCATCAAGGCTTTAAAATTTTACATCAAATTTTGTCTATTGTGATGACAATTTACTGGGTAAGCTCTACTTACTATCAAATTATGGTATCTGGCATTACATTAGCAACACTTCACTCTGAAACCACTGAGTTTTACATCAGTCACTCTATAATTTTGCTTAGGATAAGTGTCAGGCTAAAAGGCTTATAATTACCACCATCAGCCTGTTCCCCACATTCAGGACTGTTACACTAGCACAGCCTTCCTTACCTTCCTCAGCATTCTACCAATGATTGGAAATGAACACCTGTAACCCACAGGGAATCTAAGCCAACTCATAAAATCCCTGATGCAAGCCACCCAGAACACCAACTATAAAGTTGTTTAGTAGATGTTAACTCCTCTGCTACAATGAAATAAACAGCTTTTCATCATTTGAGATTACAGCTGAGTCAGATATTAAGCAGAGAGGTAGCTTTCTGTCATCTTTTGCTCTTTTTTGTTACACATGCATTTTCTTATTTTGCATTAAGAATCAGGTTTTAAGGAAAAGTTCAAAATTAAAGAGATATTTTCAGACTTTCCTCTCCAAGAGTTCTTAGTGATATAAGAATCATTGCATAATGCAAGGTGGTTGGTGAGATGTAAGTCTCATATGGTTCCACATTAGAAATATCTCCTTCTCTATTCAGGTTGTCTGCAATAACTTGCCAAGACTGTGGTTGGGACAGTGTTTGCCGAAGGTCCCCACTCTTCAGAATTTCCACTTCATCTGTACAAGTCCCAGGGTTTGTACCTTGCTGCACAGTTTTCATTTTCAATTAAATAGCAGTATGGACATTATTTCGCTTTAGTCCCGTTACATATGTGCAAAAGAATGGTTTCAAGCTTTGTAAGGTTTCAGTAACAATGGTACAGTTCTCACCTATTTTGAAAGTGTCATAGAAGCCCTGAAATATCAGAAGCCACAGAGCAGCTACCGTCACAATAAGGATCTTGTCTGGTTCATAAACACTGTATTAACATTAACACTTTTCTTACCTTTGTTGTAATAGTGAGTATGTGCTATCTCTAGCAGGCCAAAAACACTGGCCATGCCTCCCAGGCCAGCATTTGCATATGACTGCTCCAGGCTCAACACGGTGCACTTGAGCAAGTCCAGCATGCCTTTATAAACCTTGCGGCTGATCTCCTGCAATGAAAAGCCCGTTAGTGTTGCTATTTCAGAAGTGAGAAAGTAATTCAAGAACATAATTTCCAAAACTGCTATAGCATCAGCTTTTAGGAGGCAATTTAACAAATTTCTATGAATTGAGCCTCAGCAGACACCAGGTATGAGGACCCTGCTGAGTTCAGCACTGACCACATCCTGTATGACATCTTGTCGAGCATCTTCTTCTGACTGGATTGTGCGATTCAGCTTGCTTAGTACAAAGACACGGAGCTGCTCACTCTCCAGCAGACGTCGGACTCTCTTCATGTTCAGCCAGCCAACACCTTGCCCATCAAGAACATTGTGTACCACCTCCTTCAGGAACTGCTGGTTCTCACTGATGGATTTAAGAGGAAGCAGGCAAAAGTCAGCCCTCTGCTTATCTTGGTTTGCATGGGAAGAGAGATATGGCCAGGACACACACAGAAAAAGCATTTCCTATAAAATCTGAGTTTGCAAGAAAAAAAGTTCAAATCTAGCTATGCCTGCTGCTAACATAACTGCACACAGCCCAAGCTCTGTTCTATAGGTGTAGTATCAAATAGTTTATTTTGTTTGTTATTTCTAACAACAAGCCATAATCAGATTTTCCTCTAGACCCTCTAGCTACTACTCTACTCCTCACCTTCACAGCCCTCCTCAGAATTCATAGGAATCCTCTATGCCACAACCTTCTCCCACAGCCGCCTTGTCTGACCTGTAGGCTTTCCTTGAAAGAGGAAGCGCAGCACTACTAATTGCACTGCTGCAGCAGCCTTGACACATGTACAGCTTCAGCCTGTTTTGCCACAGGGGAGGGAACGATAAGAAGAAGGGAACTCCTGTACAACCTGCTGCATTCCCCAGTCTGAACTGCAGTTACTGTTCTTCATTGTCTCCCAACCCCAGCAGCTCAAAGTAAATTTCACTCTACCTGTGACTGCTGCACAAGAAAGGGAGGAGAAAGCATAGGCACAGGTCAGGTAATGTTTACTTGCACCATTCTCAGTCCCTTCCCAAGGCTTAGAAAAGTGTTTCACATGAATTCATGGAATCGAACTCTTTCATATGACTCAGGTGATCCCCAGTATGGTGCACTAAAACTCCACTGGCTGGACTACCTTGTTCAGAACAGACTCAATTACAAAGAATAAATACTGAGTTAAAGTAGCGACCTAGAATTTTTTGGATCTCAGACAGAAAGAGGATACATTTTGGAGCACAGAAAAATACGTATGTGCGCAATTAACTGTAAGACCATCCATATCAAATCTTCTGGGACAATATGTGCAAGCGTAGGGCCGTAGAAAAATACTATTTAGTTTTCAACAGCTAGACTTCTGAGGAAACATTGGCCTAGTGTGAGACCACTCTAACAATACTTTATACTCAAAAAGCTATGAAAAATATTA
Organism: Grus americana; assembly: GCF_028858705.1. Classification (NCBI taxonomy): domain Eukaryota; kingdom Metazoa; phylum Chordata; class Aves; order Gruiformes; family Gruidae; genus Grus; species Grus americana. The sequence goes on from NC_072856.1 coordinate 27,161,271, forward strand.
CCTGGAATTGCTAGTTCGTCCCTGAGGCGATGGAGATTCCCTCTTCACTGTTGGGCTGTGCTTAATGACTGAAGATTTTTGATCCACAAGGGCCCGTCTGTTTCCTAAACAGGAGGGGAAACAGGATGAGAGGAAGGGGTGGGAGGAAAACACTCTAATCCCAGGGCAGTAACAAGCAATGCTAAGGTTGGCTAACACACCTATTCGGATTACAGGTAACAGACTTCAAACAAAATGGAAACTCCAAAAAAGCAGCAGCGTATATCATATTCTAGCATCACACATCGGCAGAAAACAGTAATGGGAGTAATGCAGAGAGAAAAAGAGAAGATGGTAATGGGAGCAGGAGGTGAAAGGCAGGAAAAGTTTCGCTGCTCTGCATGCAGTTCCACAACAAGAACCATCTTCAAATTAGTCACTATATGTAAAAGCATAATGCATTGGGGGTGACTAGTATAGATCATGTGGTACTGGTTACCCAGTGAGAAAGGTAGCCCAAAGTCAGGCATAGGGAATGCTGGAAATTGTTATATCATGCACAGCTCATGCTGTAGGGAACCCACCTTCATTGCTTACTGGGCCAGCTTCAGTAATAATCTCCATTATAGTATTTAACCCAAATACTGGGACACAAAATATACAATTAGTAGTGTACTACAATATCTACACTCCCCACCATCAGCATCAAAAGAATCCAACTACCAGCTTCTTCCCAGCCCTCCCTCAAAACAAAACCCAAATGACGTTAGAGCAGGAAGGATGCTTGAAAGCCCAAGACGTCAAGGGCCAGTGTAATTAGAGATAGTGCTTGACTTGAAATTTGGCATCGTGGAACCAATGTATTGCATCTTCAAGGACATTATTGCACATATTGTATTTCAAGGGCACTATCAAAAACATCCACATCACTGAGGAAAAAATATCAATGGATGTGCATGAAATAAAAATTAAAAAGGAAGATGGAAAGTGGTCAAACAGCAGCAATGAGATGGAGTCCCAGCATCATTTCCCATTACAGTTAGAAACACAGGGTACCACACACACTTGGTAAGAACAAGTTAATGCAGCAATTTTATACCTGTACAACAGACACAAAAACATTTAAAAAACAGTGAAATGCCCAGTGGGAAGCCCAGTGAGCCAGCATGCACATGTAAATGAACACAAACACACACACACACACACTTGCACATGCATAAACCAGACTGAGCTACTCCACAGAAATCCCATCCTCATATCTGCATAGTAACATTAAAGGCCCTACAGGATTACAGTAGTGAACAAAAGAACACCAAAGTGCAGAAAATGAGACGCAAAGCATGAACGTGAAATGGCAAACCCCATCACTGTTTTCTTCCAATGCATGGAATCAGTCATTAAGTTTACCCATGGAAATAACCCTGATGTGAAGCGTGTTTCTTATCCAGTACAACTGGACATGAAAACGTAACCAACTGGTAAAAGGTTGTCAAAAACAGCTGTGCAGAGTCTCTGCTAGTGTTTTCACCATACCAGTCCTGTTCCTCCTCATTTTGCACACAGGGAATGATTACTTGTCTCAAAAACAAAGTCCAAAGCAGAAACACAAAAACTAGCTTTTGGCCTTTGTTTCTACAAGGTCAAAGGTCAGCAAAACATCATACCAACCTTCATCCACATCCCTTCCCACTTCCAGATTAAAGTAATCTTTACCGATGAAAATGATGAGGAGGAAAAAATAAATGAAAAAAATCAACATATTGAAACAAAAGCAGTAAGTTCTAATCAGATAGAATAACTCAAAAGGTAAAATAAACCTTTCCCCAGTTTAGCAACTGAAAGGTCTCAACACTAAGACACCAGCACATGCTCAGTCACCCTGCTGTTACTGCATCTGGTACAAGGACGACCAGGCTAACTGTCTACAGTAAGAGGGTCATTTCTCTAGTGTCCATTCAGACATGTTATCTAATGATACTGCAGACAAACAGGAGATGTTCCAATGAAAAGACTGTGCACATAAGTTAGGGATTGTTCTTCACTCTGAATGAGCTTAAGTATGGTTATAATTTGATTTTGATCAGAAATTTTCTATTTAGTGAATGGAAAAGGCTACAAACACTTCTGAAACCTATGTAAACTGCAGTCTCCACAGGAGGTTAGCATTATCCCCACTTACAAATGCAGCATCATTGCTCTAACAAGTTACCTAAGGCTAATCATGAAGATAGAGGCAGTACAAAAGTAGGACCTACCTCTTGGTTTCCATTATTTACACTAAGTACTTAAAATAAAACAAAATACAAACTAAAACCAACAGTGACAGTGTATCCATTAACACAGGCTAGACTAGCCAGTCTCCCATTCCAACACAGCCCAATTGTTGGGAAGAAGTCTGACTGAGAAACATCAAGACGATTTACTATCTAGATACTTAAGACAGGTACTACCCAAACTATGTCACCCCCCGGATTCCTGTTAGGGGTAAGACCTCAGACAGCCAAGTCACAAGAACTGTAAAGGCTGTAGAAGACAAAGGAAAAAAGGGTTACCTTTCAGGCTGGGAAAGGGAGTATTCTTGTCTCTCCCAACTTTGGTTGGTAGGGCTAAGTTGGACAGACTGAAACTTGTGCTGTGGTTTCTGTACAGGCTGCCTATGACAGAAGAAGAAAACAGTTACATGCCTAAGGCTCACTGCATGCACGTGAACTTCCTAAACCTCCTGTAATTCACCTTCTTACTCCAGATCCTTAATGATAAAATTCTTCTTTGTTACCCAAAAGTCTCACAAGCGTAACATCATCTTATTTGCACTGTAATCACACCTGTTATCAGATTATTCTGAATTGTGCAAAAATGTAATTCTTAGCTTTCATGTTACAATCACTGCTGTTGTATCTTTAAGTCTTAAATATAACAGCAATATCCACCTGTCTTCCTGTACTTAAACAGGTAACCTGACACCACCTGTGTCTTCTAGTTCTTTTTAGGAGCAAATAAATGGTGGGGGTCACATGAGAAAACAGGATGACGGAAGATCTCCAACATATGTAATTCTGAAGTTGGGATTGTGCACTGTGCCTTGTGAAACACTGTACATCTGCCACAGAAATGTTATTAGGAGAAATTAGGAGAAACCAAAAGTTTTTCCTATTACAGACAGATCTTAAGAACACAATAACACATCATCATCTGGTTAAGCCTGTAAACAGCCTGAAAGCATCTCATGTAGATCAATGAGCTGATTAACACTTCAAGATGTTCATTTAAAATGTCAGCATACTTTTTCAATTTGCTTTGGGTTTTTTGGGGGGTTTTTTCAGCCTTATTTTAGTAACTATCATTTTACCAGAAACATCCAATATATTTTCCCCACTGCTGCAAACTTCTTGCACTGCTCCCTGCTATAGTGCAAGACTCAATTGGCCATAACTTCTTTCACTCATTAAAAAACTCTAGATCGGTTTTCCATACCTGTGGATTTTATTATTAAAATATAATTGAAAGTAAGTGACCAAGTCAAGAAATTGAATTTAGGACCTAAATACACAACATGGTAGCATGGAAGGCATACTACTCATAAGATTTTTGTATCAACTTCATGAAATTGCATAATTTTTTGTTTAAAAGAAACTGAAAGAATTTCTGATCTGTGCCCTAAAGTGACATATAACTCAAGGGCCTAACCACATAACCAAAGTCCTTCTTACTGAAAAATACACAAAGCAGTAGTTATCAGCAGTGTAGGTTAAATAGGTCCTGTGACTCCCAACATGACTTCCGGAGAGCTGGTAACAATTTGCCAACCAAGTCATTCTCTTGACTAGTCATCCCTCTATTCCATCTCACTGTAAACTCTAGTATCATAAATATAACCAGCTTAATGAATGCATTAGTACATACTTGCAAAAGACATGATGCCCCCAAAACCTTCACTGCTGTTGTTGGAGACGGTAGAGTTTGGGGAGCTGGCCCTGGAATCTGAATCTGCATCAGAATCATTGGCCAGTTTTAAACTGTTTGGACGGAGTAACTTCTGAGACCTTTAAAGAAATTAAGTACAACTGTTATTAGCCTTCCCCCCTCCCACCTCAAATCAACACATTGTATGATTGTGTGAGATCAATGCTGGTCTCATTCCACATCAGTTTTTACCACATTACCCTTACCTTGTGGGAAAGAAAAAAGAAAAAAAGAAAATCCCAGAGAACTGAAGCATGTTTGCACTCAGGCTTTTATTACCTTTCAGGGCATGCTGAAAACTTGTCTGCAAAAGGGCATTAGTGGGTTTGGGGGTGACAGGGTTCTGCTTTGAGAGCAATAATAAGAAAATCCAATGTCATCAATCACTATAGTATCTTTCCCCCAAAAGACAAAGCTTGACAACAAAAATCACGCAAAGGTTTCCAGAAATCAGTAGGTTATATACTAGAAAGAACTGGTAATTCTGTTAGCTCCTACTGCTTATACAAAGGCGAGGAACTGAGGGAACTGAGCAAGTGCCTTTACTCAAACCAGAAGGGTTTGCAGAATTTCAGTATTAAATGTCAGCGATCAACAATGCATTTCAGGTACAAAAGACATTTGAATGAATGAACGTTAAACTACAGGAAGCAGATGGAAACCCCAACAGTGCTGTACAGAAACACAGGAGACAAGGAGGACTTGCCTGCTTCCATTGAGATTCTGGTTAAATCTTGGGGTGTAGCTCTCTTCCTGCTCATCATCTTCATCCTCCGTAGGAAAACCATACTGTGGTTCAAAGTATGGATTGTCATACTCTCGCTTCCTCACCACCCCTTCTGAGGAGCTCATGCCGCCAGCTGTGCTGTCACTCTCACGATGATCCAAGCTTATCTTGGGAAAGCTTGGTTGCAATGGCAAGGAAGGGAGATGGTTTGAAAATCCAGCAACCAACTTCTCTTCCATTTCTGCTGAATCTGCTGACTCCTGTGGACCAGTCAAATCATTGATCTTTTCGCTAATTTGCGTTACATACAACTGAAGGGCAGGACAAGAACAATTATTTCAAACTGGGAAGTCTGCAGGGTCCTTGCTGTTTGTTACTAGGCCCCAACCCCATCCCCACTATCCCTGGCTCTAATCTAGGATTTTATATATACGCTGCAGTACTTGTGCACTGGGACTTACTCCCATGTCAAAACAGATCTTACTGTAAGTGTTAGCTCAGGATAATGGCTCTCCATTACCCTGTTTTGAGCTTATGCAAGCAACTCCCATTCTTCCTAAACGACCACAGATTCATGAGTTTCCCCACCCCACTCCTTGCTCCTCTAATGCATCAGGTCTTTCCAGACTCTATAAAAGCAACTCCTGCAGTCACAACCTGGACCACTGCTCTCTGTTAATGCTGTGTTTTTCAGTGTATGGGAGGAATTATGTACAGGAATGCTCTGTCCCACCATAAGATGGTACCAGTAAACTCCACCTTGCTCAGAAAGTCCAGAAGGAGCATGCAATTTAATCTGTGCATGGTTTCACAGTCCTATTAGCTTTTACCCTTCTCAGAAAAAAACACGTGCATTCTCCCATTCGTTATATCCTAATATGCTGATCTTGGGGCTGAACTCATCTCAGTACACACATGATTCACTCCATGGATGACAGTGCTGGGGCTGCTACTGGCTGTAGTACTGGAACTTGAACGAGGCTGGTTGTTCTCTTGGGAGTTTTCACTGTCCATGGCCTGTTCATCCAGATCCCCTGAATATTCTTGAAAATCGTCAAATTCCACTTCACTAGCGTCACCAAGGGCTGCGTGAGTCAGGGGGTCAACATCTGCAAACACATCATTTTGCATTAAAGAACACTGCCTTCCTCAGCTTTCTGCCCATCTAACTAAAGATACCTAGCAGATGAGGACTGCTCAGTAGAATAAATTTGCATAAAAATTTATGTTGTAAAGGGCTTTTGGAGGTCACCTATTCCAAATCTCTGCTCAAAGCAGGGGTAACTTCAAAGTTAAAGCAGGTTTCTCAGGGCCTTGTCCCGCTGAGTTTTGAAAGTCTCCAAGGCTTGACAGTCTACTGTGATCCTGGGAAGCTAAGGATTAACTACACTAACCATGAAGATCTTTTCCTTATGTCCAAGCAGAATTTCTTTTGTTGCAACTTATGATTATTACCTCTTGTCCTTGGGACATAGGAAATGTGTCGGTGTTCCTAGATTTAGTTTATTGAAGAAAGTGAGAGTTTCCCACTCTCACAAGAGAAGCTATTGCTGCAGCCTCCATATAAGCCACAGAGAATGCATTTTCCTGTCCCCACTAGGATAGAGCGACTCATTAAAGCCAGCACTGAGAACCAATGTGGGGGCAGGAAAAACCTCGTACTCTGCTGCCCATATTGCACAGTATCCACTGGCAGCAGCAGGCTGTTTCCAAATCTAGTGAGCCTGTTTTGTTCAGCAACACCTATTTCTGTTCTTCCTCCTCCCAGTGTCCTTCGGAAGGCATTGTTTATAAGCAGGAGAAATGTCTTTTTCAGCCTACCACTGGATACTGTGGTAGTATAGAAGACACTTTTACCTCAGAGCAAGACTACAACAGAACAATACTTTGCTGTGATTCAGGGATTTAGGGGAGGCATTTTTCCCCCCACAGTGCAGATGAATGGGGAAGAGGAACCTATGTGTACCTTGTGAAAGTAAAGCTCAAAGTTACTCACTTGGGGTATCACCATTAATGTCACATTTCATCATCTCACTGACAAAGTCACCGAGGGAGGAGTAGGAGGAACTTGAGTCGTCATAGTCGACACTGTCACTGCCACTGCCACAACAGGTGAGAAAGAAAGATGAGTGGCAGCATAACAGCAACAGCAGGGCTCGACGTTTCAAAGATGTGAATCAGCACTCTTTTCATGGGCTTCTTAAAAATCTTATGATAATAGTCTCTACAAACAAATTTCTGGCAAGAGTCAGAAACCAGCTTCATGAAAGGTCAGAGCAAATGAAATAACTTTGAGGTACATGAAGAGACAATATGGGAAGACATTTAAAGGCTCTCAACAAAATTGATGAGGTCAAGCAGAAGTGAGCAGGGAGTACTGTACTGATTCTCAGTGTGCATGTGTGGGATGACTTCAAAGGAACTGGAAAGTCACAAGTAAAAGCATTTCTTTTTTAAACTAATGATAGATCCCACTCTGACAGAATCACTGGTGTTGTGTAGAACATAGAAGATTTGGCCTGAAAGATCTCACAGACTAGCAGAGAATGAAGGATAATAAAACTAGATGCAAAACTCTGGGAAATACAGCCAAACTGCTATAACAAAAAAGTTTACTCTCACTTTACTGAACACACTAGGTCTCAAAGAGTGGGTAGTACTAACCAGCTTCACATAACTATGTGCACTGAATAGAGATTTGAAAGAGTGGTAGGATGGGTGTGAGTACTTGTAGTACTGCAATAGAAATAGCCAAAGAACAGCATGGAAGAAAAAAGCATTAGGTGGGAGGAAATACCAAATGTCAAGTGGCATACAGGTAGCAAAAGAAAACAGGAAAATACAAATGGAGAATCACATCAAATGAAGACTTGCGAAGACACTAGCAAAGGGTTAAGATGTTGCTGTGATGACAGAGCAGTGAAACAATTTACTTCACTGTCAGTATTCTGCCCAGACAGAAGAAATGAAACAGCAACCTGGCAGGCTAGAGGAAAAGGCTGCAAATGAGAAGCAGAAGGAGAGGCCAAGCAATCTGAAGTAACTATCATGTGACTAGGGTCATGCTCCCACTAACCTGTCATCAGTGGGATCAGAATCTGTTTCTTTCTCTACTGGGACATTCAGTGCTTCAGCCAGCTGTGAATTACTGTCATAGACACGATAATGGATGGGCTGCAGCTGGTGAGCATACCACTTCGGTTTGTCACCAATCAGTGCTGGGTCAAACATGTCTGCACAAAAAACAAGGAGAGAGTTAATGCAACTCATTTATTGGTGTCAAAGGCTTCATTCACAGTGAGGCCACCCCCTACTAAGTCTTGCACAAAGGAAGGGACAATCTCTACTCTAAGGCGGCTACAAGATTACTTCTCTGTAAGCAAACAAGACCAGAGGTAAAATTAATTGGAGGCATGAGTGGCTAATAGCAGGGCTAACTTGGTAGAAACACATGAGGATATACATAAAAACAGAAAAGTGTTCCTTGAACTGGATTTCCCTCCCCAGGAAGAATAATCTGGTATTAAACTAAGTCCTTCCCTAGAATCTCTCTGCTTTTTAAGTTCCTGCATTACATTCAAGTGCAGGAAAGGCAAGACCAAAACTTACTGTTATGAATTCTTTGGAAAGCATAGTTAGTAGGGTTGAGTGACCATTCTCCAAAGTATTCTACTGCCTGTGTCCTGGAAAGCTTATCTGCAAAAGGTGTTTGCTTCGGCCTAGAGGCAAGAAAAGAATTTGCCTGGAAGGCCACTACTGGTCGTGGGAAGAGACGAAGAGTGCGAGTATGCATCTGGAAACCTTGCAAAACATTTGGCGAGTTGAAGAATCTCACCATAGCAACCCTAAAATGAAACAGAGGACAATATATCAGATAATAAGACAGAGCACAACAGAAAAGAAGACAGAGAGCCTTTAAAAGGTACACAGTAGGTGATGTTTCAAACCTTTGAAGAATGGTAACCCAGTACAAAAACCTAAGTCTTCTTAGAAAACAGCTTTTTTGGTAGTTCAAGGCTTGTGATTTAAGTTAAGGATACAATATCAGACTAAGTCCAGGTAAAGTGGATGATCTATAGGAAAATGCAAGAAACAAAACACCCCCTCAAGATACATAGTTATGTTCATGCAGTTAATAGATCTGAAATAAACACTGCAATTTCTGCTCTTTTTTTCCCATGATGCAAAGTAGAACCTGCAGTAGAACCTGGAAGATGCTGCTTCCACCACAGGACCCATAGAAGTGTCTGTGCAGCCTTCAAGTGCAAACTTTATGAAGACGCAACACTACCTTCCTGTTCAGCCTCACCTGGTAGCCACATCCACAGAGTCCACATCATTTCCATAGATCAGAGGGTTGAATTCTGTGGAGGGAGTAGACTGCAAATCATTCTGCGGTCTTCCCAGCAGCAGTGGCACCTCCTGCCCCTCGTGGAACTTCTCTAGATTAAGAATGGGCTGAGTATTCAGACTCATGCTGGCCAGTGCCTAATGAAGGACAATATCATGCACATATTCAGCAAGAAAAGTTATTCACGGAACAAGAGAGAGATCAGAGCTACCCTGCCCTCTAGGCAATTGTGACAATTGTGCATGCTCCATTAGTTTGTCTTAAACCATCTCCTATGCTGAGTCAACAAATATCTCCAGGCCCTTCTTTATGTGGATTGTCAAAACGATCTCCTCAATGCTGAAACAGTCCTGGAGCCAGCCAAAGGGTAGCACAGAAGTCCACTTTGCTAGATTGTTCATGACATGAAAACAATCCAAAATGGACCACTAGTAGTATGGCACTGTGTACAACTTAGTGGAGAGTTATTCCCATGTGTAATTTGAATACATCTTGGGACCTACAGGCCTTGAAACTTGCTTTGCAACTTGGCCATTCAACCAGTGAGTTTGATATCCCAGGACAATGTGAGGACACCTTTACACAGGCATCTGCCTGTATCTCTGCAAACCTCCACTTCCCATCTGAATGAGGTCTTCATCTCTCCATAAGTTACCATCCTCTTCAACCCTCATAATATCTTCAGGGAAATACACTGGAGCAGCACGAGTGGTAAATCAGTCCTGGACACCCAAACCTATCCTAAATCTTCCTCGTTTCTACCATTTGCCCACTGAGTCTTCATCTTTTTATTTCAAAAATAAATATATAAAACAAAACAAAAAACAAAACTCCAAAGGAAAAGGGTAAAATGGAAAATTGAGGGGAAAAGAATAAAATAAAGAACCTTGTTGTCAGGAGTGAGCAGCTGTTTCTGAGTGATTGCAGTCATGCTAACCAGACACTGGAGGCAAGATGGAAGATCATATGATAACACCAGCAGCCCATCAGAGCCAAGACGAACACATGACCACAGAGAAACAGATGGAAGGAAAAAAAATATCTATTACTACCAAATATCACAAATGAGAAGAAATAAAAGGGACCACAAAATAGGCACATCTTGGGAGACAGGTCTAACTGCCCCACCCCCAAACATTCACATCTGGCCACTTTGGAAAGCAGAAAGGCTGCTGTCCATATTGATGCAGCTAAGAACTTTCTACTGCAGTATAAAAACACATATCCTGAATTTTATTCATTGACACTAAGACCCAGTGGCACACAAGGCTGTTAACCTTTGTGACATGGGCCACAATTTAGCCTTCTCTACTTTGTAGAGTAACCAATACCATTCCTTCTCCTTTGCCAATGGTCAACTCTTAATGATAATGCCTATAGGAATACATACGGATGTAAGCTGGATTTGGGTGAACACTCTGGAGGATTTAAAATATGTCTTCAGGGAAATTGCAGTGTGTTCTTTTTTTTTTTCCCCCTAGTGAGAGAATTTTACTGAATAGTGCCTGAAATTGCAAGGGGGTGAGGCAGAAGTTGGGGAAGGTGGATCTAACAAAACTTCAAGCAACACATCGCTTCCATCTGTGCTGACAGCAGGTACTAGGGTATTATAGAGGTTATACACCTTACTCTCCTGGTCTACGAGGAGAGAGAAAGAGCAGACCTCATCACATCAGTAACACACTTTACCTTTAGGTACTGCATGCAGCGTGCATAAGGAAAGCAGAAATAAAGAGATAAAACCTGCTTGACACGATCAGCCAGGATGACCCAAGCTGATTAATGGCTTAGCAGGACCTGAGAGGAGAGACTGAGACCTCACACACAGATCTGTGAATGGAGGGGAAACAAAGATGATCATAGCTTGATGGATCAGGTCAGAGTATAAAGCCCACATGGCAAATGTAAGGAGGAATCTGGAACTTTCTGCACCAACTGGAAACAAGTTAGCCCCAAACAACAGTAAAAACCAGAAACCATCTGTTGTGTCCAGGAGCACTTCAAATTATCCCTTACCTGGCAAAGAAATTAACTGCAGTTATAAGCCTCAGCGACCACTCACTTTTCCAAATTAACTTTCTCCATTAAGATAGAAAAGCAGCAACTGGATACCTACCACTTAACATCTGTATCAACTGATACTGCTTTTCAAGCTCAAAATGCTGTTGCATTCTAACACAAGGGATGTTCTAACTGGTCAATGATACAAAAGAGGCATCTTAAACAGGCTGACAGAAAATTCTTAATCCTGTGCTTCCCCTGCAAATGACAAAGGTGGAAGCAGCAGAGACAGCAAAAGATGAAACAGGTAACAAAAACTACAATGAAGTCCTTTGGAGAAACTACAGAGAGATCTGAAACCAGATGAAAGTCTCAGATTTGGCTTAGTCAGGAGAAGACAACGTTAGAAAATCATACAGCTCAGGAAGCTCAAAAGAAGACACCACTATAACCTTGTTTAATCAGCCACCCTATTGATTAGCCCACCTCCACATTCGGAGAAGTAGACCTCACCATGACTGACCGAGGGGCACTTTCTTGAACAAGAGTGTTCTAGTAGTCTGATACGTTTTCACATCCATCTGATGTGCCAGGATACACACCTGCTTTTAACACATTTTGCTTTACATTTGCTGATCTGCATTCTTATTCAGTATAGCAGAAGAGCTGTGCAAGATTACATCTGCTAAGTTCTACTGCATCTGAGTCCCTTCCCCAAAGTGCTTATTACCTGTTTCAGATGCTTTTTCAGCTCTGAAGCTTCTGGTTCTGGTAAAGCTGGCAAAGATTCTGCATTTGTGGGAATGATCACCTGAAATTAAGCACAGCAACAGACTAAAAATTCCCAAGCTGTAGTCATTTCCAAAACAGAATCTCCTGAATATCCACCACTCCAGAGACCGAGGAATAACAGCCATAAAACAATTTTTTAAAACCTCACAACACAACCCCCCTCACAGACACCTGTATCAATACTTTGATTTTCACTTCTTTATGCTTGTTATTGTTTACAATAACACAAATGATGAAGGAGTTACTTTATCATTTACCACAAAAAAGAGAAGTTTGAATGAACCCACACTCATCCTTTGGAATTTCCATCAAGTAGAAGATATTATACACATTTCCCTTGAAATAGCCTTGTTCGTGCCCCAGTAGAAAGCAGAATACATGGTCCCATTTCAATCATGACAACCAAAGCTACTGGAAGGCTCTTAACAGACTGGGTTTCTTAGGTAGTGCCATAAAAGACAGGGTCACAATTACTCAAGAAGACAGCTTTATAATTTATTTGAGGATTTATCTTCTAATTATATATCCAGATGGATTAACTGAAAAAGAATGCCCTATGAGCAAAAGAAATGAGGACCTTGAGACACAACGAGGAACGGAATCCTAAAATTTAAGGGACTAGAGTGGTGAAGGTAGACTGAGGCCAGGCATTCTTAAACTCTCTGTGGATACCTTGATGAAAGTGCACAGTTCCCTGGAAACAAAGCCACAAGTCCTGATAGGCACCACTTACCCTATTGGTATCCAGGTCAATAAGCCACACATCATCGGGCATTTTAAAATCCAGTTTGTAAAGGAAGAAACTTGCTGGAACACCAATGATATAAGGTGTAGGGGCTAGAAGCAACTGAGAGAGAAACTTTAATAAGGACAAGATCTGCATTGGATATCACCATGTTCTTCTCAAATATTTATTTATTAACTACAGTATGTTTATAGCTGAGGAGACAACAAACAAGGCATTGATACATAAGTAATTCATTCCAGACAATAGAAACATTAACAAAAAAGAATGAATAAAAGGTCCTGCTCAGAGAGCTTCAATTTTCATCTAGAAGAAAATAAATTTCAGCCTCCCAAGCCCCGCCTCAGGAATGTAATTTATATAGCTGCATGTCTCTTTTGGAAAAAAACCTTAGCTAATCTAACAGCTTGCCATGTCTATTATGGACCAAGAAAAAAGATGTTCAGAGTAAGAGCCTAGCTAGAGAAGCAGCAAGTCAGATGAATACACCCTCAGCTCAAACTGAGTCTATGCCATTGTAAATACGGCTTTACCCTTACCCTTTTAATCATCTCTAGCAAGGAGGAGAAACACAGATTTTTTCAAATGTATGCAGAAAACCCAAGGGGAAATTCAGGTTGTTTCTGATAAGGGAATCGGCAGAGGGAAATGGTTTAAATCAATAAGGCATGTATCAGCTTGAGCCCAGTGGCTTGGGAGGCTAATTTATTCTTTAAATCTAGAACAATTGGTCACCTCCAATGGGCAGCACAAGAACAAACCTGCAGCATCAGTTGCAGAATAGCGCTGAAGTAGTAAGATGGCCTGAATTCTATCTTTCCAAGCAAAATAATGAGCTCCTGCGGAGAGCCGACTATTGGCAAAAGCCAGGCTCCCAGCTGAACTAACTCAACACTTCATATTTCTGAGGAGAATAAATTGCAGGCAATAGTTTCTAAACCTTGAATCAAGAACCCTCAAGAATCCTTAAATATTACTCTGGAATCTCCCCAACAAACCTTAATACTCAGTTGGGGGGAGGGTAGGGAGTAAATATCGTAATATTGTGGATCTATGGCATTTCAGTCCATTGCTTGTGAATTACTGTAACCTACTGCTTTGAATCATACTATTCACTAAGCATGCTTTGAAGATATCCTAAATAAGTGGTGTTACCTGCGATTTAAATAGTTAGTAGTGCTCAAAGAACATTATTTGCAAGGCACACTTTGCTACAATCCCTGAGGAAACAGCAGGGAAGGAAACAAGGACTACTCCTATATAAGTTTCAGGCATCACAGAAATATCCTTTGCAAAAGATCAATAAAGGAAAAATATGTACCTGTTCTGCAGAGGCCATGCAGGTGGGAAGCAGAGGGATCACTGGGAACATGTACTCTAATGGGTAGATCATAGCTACAAAGGCCATCACAGACATTGAGAGAGCATTATAGTCTCGAGACTGCAATACAACCTGCAACCAAAGAAATTCACGTTAGCACCGCAGCAACCATTCACTTCTAATACTCCCCCCAGGGGTATACAAAGATCACAGCCTGCAGGCCTCTACACATCCAGCCTGCCTTGGTTTTGGAGTGGGCAGAGCTTCCGACATACCTATCAAAGATCAACTCTTCTCTTCTTACCTTGTGCTCCAGAAGGATGCAGGTCAGCACCTGCAGGCAGGCATCCACTCCCAACAACTCCAAAGGCAGATGTAATGGAAAATCCACCAAGGTGAAGCGGGATGGATCAGGAAGAGCAAAGGTCAAAGCTGGCTGTAATTCATGGGGCAAGACTTCTACATCCACCCGTTTCTGACCAGCAACAGGCATTGGTGAACGGAGCAGCCGGTATATCCAGGCCTCAATCTCCCGCAAGTCGTGTAGCAATGCACTAGACTTTTCTTCCACCAGGAGGGAGCCTGTGAAAATCCTCCACATTGTATCCCTGTCCAGGGAGAACAACAAGGTTAATACTCCCAAGAGCTTCACTTGTCAGCCACTCCACAAGGCTCTTCCAGGGAAAGGGAAGATGCACCGAGAATTAGAAGATGCAGCTAACAAACATTTGGTCACACAGAGGAATGGAACATAGGGAGTTAAGCTCACTGAAACAACCACAGTGGCTTCTCATCCTCCACTCTTCCTTCAGCCACATGTAATGCACAGGACATTAGGTTGTTAATAGGCAAGCTCAACCTTTCACAAGCTGTAAGGATTCAGTTTCACCTTTATACTGCTATCACTTCAAAACTATTCTACTTTTCGAGGTCACGGCTTACAAACCACATGGTAATTCAAACCTGCTGCTTTACTTTTCCCAGAGATGTAAGCTTAGCATTCCTTCTCTTGCCCTCCTCATCTGTCACTCGGTTCTTCTCTTTAAGAATAATGTCCAACAAGTGCAAATTTTTCAAATGCCACCTGCCATTCAAACACTGGAATACTTTAGCATCCCTTTCAAAAATCAGATGAGCTCACAGAATTGAGGAAAATAATGAAATTTAGCTTTTTTTCTGCCTCAGTAATTATCAGACTAAACTAAGTGACAAAATAAGCTCTCTTAACAGATGCTTCAATTTAAAAAAAAAAAAAAGTTTTGATCTCACAGAATAATTTTTTCCTCAACTGTCAGTGGATTCACGTGATAAATCTGCTAATGCAGGCATCAGTCATAAGCCCAGGACACTCTCCTAGAACTATTCCAGGGCAGTAACCCAACAAGCAGGCTACTGCTCTGTGAACAGGACAGATTTCCCCTTTCATGCAAAAAGTAATGAGCTTATAAAGATGACAGTGACAGATGTCCTATCATTTTTTGCTTCTGACAAGTTTAATTTGGAGTGTACCAAGCTAGTTAACTCACATTATGAGCTATCTCAGAGCCCCAGCCCTCTTACTATTGAGATAATCCCCTCCTTCTCCAGAGATTAATTTTATATTTTCTCTTTTCAGTTAGCATATTGGAAAGGAAAATATCATTCTGGAACGTAGGTGTCAGGCACAATAGCACAGATACAGATCCAGGACTAATGTACATAAAGACTTTGTTCCTTCTGTACCCTACAGTGCAACAGCTTTTGTTGCATACCCAACATTATAATAGCAGATACGTAAGATTACTACATTACATTAAAAATTCACGTTCCTGCTAATTTGCTGTTACCCACTCCCATTCCCATATGCTTCCTGGATAACTCCTTTGTTTTCTACCTCTCCTCCCCTCTCCCCTTCAAATATTGTACTTTGATCTCTTTCAGCCGTTCCTGCTTCTCTAGTCTTTTCTCTCCCACACTGAAGTTCAGATTGTTTCATAAGCTCATTAAGCACACTTTCATCACTTCCCTCTTGCTCCAAGTGGAAATTCTCTCTGTTATTTCTTAGCCGTTTCTAATTTGCCAGAGAATCAGTCCTAACATATACTGCCATGGAGCTTATATACCAAACCAACAATAACAGCATCAGTGCTCAGCTTCAGAAAAGATCATGCTCAGTCAGTTGTTAGCAAGACAGTGCCTCCTTAGGGGTATCAAAAATGAAAATCATACCAGGTGACAGAATCAGACAGAGAAGTTTTAAAGAAATCATCACAAAAATTGCCTTTTCCTACTGTGATCCTGGGTTAAAACAGCAAAAAAGTCAACCATTGGTGTTTGGCTGCTTCTGCAACCATACCTGCAGCCACAATCTTCCATGCAGACAATTGCAACCCTGGACACAAACAGTGGGAGAAGAAAGATCTTTCCTCCCCCTCAACATACCTCTGCACCCCACGAGGAATCCCCAACTTCTTGCCCAACAATCTCTCACTACAGCAGTCCACAAGTCTCTTGAGGGTGTACAGACACTCACGGAAGGTGGAAAAGAAGGGATAATGACTAAGGATGCACAGAGAAGTCAAGGTGCTGTTCCGAGAGCGATGGCTGCCTTTGGTCAGACGCTTACTGCGCGGAGATCGATTCACATCTGGGGTAGACTCCGTACTTGGAGCCTGCAGGGAAGAACCACTCTCCGAACTCTCAGTGCCCACTTCCTCTTGGGGTGCCGATGCATCCCCAGATTTGGGGATTTTCTGTCCCTCCCGAGCTCGATGCCCCCCTGTGCCTTCTCCCTTCTCCTTGGGTACTCGCTTCTGGAAGGACCGGTAGAAATTGACACAGATGCCATAGCGAATGACACCTGTATCCTTGTCTGTGAGCGTGAAGACAAAGGAAGTGTCATCACGGAAGCTCATGCGCTTTTGCCGTACGCTCAGGCATCCTTCTGGCTGGCAGAAGAATACAACATCAGGAGGTAGAGGAAAGTCCGCATGGTCTTCTAGAGGGTAACGTCGCAGCAGTTCAGGAGTCTGAGCAACACTATCACTACTTGGCTGCCTACAAAAAAAGCAAACAAAAAACCCATACATAGTTTACTAATGCCAATAAAAGTCTTTGGTACCTCCCTACTAACATGTAAGGAGCCTGTGGGCTCAGCTTCATCTTTGTTTCTTCTCTCTCCTACTACCCAGGGAAAGCACAGCTTCTCAGTCACTAGCCACAATGCCCAATCACTAGCACAAGGCCACAGTTGCAGAAGGCTTAAATTAAAAAATCCATACCATCACTATCAAGGCCCAACAAGGAGTCTGTTCAAATTTGACCAAGAAAAGGACTTTCAGTAATATGTTGTTCCCAGGAGAACTTCATATCGTCTTGTTTCTCTGACTGTGACTTCCAAAATGAATTTAACTGCACAGGTCTCTGGGCAACACTTGGGCAGGAAATACACTGTCCCTCTCCAAATATACACTCAGATGAAACCCCCCTGGATTTCAGCCATTTATGGACAAGATGAAAAATGAAATAAGAAAATCCATTATCAATTCCTAACTAGGAAAACCAAGAATTTACCAGGAAAGAACTCAGATTAATGGTGGACTGATATGGACCTCATCCTGTAAAATTTTCATTAAAAAGTTCTAGCAAGCATAGATATACATATTTCTGTGTTTGATTTTCAAGTTGGATTTGAAGTTTAAGTTACTATAAAAGCTGGGTAGTAATATGCAGACCTATTTAATACTGTGGCTCACCAGCCTTTGTACCACAAATCACTAAGGGAACACAAAGACAGAAAAGCAATACTGTTTATTGCTAATTTTCCACCAGAAGAACAGATTCTTTCAAGGTATTAACTGTTTTCCTACCACTACTTTTCCATGAAAGTTACTGAATAACTGCCAGACAAATAGTATGAGATCCACATAGTGAAGGAAGAAAAAAAAAATATATCCCCAGAACAACCTCTCTTTTTGTTTGACTCCTTTGCTATAAAGACCGATCTCTCACCATTATCTAAAGTAATTAGCATTTACTATCATGTTTACTAAATGAGATGTAGGAGACCTGGCTTCACCATCACTCTCCTATGGGATCGCATAGAAGACATCTTAACACCTTGATACTTTAGATTTGCCCATTTCAAAATACAAATGACACTTGCTTTTCTCTTATCTGAGAGGTAAGAAACCCCAAACAAATAGTAATAGAATGTGTGTAATTTACAAAAGAAAATCACTGATGTAAATAGCTCTGCTGATTAATTCTCCCAAACTAATACTTTATTAAAGAAAAAGATGCTTTAGTAATAAAGCATAAATTGGTAACAAAATTTATACTGTCTGTACAGTTAAGTACTGAAATACTGTACAAAAAGAAGAAAAAAACTAAAAAGCTTTTATATATTAGTGGACACAACTAACGCATCATCTGTTGAAGAAGAAACGTCAATTAATGCTGTTTAGAGAGTCTATTTGGCAGTAAATGGTTAAAAAAAAAAAGTCATCAACAAAGTACCAGTGAATATATCATCAGTTCATGCCTTTGAAGTAATATTAGCTACAAAGACAGAGTCTTCTCAGACATCTAGAAAATTTGTATCTAATAAAAGGGAATACTTCCAGCAGGCATTGCTATTTGTGCACAGTGGCTAACAAGATGCAGTGGTAAAGGCTACGTGCAGCTCCTAAGGACTGTGCAGTAGAAGCTACTTCAGTCAGCTCCATCTCTTATCATAGGCATTTGTTGAAGTGCCTAATGAGACAACAGACCTCTGAGTGTCAGCAATCTAGCTACCACTGCCCAGCAAAAAGCAAGAGCGCTGTAGGAGTCCAGAAGAGATGCTAGCAAATCTCTGAGTGAGAACATCAGACACTGTAAGCACCACTGAAAGAGGCAGTTAACATTTCTTCCTCCTCCTTTTCCTAGTCAGTAACACACACATGGAAAACTTGGTTATTTTTCTACAGACAGTAAGAAGTAATTAAAGTATTAAATTATTCTGTCCATAAAATACAATCATAAAAATAATTATTACTTAGGATTATGTAATTTCCTCCACTTAGCCTATTTAAATACTGCACTCCAAGTATTCTGAAAAGAAAGTAAGAGGTAAAGCAACAGGCTGATTCACATAAACCACTGATATTTAGAAATGAAAGTAAAACAGACTTTGGAACACACCAATTAAATAGACTGGCAGAAAGCTACTGCATAAACTTTGAATAAAGAAAAACAGCATTTACTGAGACCTGTGCATTTGGCAAACAGCACACATATCAATCTCACATTTCATATACACTTTAAGTAAATAAGCATAACATTTTATCTATTGATAGTTAATAAGACTTGAAAAAAGAAAGCATTCATGTCATTCCTATGAGGATAAATCAGTATTAGAGGGAGAAACAGCCAAGTAAGGCAAGTTCTAGATTATTTTTTATTAAACTGAGTTTACAGACTACACTTAAAAGCTAGAAAAGTAACCCAAACCAGTCTTTTACCTGCATGTGGCTTTCAGTATTTTCAATTTGTGAATCCCTCTATCCTGACGCCAGTAGAAGCAAACAAGTTCAGATATACAAGCTACCAGTCATACATAAATTGGCTATTCTTAGTCACCCTTTGCAGACTCTTGAAAAGGAGTCTACAGACCGCAAGTTAAAAACCTTTGGCTGCACTAGTATCTTTCAAAAAGTGCTCTAGCCAAAATAGATGCTCCCATTATGGTAGCATGCTGTACGCATTCCAGACAGCGCTTCCACAGCACCGAGCAAGGCTTCATCAATGGATGCTAGACAATTTGTCCCCACTCTACTGCCCAGGCAAAAGTAGAGCTGAGACTCTTTTACATTACCTGGCTCCAATGATCACAAGGTAGTCGAGTAACCGAGGGCAGATTTTCTTTTTCTGCACCATTGTCCTTGACACCCCTCCCTATGTCATCTCAGTGAATTCCTGTTCATCAATCCAGCAGCCAGTTATCCAGTCAGCCGTGATTGACTGCCTTGGGGAACAGAATCTGCTTGGAAATGTCTGGCAAGTTCAACCTATGATCAAGAAAAGCAAGAGCATCAAAGGCATAATCAGGAATATCAAATACATATAAGCAACTTCATGACCTTAATTACATTCCCAAAAAGCCTCAGTTTTCTGTGCAGTCATGGCTATCCACAGATCTCTCTCTTCATGAGTATAAAACCACAACCACATGCCCACAGAAGTAGAGCAAGCTGAAAAACACACAAAAAGGTACATGAGGATCTCAAGAAAGACCGCAGACAAACAAAGCAGCATATCACTGGCAAAGAGCTATTCGTGAAAGGGTTTGAGGCAAAAGTATTGTTTAGGCAAATCCCTGGGATTCCTACAGTGCTTGGGAAAGCAGCCTTAATTGGCAATTCTGTACAGTGAAACACGACTGAAGAAAAAAACGCAACCTGAACTTTAGCTGTCCGACAAACAGAATAACTAAAGAAGGGGTAATACCAAGAGAAGTCTAATTTGATATAATGCACCTCACCCTCCCACACGTGGATGTGGCCTAGAGAGAGAATGATCTCCACAGTCCAAAACAGCTGTGATCTCTAACACTTTTCCTGTGAAGATATAGAAGTGCACAGTGCAGTTTGCAATAACAGAAGTTTTTCTTGTAAATCACACCATTTCTTTCACTTACTTTATTCAATTTCATTTATTTTATGTATCTTCACCCTTTACTCCTAATACCCATGCTTCCTACTACAGCTATTTTCTCTGCTCATTTTATAATAGAAAAATCCTCTTGGCACAATTGGTATTTCACTGCAGCATTACTATTTGTCAATAACTAATAGACATCCAGAGTTCAGTAAGTGTAAAATTGTTCTTTCCAATCTCACCATTCATATTTCATTGAATTAATGAAAGGCGGGGGGGGGAAGAATTTAAAAAGTAATCAAGTTCCATATTACAATGTTCCTTACCTACATTTGAAAACAATCTGAAAACAGAAATTTTCTGAAATAGAGAGATGCTCAAACTGTACTACAAGTCTACTGAGCATCCCAATGAAGGCATAAATAAAGTTATTTTATATTAAAAAAATTGAACCAATTGCCTTTTGGGGCACATTCAGAGTAAGGTTTCTATTTCAGTTCATGTTTACATCCTAAGGCTCTCAGAATTCAGAGAATTATTATTACTGTACTAAAATCTTTCAGTTCTGCAGCATAAAGTTTACGTTTTATTTGTATAAAAGTATAGCAGACTTATTAACAACCTGTAAATCTCAGCAAAATTAGGTAATGTTTCTCTCATTACTTTACAACCAAAAGTTAGTTAACAGCACTGTAAATGTCAGCATCTCACAACCACGTTCAAAGTCTAGCAACATACTTGCTTTTTTTGCCAGTCTTTCATATTCCAGGTACAGAGTTGGGGAAGTTTATTCATTAGCCCTCCAAATACCAGTAAGAACACAAACACACATAAACAGTATGTATACAATTGATCAAAAAAAGGACAAGCATACTAGTCAGGAAGCATTGATTATGGAATAATAAACTAAAAGAAACATTAACCCTCACACACACACAAAACTCCCACATTTTGTAAGACTCTGTGGCATGGCTTTAGTAGATCCTCAATTACAGTTACTGTAGGTTCCTAAGTGGCAGCACTATGAATTACCTTCTCTGAGCAGCAATATTTTTATAAATTATATTCTCTGAACAACAGAGAAAATACAGACATAGGAAGTAAAGCTCCTGTTTCTTCATTTTAACAATATCATTGAAAACATTGTAGAATCTGTCCTGCAACAGCTCTTGATCCAACATACTCTGCAAATACCTTGGGGTAGATAAACTTGAGAGGAACAAGTTGAAGTGGGGATGATCAAGTGGATCTTTTTGTGTTCACTATGAAGAACTATTTTATCTGTTTTCTTTCCAAATAGCTTTACCCAGAACTCTTTAAAGAACTCGCTATTCAGTTACAGATATAGGCACAGGAATAAGTTACCATGAGGTAACCTAGAAGCATGACTTTGAGGAACTTCTGCTACTCAGTGGTAACCAAATGTATGTTCTTCCTCTATAACAGAGACTATCCTACCCTCCAGTGAAGGTGCAGAAAGTAAACTGCATTTACAATGGAGTAAAAACATATGCAATGGCTACAGAGTACCTGACAGGCTACAAGACGACCACCTTAGCTTACTTTTCAGTAACTTGTCCATAACCTGTGGTTTTTCTCCTATTCTTTACCCTGGAGAACATCTCTTGTGACTGCAGTTCATTACACATCTTTCCCACAGTTCTGCAAAGGTGCTAGTGAGGTATGCAATATGAAGACCTCCATAAAAACCATAATATTTTCAAGAGTCTCCAAGCAGACCAGTACAAGGAACATATGCAGGGCTTCCAATGTCCCTGGAATGGCTGAAGTTGCATTCTAGCGATGCCATACATCGACATTTCTGTCAGGTTTTTTAAAAAAGGTCTGAGCACTTTCCAAGATTTCTGATTTCTACCGCAACACGGGGAGACTAGACTGATGCAGATGTTCTGCAGGGGATTCTAGAGTCTCCTTTACTTGGTTACTTATTCTTAACAAGGCCATAGTTACAGTAAGACATGAGGACAAAGGCTTTCTTTTGGAAGATGAGGTTTTGTTGGATTGGAACAAGAGGTAGAAGAATTAGAACCAAGTTTATGTTTTTTGTCTTCCCCTGTTCAATCTCTTGATTCTTCAGAGATGGTTGATGACAGCAATTAAAGAGCATTAGATCAATATTTGCTGGAACTCACCTTCCTACTCCTGGTTGGAATCAGACACCACAGTTGATGATCTGTATAAACCAACACAAACAGGCATTACGGTCCTGCCTCTTTCTATCTGCCAAAAGCTTGGTTTCAGGCCAGTGTCATTCCCTCCTCTGTGCTGGTGGAAGTGCTCATGCAGTTACACGGTGAACCAGATTGTGGAACTGATACAGACTAAAACTAGCACCCTCCCCTTCTCCTCCCTTGCCACTTTTGTTTTTACATAGGTTATTTCTATGAATTGGTTCACCAAGTGGCCACACAAATGCTTGTGCAGGCACAAAGAAAAGGCAGGAGCGAGCAGCTAAGGGAATCTGGAAAATTTGATTGAACATAATATGATTACAGAACTACAGATGACAGCTTTTCTACAGGCAATAAAGAGTTAAGTAGTTTCTTTCTCAGAGATTTGCTACCATCCTTCCTCTAGCTCCTGTATTTTACAGAATAAGTACATTAGAAGTGAAAGGATCAAACAATTGAGAGATACTTCCACTTCTCCTCATTCATGCTGGCAGTTGGACCTGAACTGAGAGATTATTTTGACTCCGAGATGGTGCAGGTTTTGACATTAATGGCCCCTTCTCTCTCCCAAGCTGCTTTAACTCTAGGTTGCTTTTTCTGAAAAGGTCTTCTGCAGTGTGCTTTCCCTTTGCAAACATCTTGGAATCAGCCCTTTAAAGGCTGAATCCTTAAGCAGCACTTAAGAAAAAACTTCAACTCAAGAAAAGGAGAAAAATAAAGTGAAGGCCACCACAGAAACATACTGCACAAACATATCACGTACTGGAGAACACCATAACTTAAGTAAGCACTCATATGGATGGTGAACAGGTTGGTGAGAACTAACACTACCCACGTACTGTAGCAGCTGACAGCAATACTCACAAACTAGTAGAAATTGGCACAGTAGCCTAGACGCAAAGACAAAGGCCAGAGCCAACACTAACCCACGGCCTACCAGTAACTCAAGACAAAAAAAGTGTTCAAAACAACACTTCTATTACTGGCACTACTCTACATTTCAAAATTCCCCAAACACCCACGGTTTAGGTTGTAGCACAATTGCTTAGAGGACAATCTGCATGGTATTCTGCAATTTAAAGTCCTCCCAGGGATAAAAGTCTATATAAACACACACACTCATGAAAAGCACCACACCACAGAACGGATATGGTAGCGTAAAAGAAATACAGCAGACTTTTTATCAGATTAGAGCCATCTGTGTCAGACCGATACCCAGCATTAGTCCTGAGAGACATGAATTGTACAGTGTCCCTGTCTCATCTACCCCTTAGAGTCTTCAGTCTTCTTAAAAGCGTCTTTTCTTTCTAGACACAAAGCTAGAGGAACAAAGTCATTTAGTCAAAGAATAACTTGAACGCAACAAACTCTTAACTCAATTTAGCTCACTTACAGTAATTTTCCTCACACAGAAGCTTCCAGCTTTGATAGGCCAGCCTTACACTCAACTGTATGATAGTCAGCAGACATTTAAATCATCGCTTGAAAAAAATGATACGAAGAGAGCAGAAGGTTATTTTCCAACAGGCAGATGTTAAGCCCTGCTTTCCTTGCAACTCTTTTGTAGTTTAGGATGGTATCAGAATGAGGCCTCTCCTTCCATTATCTCCAGCTTTTATCTGGTACAAGGATCACACTGCACAGTTCACCAGTGCATGGATACCTTTAGAATATAAATCTGGGTCACACAATTCAATTTACTAACTGACTGAGCGAAGAGCTTACAGTGGGAGAAAAGAGGAAGACATGAAAGAAACAGCAAGAATTACAAGACAGAAGCCACATGAATTCTGGTTTACTGGTTCACCTTGCAAAAGACCAGATTTCCAGCCATGTCCAAAAGAAACTAAATTTTCAGTTCTAAAATGTCCTTGGAACATCTTGAGTTTTTATTTATTCTTTAGCCAAGACAGTCTGTACTCAGTTCAGATCTATAGCCACTATGCCTGACCTTACTGCATTGTTTACCATGAACTCAAGATCCCTACCAATTGGACTATTTGTGTTTGTTTCAGCTTTCAGTTTAGAGCCAAAAGTTTCAATGCCCACTTTTTCGTTGATTTATGTTTCCTTTTCTCACATTACACACCTTGAGTATACTGAGACAGCTATGTGCTAAGCTATGAGAAATAGGTGCAAGTACCTCAGGAACAACCAATCTCACCTGTCTGGCCAGGAACTCCACTTAACTCACTGCAGAACTGGAATCAACACAGTTTGAGGCACAATATGAACTATTTATGGTAGCTTTGACCTGTCTTTAGACATTTAAATAATCTTTATGGAATCTTTACCACTGAAATTTTGGTTACTACTACATCTGAGTGTTTCAGATTCTCTCTGCTATAGCACATACTACTTGTGCTTGTAAGCTTCTGAAGAAGCAGACAAGCAATCCTCATTTCACATGAGCCATTTTACACTTTCTCTGCTTAACAGCTATATTAACATTAAACACTGCTAGTAGTTTTATACTTAAAAATATGGAACATTCTAGGAAGCTCATTATCCCTATTATCCAGATACTATAGCGGTTCTACTAACACACGAAATGGAGATGACAGCACAGATGAATTGAGAACACCCCCCCCTTCTCCAGAGCTTGATGGAAGAGCTAGACAGAACATGGAACAATTTCTAAAGTCAAACCTGGATGGACTTGCTATACTGGTGCAGCTGCTTTATGTTTTACCATCCACCTTGGCAAGGCAGCAGTGCATGCCAATGCTGTGACTCCTAAAAAGATACTAGCACTTTGGCACAAAAAAAAAGGGGGGGGAGGCATTTTCAAAGCATTGCATGCATGCCTAAACCAGACAATGGCGTATTTGTCTAGTATGGTTAGTCTATAATATAGTATAGGTGTGGTTCTGTGAAATGCCGAGGGATAGTTCCAAGCGTAAGAAATCACCCAGTAGAGAACAGGACTGCAGGCAGATTCTAAAAGCATCCTCCCTGGAGCACACACATCACTTGAGTCAGTAAGAGTTCCTGAGGGATGAAGAGCAGATGAATCCCAACTGTTTCCAGTTTCCATCTATCCATAAACCTCGAGGGAAAGGACAGACCACATCAGATTAAAAAAAATTAGAGAATGAATTGTGAAAACAGTTTTTGGTAATACAAACAAGACATCCTTGGAAGCTCTTCTGAAGAATGATAATAATTTAAATATTTCTTCCTTTCCTGCTACAGAATGATATTATCTCTTTGCCTTCTGAAAACAGTACAAACACAGCCAAACATCTTTAGCCTCCACATTCATTTTCTAGAGCAAAATGGAGGTAGCATGGACAGGGATGCCAACTAATATACTGAACATGACCAGAATTAGTTCACAAACAGAAGTACCATGCCACACAGACAGGAACCGTTTTGCAGCATCACGGAGTGAAGCTGGACTGATTCAGGTTCTCAGTTGCTATAGTGACAGATTTCCCGGTCCTTGTCATATGCTGGTCCTTCAGCGTTGCCTCCTCTCTCCCCCCCTGCTTCAGCCAAATGCTTGGCTAAAACAGCCTGCTGTACATGCAAGACCACGCAGTTGCCACACATGCACATGCTGTGAAAACAGACCCACAGGTAATCTGATTCAGATCAATCTCCATAGCAACCCAATCTTTAGTCCCTAGATCTTAGCCTGTCAGGTCTATTTATAGAGCAACTGCAGCGCTCCACCCCCTCCGCTCCACCACCAAATCTCCCAGCACTGCCCACACTACAAACAAGCTTCACCCAGGCACAAGGACTGCCTGGAGCCAATGCTGAAATGTACCCCTCCTGGCACCTGCGGGCCCCCAAGCTAGATGACAGTGTACCATCTGCAACGTTAAACACCTCCCAGTCAGTGAGGTTTTTCCATATCCATGAATACTACAAATATCAGAAGTCATCATTGGTCACAGAAAGGTGAGTACCAACGGCAGCTGATGAAATCTGCTTATCCAGGTACATGCAGGATGCTTCCATGAGCATCCACTGCAGCTGCTCCTTCAGTCTGGCACAAAAAGGATGTGCAAAGTGTGCCAACGCAAAGGTGCAATCCTAACAGGCACTGCCAGGCAGCAGAAATGCAAAGGAGTGGTCCCAGCAGTACCTGCCCCACAGAAGCACAGCTGTACCCACCAGCAGATATTTGAAAACCATGCAGCTGGGACATCCATCTACTAATTGTTTACAAAAACCCACAAAAAAACCCAAACAAAAAAAAAAAAACACAAACCCCAAAACAAAAAGAAAAATCAAGACTCAGGCCTTGAATGAGCCATGAGAGATAAGCATGTGAGAAAGAACGGTATGCAAATACTGTTATCCATTTTATTCTAATACACTCTTGGGGAAAACCATCAACAATAAACTAATGCAGGAGAAGCATACACTTTCACAGTACTCTACTTGCTAACAGGAAGGAGATGACAGACTTTAGCCTCAGCCCCAGTTCATTTCACACACTTCAATCTAGGTTAAAGACCTTATTCTCCTCCCTTCCTTTACAGCCTGAAACACCTCTCATGATCCTCCCTGCAGCTCCTCACAGAGCAGGGCACACAGAGCATCACTCACCATTTCTCACAGAACTTAAATTCCGGCATAAAAACCCTCTGTCAACCTGGCCAGTTCTGCTCTACACTGTTCGAATTTAAATTCATCTTTTATTTAAAAATACTCTCCAGAGATTTGCATGAGAGAACAGTAACACAGGAGCTTTGGCTCCCTGCCCTTCACTCTTTTCAAGGCTGTCCTTTTTTCCCCCTCCTTGTGCAACATCACCATCACAAAATACAAGAGCCTTCTCGTCTATTTCTACCTCTTCAGTTTTTCATCTATCCTCAAAATTCCAGTAGCAGCTGCTCATACACTTTGGAAGGGGTGGGAAGGGAAGCAACCCAAAACCTCAAAACCTCCAGAACACCCCCAAACTGCATTAGCCTCACCTTCTGCAACCATTATGGCAGTATATTCTTTTCCAAACCAGAACTGCTTTTGGCTCAGGTTTTGAGCTGAGAAACTTTCTTGCTGCTTTTGAGCACAGCCTAGACCCCAGCACACGAGATGCTTCCATTCCCAGCCCTCTGCCCAGTTCCTGATAGAGAAATAGGCCACAGTTCCCATAATGCGGGCACCAGCAGGTTTTTTTCCGAAAGCCAAACACTGCAAATGTACAGCCATAAAAAATTAACAAGAAAACAACAAAGCATGTGACATTTACATTGAGAGAACTGCTGGATGCAGCTGCAACTGCTAAATTATTCAGCGCTCTCCCTTGCCACGGTGCCTCCCCCAGACATGGTGAGCAGCGGAGCCAGGAGCTTGGAGAAGAGACTTGTACAAGAGGACGGCAGGCAGAAGACACACACCGCAGGCAAACGGCAAGGAGCACACCAAGGACTAGTGGCTTCTCCTCTCACATAGGTTTCAAGCTATTCACCTACTCATTTAACTGGTGACATCACTCATGGGACCACCACCACCAAATACAGGTACATTCACCTCTCTCTCCTGGAGATGGGCCACTCAGGGACAAATGACAGGCTCGCTGGGATCCCAGCAATAAATTCCAGCCATTTATAAGGCAGAAAAGGGGGACACTCACAACCAGCGTGGAAACACTGAAACATTGCTCAGGATAATGAGAACCAGAAAAATAAAGAGAAGTATTGGAAATAATCCAGTTATTTGGCTGTTGTTAGCACCACAGAACTGGTACTCAGAGCCTCACATCTGTTTTGCCTCATCTCAGAAACACACAGCCTGTCTCCCTGCCCACGTGTGCCACCCGCCTTGTTATTCCTTCCCCCTACACGCCTTCCCCTTCTCTTCATCAACACTGTGGAAGATCAGAAATTCCAGGTTTGACCAATCCTACTATTAATTTTGGTGATAAATCATAGTACCAGCTGGTCAAAACTGAAAGAAAAGCAAAGAGAAAATTTTTTCTCTGCTAAAGCTCTGGGACTCGAGAAGCGCGCGTTTGGCAGACTCACCCAGACGTAAACATTGGGGGAAGCAAGCTCAGAGTGAAGAAGGGATAGGAACCGCCTCAAGCGACTGTTAGGACCAGCGAGTGACAGAACAAGGGGTCCTGAGAGGACCTACTAGACATCGGCAGTCACCATGGCGAAGGAGGGAGGGAAAGCACAACACCTGCTGGATATGTCTGAAGGCTAACGAGAGAAAGAAGGCAGGAACGAGGTGGCCTAGAGGAAAGTGCAAGCATGCCCGGCTCCTAGCTCCAGCAGAGCACAGCCTTAACCACTATCAAGCGGAAACACACACAGCAGCAGAGCGGCTCGGTGAAGCAATTTTGGTGAATACCAGTTTTAATTCTTAATCATCTTTCTCACAAAAAGCACTCCTCTCATCCTGCTATCTGATGCAGAGGCAGAACTCCTCATCTCCTGCCACAAGGGCCTTTCCAGAGCAAGGACAGTATGCCCAGGCAAGCAGAGATCCAGAGAAGCTGGCGTCAAAGCTATGGGCAAGAAGACGATCAAACATCTGATACCGACAGTGGGAACTTCAGTTAGAACACAAAGGGAAGCAGAACACAACCATGGCACTGAACTCACAGATGTGACAAAGAAAAGGAACAGATTAAGGGGAAAAAAAAAAAAAAAAAGGCTGCTCTGCTCATAAGATAACACACAGTTCCTGGAGGTCATCAGACACATTACTGTCAATCTGGGTATCTTTGTCCCCTGTGTAAAAAACCAAGGTTAATTTCCTGGTTCTTACAAATACCACTTAGAACAACTGTTTAGAAATTAGTTACAAACAAAACAAAAAGGAGAGATCTGACAAACATGACAGGATATGTAAAAGGCAATATGATGACCAGCCTGCAAAGGTCCTGCTAGTAGCAGTGATTAAAAGTAAACACAACCTCTCACAATTCAGTCGTTTCTGGGCACCAAAAGGCACAGCCTCCCCATTTGGGAATTCTCCGATATAAAGAGACTTTAGAGCTCCTGGCAGTACATGCGTCATTTCTTCAGAGTTTTGCTGGGTTTGGGGCTTCAGTTGGTTATTGTAGTTCCAAGAGACAAGTCAGGAGCGTGTTTCTCAGTCATCAACAGTAATTTTCATGTGGTCGTGACAGGTTTAAAGGCCTCCAGTGACAGAGAATCTAATCACTCTAAAATTATTTTCCAGCTCAGACAACAGAGCAAAGACCAGCTGAATTATACTGGCTCAGTTACAGAAAGCAAATCTCATAGGTCATCATAACAGTTTTTCACAGCTCTTGAGGTAGAGAAAGAAAAGCAGCAAGCCCTTCTGGGATGAAAAGAAATATTACAATTATTCCGCAGATTAACAGATTATCCCACTAAAAAACATTCCCTTCTAATTGATGCCTCACACTGCTCATTTTTATTTCACTTTGTGACACATTAAGTCACCAACGATGCTTTTCCTTCGTGAAAATTTATACTTTGAGATAGATGAAGATTGTTTAAACTGGGTAAGTGATATTAATCTTGCATATCAAGCTCTTTCATTCTTGTTTCTAAATCCTTTCCTCATTGCTGCAAATCCCCAATCAGTAGCTGCATTCTATATTTTCTACTAGTGCGTCGAATAACTACGTCAAAGCCTTTCTGCTAAGGGGCTGCCTGGAAATTTAACGCAGTACATCTTAAATGCAGGCACAATAGGGCAAAAGAACATTTGCAGGAATTAATCTGGGTTGTAATATATGTGTTGCCTGTTTCCCATTCCTTCCTAATGGAAACCAAGTGCAACATTCAACTCTGTACTTGGTTTTAACAAAAAATATCAACTTTCATCTTGTGAGCACGATGGCACTACGCACCTAGTTAAAAAACTACAGTGTGATATGACAGCCAAGTCACTAAATTCTACATCATGTGTTATCCACCCTCATGCACTAAATCTCTAACAGTATTTTTTCCCCAAAAAAGAAAGTAGTTTCTCTAACAAACATATCTGGGAAGAAGTATCAGAGAAAATCTATCAGCGCAAGTGCTGTAAATTAAAAACTGTGAGGAGATTTATTATCTCAGAATTCAGCAGTACTTGTGACTTACTAATTTAAATCCATAAATTTTCATAAATCACATTGACTCATTACAAAAGATATTAGATGTACCAGACTGAACATCTTTCCAGACATATGTCAAATATATCCTGTCTATATGTAACTTGAATATTTGATATGGCTTGAGGCGAGAGGGAAAAAGCTATAAATGATGAGCCTCCATGCCCCTCAGCCCAAGCCAGATAAAATCAAAGCCAACATACATTTAATTTAGGAAGATGATACAAACAAGTGCAACTTGAGATGCCCTGATGCCTCTACCATTTCTACTAAGCCATCAATGCTGATGCTCTAAAAACTAAAAACCTACTTTGGCTAGGCGGGCAAGACTTACTGTTAACGATCCTTAAAACTTTTATTTCTTTATCTCCAAAATCCTTCTGAAACAGACTGAAGTTGGACACCCTGTCTGCTTTCAAAAGAATTACAGAATAGTATCAAGGTTGAAGAGGAGGTTTGCCCTCTAGAATATTTACGTTTTTCCATGAAAACTTTAAAGTAGAAGACCTATTTTTTGCCAGTTGCTACACAGCCTTTGGTTCACCACCATTCATGGCTTTGGCATGTAACACACATATCATCAAAATATATCGTGGCCATGTTACGCATTTTGTGTGGAAAACATTCTTTCAGTGTGGCCGTTATTTTCCTTTTTGCCCATCCAGTAAAACTAGAACTGTTTTAAAAGTAATGATGGTGCAGAAACTAATGCAGTAGGACTCTGAGGCTTGCAGCTTGAAAGTTGTTAATTTGGTAAAAACACAAAAGTCCAGATTTGTGATATAACTGCATACCACTGGATAGGCATGTACAAGATCTTTTAGTGCGGACAAGGCTGTATTACTTTCCAAACAAAAGTGTTCTAGAGCCTTGCTGATGATTTTGCATTTTATTAAACATGTGGTAAGATGCTTAATGAGTGTATAATTAATTCCAGGGTATATTAAATGGGGTCCAAGAGCTATGCATTTTCTAACAATACAGCAGTAAAGCAAAAGAACTACTTTATAGCTGGAATGATTGATCAGTTCAGTATTACATAACATGCTACGAGAGAGAGATTAGATCCTGCAAAAATTGCATTTTAGCTATGTTAGACATCTGAGGTGCTCTATCTGATGTTTCAGGATTGCAGATTTTCATCAGTGCTGAAAACAGCAGGTACTTCTTGTGCCCATCCAAACAGTTCCCCAGGTTCAAGCAGTATAAAGTCCAAAAATGGAAACACTTCCCAAATAACCTATATTTGGATGACTTTGGTTTGGTTATGTGACCCTCAGGACACCACAATACATCTTCCCTCCCCTTGCTTCTGTCTACCACTAACATCCTTTTTGCAGATAAGTGATGCTGCGAAGAGCACAGCAAGGACACTTGAGAGCATACCAAGAGAAATGCTGACCCAGAGTTGCACTGAATGTAGACAAAATGGCTGGCTTGCCCAGGGAAAGCACAGATTCACAGTTCTACCCCATCTCCATGGGGCTGCGAATTTATAACGTATGTTATTTTGTGTATGTCTGAAAACAGACTGGTATATGGGCGAGCTGGTGAAAAAAAGGGAGAGAAGAAAGCCAGGCAACAAATCAGTTTCCTCTGAGGCTTATCATTTCTCTAAGCACTTCTTTATCGTGACTCCACACAAACAGTAACGCAGACCAAGCTTTCTTCCCCTCCTCCGCCTGAGGATAAAAGTGAGCAACACAGCAAGGTGGTGACAACCATTTCTAAGGGGAAAATGCTCTTGATTTATAGGTTACTTCATAAGAAACTGCCTAGTATAAAGTGGATTTCCTATTCTATTGTCTTGGGGAGTAACAGGATCTGCTGTTTACAAACCAAGGAGTAAAAGCACCTTTCCCGTCACGTTACTGCAGCAATCCCTTGACACCCCTAGCCTCTTCAAAGGGGATCAGTCCGTCCTGCGTCTCCCTTTACCTGCCCTAACTGTTCTGCCCGCTTCTTCCCGGCAGGGAGCGAGGGAAACCCGCAGGGAGGCCCGGGTCCGGCCCTGCCCGCCGGGCGCCCCGCTGTGCGGGAAGGCGGCGGGCCCCGCACCCTCACACCCGCCGCCGGCCGAGCCCCCTCCCCGGCCGGCCACACCGCCATTTCCAGGGCTGGCCAGCCCCGGCGCCCCGCTGTCCCCCGCTCCGCTGGAAACCCGCAAGCGACCCCCCAGGGGCTGCTGCCCGTTCCCGCCCCGGGATCGCTCCGCCACCGACCGGCTGCCAGCAAAGCCCCGCGGCGACGGCCCAGAGCGGCCGCGCCGCACAGCGCGTCATGGAAGCGAGCGGCCCCGCGCACCCCCGGGGCGCCCGCCGGACCCCCGGGAGGATGGAGCAGCACTCGGCCGGCCCCGCTCCCTGGAGCGGCGGGCCACCACCTCTGCCCCCTCCTAAGGTGACCTTGCGGAAAGGCTCGCCGTACCCGAGCACCACCACAGCGCCCAGCCGGGCAGCTGCGGCAAAGCCAGGGGCGCGGGGCGGGGGGGGGGGGGGCCCTACCGCCAGCTGTCCGGATGCGGATCACCTTAGGCAGCGCCGGCCGGCCGGGCTCCACACTCCCCTGACCGATCCACGCGCAGCGGCGCTGGGGCAGGCTCCCCGCTTTTGACGTGTGCATGCAACACACGCACCGCTCCGCCTGCTTGCCGGCCCGCACAGGCACCCGCCCCTGCGCCCGGCCGGGCCGTCCCGCTTACCTGCCCCGCCGCCGCCACCGCCCCCCGGCCGCTCTGCGCCGCCCGGCCAGTTCCGCATCGAGCGCCAGGAGCGGAACGCGCCACCGCCACCCGCAGGGAGGGAAGGAGGGAGGAGCGGAGCGAACCACTCTCACCGACGGCAGGGGGGAGCCACCTCACCAGCCTCCCGCAGGGGGGCGCTGCAGCCGGCTCGCGCTGCCGCTCCCCCGTCTGAGGGGGGCGCTGCGGGGCCCGCGGGGAGCAGCTCGCGCCCGGCCCGGCCCCGCCGCCCTAACGGGCGCCTCGGTCACGCGTCGGGGCTTGGGCCGGCGGAACACGTGAGGCCGCAGCGCGGAGCCCCGGCCTCCCCGCCGCCGCTGCCCTCAGCTGGCACCCGGGGACGGTGAGGGGCAGCCGGCAGGGTGAAGGCAAGATGGCAGGGAGGGGAAAAAACTGCACGGACACAGGTCTCCTGATGAGGTGGCGTCCAGCCCAGGGTCGGTGAAGATAACCTGGATTCTACGATCCTAACGCCTCTGGCGCACGCAGCGCCGCGTTACTGCTTTCACACCTCATCCTGGCACGCAGCAGGTGAAGCCTCAGAGCCAGCGAGAGCCACATGGACAAGGAAGCGCTACAACAAGGAGATGCAGTGCTGTGTACTTTCACCCTGTACGTATTGAGCTATTTACTTGCTGATTTGCTACTGGCTTCATAAGATTACAAGAGAATTTGGTTATTAAAAGCTTGATACACAGCTTTTTTTTTTTCAATTCCTTCCAAGCTCCTATAAACCAGTACACTGCACAACCCAATCCATTTATTAACAAAACCAAAATTACTAAAATAAACCCAAAATGCAACCAAAACTACAAGTATCCCAATAGTTTAAAAAAAATTGGTGCAAAATGGTGAAATACTCGATTTGATATTCCACAGCTATGCTCTATTGTCAGGGAATTGGGATTTCAGAAGCACACCCATCTTTTTTTGCTCCCCCCCCTCCGATCTGAATAGATTGTGAGCAAACACAGCTGTTGCATAAAGGTGCAGCCAACAGGGCACACCTCCTGAGAGCTTAGCTCAAGCACCCCATGATTTCTCCAGTGGCCAAGTTAGCAAAATTAATTTGAAACCGAGAGGGTACGGAGACTTAAGAGATTTAGTCTCAAGCCTAGGTAGCATTTTGCAAATATAAAAGCAGGAAGGGCCACTAATCTCATGGGAAGTTCTTCCCCCACACCTGCTTACTTGAGGTCCCTCAGCTAACCAGGGAAGCTGCTATAAAACTGAAAACTAATTATGTACACGTTTGCTCTTTAAAAAAATGAGAATGAATATGCAAACAAGGAACTTACACTTGATTTCATAATAATGAACAAGGATGGAGAAGCAAGAGCCAAGGAAAAAAAAAAATCACCGTTTTCACCATTGCCATCAACAGCAACATTATGGGTTGTACCTTGAAAATTCCTCAAATTTACATGCAGTTTTTCTCTTCAAATTAATGAGATGCAGCTCAAAATGAAGAAAGTGAAGCTAAAAAAATGAAGCTGCAGCTTCATTGCCACTGCCTTTTCTGACTGTTGACAGCCCCATTCTTTAGTAACTCCTTGGAGTAGGGCCCAGCCGCGCTCTAATCCACCCAGGGCTGGCTTGAGCTCTCAAGCTCTGCTCATTACTCCCCACCTCATTCCCTGCTGCAGTCTCCTATAAGCCGATTCCTATTCCCTCTTCTGCTGGTTTAGTAGTTTCCAATTTAAATTTTACACTCTGAGAGGCTTCAGCAGAATAACCCATGGTGCCGAGCCTTGCTGAATTGACAATTGCTTTGCTTTCCTTTCCTGTTGTGGCAGGGGATCGTCAAATGCTTAGGAAGCAGCTCATGCTGGACAGCTCTGTTTCCCCCTTCTACCCTTCCCTTCAAGGTAACACGCATGGACAGCTATTCCTGGTGCTTCTCCTATGCTGATCATTTCCAGTGTAGTCATACCAGGTATCAGCTAGGATCCTGCTGAAATCCACTCAACGGCCAGGGGAACACTGGGCTCCTATTTCAATTTTGGCAAGCCACGATATGCAGAAAATGAAGTAGAGCATATGGAATAAAAGGTTTAAATTCTGAACATAGCTGTACAAATCAAGGTGAGGTATGTATGGATAATTCATTGTCTTCCTGACACGCACTTAATCTACTTCACCTATTTGCCAGCTATAGCACACAGTCACGTGCATAGCAAGCTAAAAATCTCATACTAGAGGCCCAAAGAAACTGCCTGGGGTTGCACTGCTATTTCTTTTTCACTGCTTCTTGCTTCTTCCCAACCCATATACTCACTTTTCTATCAGCTTTGAACTTGTTACACCAAGACCTTAATCCACTCTCCTCCAGTCTAATGACAGCACATCAGAGAATGTCAAAATCCTGTATTAGGCTTTATTCTTTTATATAAACATTAACATTTCTCAAACAGATTAGTTAAAAATACAGATTTAAACAAGAATTTTTGCAATTGCAATGAGTTATAAAAAACAACAGATTATTTTACAGATTGTTACAAGTGCTTTACAAAGGTGCAGAGTGAAGGCCAGTGGCAGGGGACCAACCTCAAGTGCAAAATGGACACGATACCCTCACCACGGGCATAGCGCTCAGATACACAGCCAAAAAAAAAAAAAAAAAACAAAAACAAAAAACCCAAAACAACCAACCAAAAAACAAACAAACAAAAAACCGAGCCATGTGAACCTAGGCTCTTGGGATGCTCACCGGGCAAGCAAACATAGACCCCTATGACAGAGAAGACTCATGAGACCAAGCTACCAGGATACTTAAGGTTACATCTCTGAGATCAGCCATAAGACGTTGTTTCTTGGAAAATAAGGAACATGTTTTACAACAGTATATTTTTCTTCTGTCAGACAAAATATTGCTGTAAATCCTAGAATACTTATCGATGTGGATACTTAAGAACTTGGGGCATAAATCCAGTGTGGATCTCTCAGTGCCCAAAGTGAAGCAAGGATACAAGACCCAAGTGTCCTTCTAGAGCAGTTGGCACTCCTCATACAGGGGGGACCTCCATATCCCATGACCATCACTAAAACCTTGAGGAAGTACCTTGGAAAGACTTTGGCAAAAGGAAGAAGACGCAAGTGGATCTGGTTATACACAATATTCCTGCAGCCCATGATCTGAGAGTTGTGCAGCCCATAGCTTACGCAATGCCCACATATTTCACTAAATGCAGTGTGTCCTCTCTCCCTGGCAGATACATCTTCACACCCACCTTGGAACACATGCCACATGCTCCAAATTCTTGGAAGTTTTTGAGATTCTTCCACCACACCTACCTAGCCTAGGTACCAGTCCTTCCCACCTATCTTTCTTCTATTCCACCCCTAAAGATAAAAACTATGTCTTGATCTGTTTTGAACTAAAGTTTTCCAGCTGTTAGCAAATCAAAGGTAAGTGAACTGGCTGAGAACCATCATGAGAGAAAACTGCGGTGTATTACATTAAAAAATCCACTACTTTATGCCTGACATCTTTCTGATGTACAAATGTTCCCTACCCAGAGGGCCTCCCTGTTAGACAAAGGGCATTACACATTAGAGGAATCCTTTCTCCAAAGGAGGGCCAGAATGAAAGGGCAGCTGTAGAGATGAAGTCTCATAATAAAGAAATAACAGCTACTTCTCTTGGAATCGTTGTAAAGGGCAGCACATACAAGAGATTTTATTTATAGGAAACCCAGTGAAACCCCTAGAACATCCACATTGACTTCCCTGAGCTCCTCAGATCCAGGTACACTGGGGACCCTGCAGAAGCCTTTTGAGCTGGGTTACTCTCAATAGAGAGAGGGTTTGGCAAGTTCCTGCAAATTTATTTTCATAATCAACAAGAGAGGAGAGTATCAATGGGCAAACCCTCAGGGCATGCTTAGAGAAGAGAAAAGACTCTGAAGAAAGAGGTGTATGTGTGTGTGGGGAAGGTCTTCATTTCTACTGTTTCGGATGTTTCACGTTATTCCTTTGGGGTATGGGCACTACACTGAAACCAACCCCCCATCTGATCTACCCCAGCTGCCTCCTGCATAGTCTCATGACAACATTGAAACCTCAGGCTCATCACTCCCTGCACTGCCTAGCCCAGAGTTCAGTGCTTTGGAGAGGGGAGGCTGGCTTCTCGTTAGCAAAGGCTGGGAGATGGCATTATGTCAGCATGTCAGTGCCCTGGGAGCATGCAGTCACTCATGCACATCCCAGATTTCTGAGAGCAGGGGAGGGAGTTTCTTGTCCTGCAGCCGAAGGGCAAACACCTGTTCGGAGTGGACACTACTTAGTGTCCGAAGACTGACCAGCTTCATTAACATCCGTGGAAACATCAGGCGGTCCTGCAGAGTCAGGCAAAAAGGCAGCTGTTAGTAAATTCACACTAAAACTTTGTTTAAAAAAAAAAAAAAATTACCACACCAGAAGATGCATTGTAACCACAACCCTGACTTCCTCTAAAACCAGCATTCTCCAGGAGGTGGCAATGTGGAGGAACACAAATGTCCCAAACTCCAAACTTTCCCTGCTAGCTAAACTACGGAACATGATACAGGACAGCAGGCTGTGACAGCTCACAAATCCTGCATTTACAGCTGCTCCCACACAGCCACAGAAGGGAAGAGCACGACAGTACAGGCAGCAAGAGACCTCTTACAGTAGCGCAGGAACTGTGCCTGCATAAACACAAAATCTGTTTACAGCATCGCTGGGGATGTTCTGGTCAGGCACTTACATTTGGTCTGTTGATGCAAATGTAAGAATGAAGGGCTTCCACGTAGGTGTGCTGGAGCCTCTCCACCAGGGACTGGTCCTGCACATTCGGTCGGTCTGCCAAAAAGCAGGTTGGAAGTAAGCAGGTTGCCACAGACAGCTTCAGTGGATCCAACATCCCTGCCTAACCCCAGTCCCTCAGTACGGTCTCTCCCCAAAACCTCATCTTGCATTCAGCCAGCACAGCTGGGAGAGTCATCCATGACTGCAGCAGCTATGTCAGTTTTCCATAACTGTTCTCTCTCAGTCATGTCTACTGCATATTGGGAGTCAGATCTGGCTCCTGTAGAGATGGAAGGTTAGAGAGACCGAACAGCACTATGTAAGTGTATTTGGTCTCACATTCCTGTCCCAGTGAAGACGAGAAGCTGCCCATTCAGGAGGGAACGGGAAAGTCTCTCCAGCAGCTGAGCCAGTTAGAAAACGGGGCGGGGGGGTAGGTAATTAATCTTTCAGGTCAAAAGAGAGAAAATAGAAGCAAAGAGTAGAGGGGGCTTCTTTGCAAAGCCCTTTCCTGGCCCAGAGCAACCCTGATCTCGCATCCAGAGTATCTTTCCTTGACCAGTAGATGTCACTCATGCCCTGTGACCTGCATCACATCAGAGACGTGCCAAGGCCATTAAAGGGACAGTAAAACAACAATTCATAAATGAGGAAGATAAATATTGGCTGATTTTTCTATACACTTTTCCATCAGGGGGGAATCTGATTTCCTCTGGAGGCAGCACTAGAAAATTCAGAATCGAATGAATACCCTAAGCAGAAGTATTAACACACTCTCTTTATCACTAGACCTTATACACCCTCTATTACTCTTCAGCTTGTGACCTTCATTAACCCTACTTTCTTTGCCCTCTGACTCACTGCTGCAGCTCTTCAGATCTACCTGGCTTTTTACCTGCAGAGAAAATGTTGATGGCAATTAAAAGTGCATATTCAGCATCATTGAGCTGTAGCTCATTCATTCCCTTTGAGAACTCAAAGATGGGGTTAATGAACTCAAACTGCAGACCTGCAACAAACAGAAGAGAACTGGGTGAGGCAATGACACTCTCCCTCCCTCCCTCCCATGGAATAAGCTGCCAGAAACCCACTGCAGTACACCAGGGAGTGGGGAGGCAGGCAGGGAAAAACCCCTTACATTATGTTCCCTTTACATGCCACCACTACTAGTGAGCACCAACAACAGTGGCTGAGGAGTCGGGCTCTAACTGTAAAATGACGCTATTTCTGGGTTTTCTTAGAGCCTTAAATGCCCCACAGCACATTAATAGGCAATAGCTAAAGGAACACGACATCAGATAAGTCTGTCAGAAAGTCAGAAGCCCACAAGTACAACATCTATACTTTCCACTCTCACACCATCACTTCCTTCAAACCCAGCAGCCCTCTTGCTTTCAAAGAGAGCTTTAATCCCATGCTCAAGACTCATCTGAAGTCCGTCTGAGCTGAAAATGTATAGTTCCAAGAAGTCTGAACTATGCCATTTCCTTTAGCTTAAAGAGCTAGGAAAGCTGAGGCAGAGTCTGACTTAGGCTTCCAATCACCTCCTTTGATAAATGCAGTCAGGCAGAAATGCACTGGTATTTACTGTTATAACATACAGAAGCCGCTGTCAAATCAGGTCTTGGTGCCATGTGCTATACAATCATGCTGAAGACTTTAGGCCTTTCCCCCAAAACAGCATCCGAGTTTCTAATTTCCTGCAGTACAACCGCATCAGAGAAGGATGAACAAGATGGAGGGAGTCTTTCTGGCTGCCTGCTTTTTGCCTTCCTAACAGTCTGAAAAGGCTAACAGGAAGAGCGTCAAAGAGAAAAGTTGTATATACAAGCCATCTCAAGTATAAATGGTTAAATAGCTACCCAAGGAATCAAAGAAATCACATGAAGGACAGACAAAGTCTTATTTTCAGAAATGCTGAAGGTACACACTTCCTGTTACTTCATCTGAAATTACAGATGCTCATTGCTCCTGGAAAAATAGACTTCAGAAATCACATCACCACAGATGATCATATACAGAGCTGATGACATGGGCTAAAGCACTCTGCAGGGACCTTCAGTGCAGAGTATAAACTTCGTATCAACCGAAATGTAATCACACTAACGTCATCACTCAAAACATGCATCTAGATTAGCAAGTGATATACTTGCAAAGGAGAGGCGGCCAGAGTTTCGTTTGTTGTGATCTGATCTGGCTCTGAGACCACATGTCCACATCAGATCTCTACCAGCAAGGAAGTTCACACCAGCTGCTAGCCCTACGTGCACTCTTACAGCAAGATTTTCATGCTCTAAGAGACCAAATTTTGCAAAGCAAGTTCACACCTAAAAAAAAGACATGAGCTGAGGTAGTATCACATGTTAAAAGCAAAAAAAAAGGCTTGTGGGGCTATTGGTCTCATCCTGTTCTAAAACCTCTCACCTGACTTCAGCTTTAAGGCCCCACATACTATTTCCAGCAGCCCACATTAAAAAGGAAAAGAGGAAAGAACACAAGACACAGGGAAGGAAAAAACACCTGTCTAATGCACCACCTGCTTTGGCGAAGTCATCTCGATTATAGCTCAGGTCCTTAAGAAAGGTGATGCTCTCAATCTCTGGATTGTAGCGCCGAGATGTCTCCAACAACATCACCTGAAACCAGAAATAAATATACTTGATTTGAAAACAGGAAAGAACATTACAACATCAATTATTTGCTGAGCGTTAGAGTATCGGGGGGGGGAGAAGGGGGGAGGAACAAACAAAATCAAACAAAAAACCACCACAAACAAAAACTCTCCAAGCAGTTTCCCCTCAAGAGTGCTTAAAAATCCCATGGTAAATTCTCCTGCATCCTTTGCAGTGCCTGCTTCTGGGAAGGTGGAAATACCTGCTTACCCCTACACCAAGGCTCCTGCCTCATTCTACTTCATGGCCCTTTGCCAGTATAGCCTGGCACTGCAGTAATGGTCCCATAGCTGAGGGCCTTCAGCCTGCCATCCCAAAAAAAGGGATGGAACCAGTTCTCCAGGTGGGTACTCCAAATTCTTTCATCTCTGCTACTATGTATTATGGTGGAGCCAAACTCTTACCTCTATGGTAGACGTCTTCAATAAAGCGATCTGATCTTCCCTGGTGAGCTCCAGGAAGCCAGGTAGTTGCTTGGCAAAGTCCACAATCTCTTGCACAGAGATAATTGCAAGTTCTGTAAAGTGAGCAAAACGCTGCTGCCTTGCTTCACGGTTGTTAGGGTCGGGAACTTGGGGCCACGGCTGCAGGAAATGGGAAGAGACAGCGTATGTACGTGAAAGATGGAGCCAGGGCAGAAAGATGAGAAGATGAAGTGAACAGAGAAAGAAAATGAGACACATTGGAACATCATCCTTTGCTATTTTTTACAGATTGTTAGCCCACAGATGCAATACCTAAAGTATCTCTGTTCTCCAATAATTTACTGACAATACCAACTCCCCAAAGTTTCCTTTTGTTTATTTTGGGTACACCAATAGAGTTTTTACCGTCACTTTGAGCCTGTCTGTGAATGAGCGCTGGTTGCACTGCTGCTGAGCAGCCACAAGCTTTTTTATCATGCTCAACTGTTCA
Organism: Grus americana; assembly: GCF_028858705.1. Classification (NCBI taxonomy): domain Eukaryota; kingdom Metazoa; phylum Chordata; class Aves; order Gruiformes; family Gruidae; genus Grus; species Grus americana. Next base: position 27,203,116 of record NC_072856.1, read on the forward strand.
GGCGTCAGCTTGTGGGAAGGGCTTGGAGGATTTGGAGGGTTTGGATGCACCACGACTGTCCGAGCCTGATCGTCTTCCTGCTTCTTTAGTTTCTTCAGTCGGATCTGTTCTTCAGACAGAACATCTAAAGCAGGAATAGCCAGAGATCAGTCTGACACAGGAGCACACTGGAAACCACACTAAACACAGGGTAACATGCTGCAGAGGCAGAGATCACAGCTGTCTGTATCTGGTATGTCAGTGTATACAACACAGGCAGTAGACAGTGATACTTATCATTTGTTTCTCCCTCTTTTCCGCACTTTAAGTTGTTCCATTGCATGACAGTATGATTAAAAGAAAGGCAAAGTGTTCACAAAGGACAGAAGCTCCCTTCGTGATGCCCTGCGGATCTCAGAAAGGCAACAAAGACTTTCGTCACTGAGCAATTCCCCAAAATGTCACATTATAACAGATTCCAACAGGTGCTCTCTTCACATGCCATGGTGTGTCCATTGTATTTTATATTATCCTGCTGTTGTGTCTTTTTCTGATATTGCTAAATTAACAGCTTGTGTCATTTCATCTTCTTCATGAGAGGTCAGAGTCAGTACTGGAGTTCGAGAGTGAAAGGACAATTCCCTACAAAGCCCATTCACAGCAGACTACAGAGTAGTAACATACCGCAAGATGAATAATGAAAGAATAGCTTTGCATAAAACATACTGAGGAGCACAAGTCCTTCAGGAGCAGGGCTAAAAGTCTTCTTCAGTCTTGAAGTCAAAGGATACGCCATTCAGATGTAACGTTGTAAGGAATAAAACAACTCAGAGGTTCCTTACAACTCAGAGGCACGTGTTGTGAAAACTCTTATTAGACCAACTGCTCATTAGCTAATTTAAATACAAAAACCTGTTAACGGCCTGTAGCTAACTGAAGAATTCACTGACTTGTATGTAGGGGAGGTTTGTTGTTTCTTTAAGTCAAAGCTGCAAAAACTATCTGCAAGCTGCACTCAAAAAATGGAACTACCAGACATACCTGGATTCAAGGATTTCATTCAAGAGAATGATCCTGTGTGTTAGTGATGAACAAACAAAAAGCAGAAAAAGGACTGATTGGAAGAGAAACTGTATCTTCAGGAACAAAGATTAAAAAAAATAAAGCTTAAATCTTGTTTGCAAAGTCAAAAAGTGCTCTTAGATTCTTTGGACATTTTTTATGCACAGATAACAAGAAAACATGGCTACGACACAGGAAGGCAGGCCTCAGGACTGAACAAGTATATACTTGCACTTCTCAAAAGAATCATGTTAAACACGAAGACAACAACTGGAGAGCTACCGTGAGAGAGCATTCTGAAATGGACAGTCCACAGGATTGGAGGGAAAGATGAAGAACGCAGCATATTCAGGCTGAGAGTCACCTTTATGCCTGACTTCCAACAGGGAGCATGCACGCACAGGTACACACATGCACAAAAATGACAGTTCTAACAGCAAAGACATTCAATAGAATTACCAAATTAAGGGGCATCTGTTAGATTAGAGAATGCCAGTTATAGTGTTAGTTTAATAAGGGAAGTAATTGATCGAAGCGATTACAGTCCCTCATCTTGGGACTTAGATGCACAAAGAATTTATAGCCAAGTAACAAGTTACCAGTTATTACTGAATCTTGAAATCTGCCTATGTGCAAGCTTCTACACCATGTTAAAATTCAAAGTGATCTAAGTTACTCGGTTTGCCATGAAGGAACTATTTAACCTCATAGTTCACATTGGCTTAAGAACAACAAACTGGCCGTGAATAACTTCAGTCTGGGAATTAGAAGAATGTTTCCAACAATTAGTAGAGGAAGTTCTGGAATGACTTTCCAAGTGAAACAGCTGGAGGAAAAAGCCTTCAGTTTCTGTCAAGATTAACAAGGCAAATTTGCAGTGGGGATTACAGTGTCGACAAGAATTGCCGAACACTTGATAATCCAGAGATTCCTTTTGGCCTAATTTTCCTGAGCTGTCTTCAACATAAGACAATGAGTAAATGCAGAAACACACTGAGGCTCTCTCTACCTGCAACAGAAAAGTAGCAAGGTGGACAGGTAGCCTTGCTACACAGCTATTCAAATACATCTGTTTTGTAGCTCTCAGGAGCCGGCAGAAATGGAGCAAAGACAGCATATGTAATGCTGATACAAACCAGTGTGACAAGGATGCCGATTACATATGTTAGGTGTGCTGTGTTTCATGTTGAAAAAACTGAACAGCATGTTTCCTTGGTGCAGCTCAGCGGGACTTACTTTTTACAGAAGTATTTTTATAAGATGTTTCCAAAATACTCCCTGTACCTCACTGCTCTGGGTGCTGGATGTCAGAAAAGGAGACTTCACACAAATTTAATGGTAACTGAGCATTCATTTGGTCAGTCTTGGCCAGCAAAGGGATAAAACCCCGATGCCTTGGCAGAGGAGGGCTGTCCTGATATGTGAGCAGGAATATTATTGAATATTCAGAAGCAGCAGCCTTATGGCTCATGTGAGAAAAGTAGCAGAGTTCGCTAAAGGGAGCAACGAGATCAGGTCTGCACAAACACAGCTACAGTACTGTGGTGCTGCCCTTGACCTCTGTCAAGCTCACAGTAGGAGTCAAAGGAAAATGCCTGTTGTTCAAGGAGCACGGTGACCAACCTTGCAGTCCTGATCACAAGACAGACAAAAGCCTAAGTTTACTGATACGGTTGACAGCATACTGAAGAACACATAAATCTTAGTTGCGAGTCTTTCATCTGCTGTTGTATTCCACAAGTTCTTAGAAAATAAGTGTGTTTGAGGAACGCAATAGGGCTGAGGCTCTCAGCACAGCGGTGGTGTTCACTACGAGCCTCACCTCTCCACGCGATCCCTGCTAAGCTCTCAGCAATTTCCCACACACATCCCACAGGCAGCCTGCATGGCTCACATGTGAACCCCAAACACTCACACTGCCCCCTTCATTACACCCATCGGCCCCCAGTTCGCCCCCACGCCACGGTGCTCCCGCCAGCACCACTGCCCGCACTCACACTGCTCCCGCATGCCTGCCTCCTGGCACTTGCGCAGCCGGCACTCCTGACACTTGCGACGCATGTACATGTCCATCTCACACTTGCCGCCATTCTTGCAGACGTACTGTGCACCCTTGATGACGCTTCGGCGGAAGAAGCCCTTGCAGCCTTCACAGCTCAGCACGTTGTAGTGGAAGCCGGAGGCCTTGTCCCCACACACGCTGCACACTTCATTTCCCAGCATCTTAGGGGCTGGGCCCTTCTTCCGCTTCAGGGGGGGATTTTCTACCGAAATGAACAGTACCGAGGAAAAGGGGAAAAAAAAAAAGAAAAAAGGAAAAGAAAAGAAAACCCACACACATGAGGGAAGCATGGTGTTTGCAGCTGACTGCCCCACTCCTTACAACAACCAATATTCTCACTTAAACCCACTATCTCCCAAACACATGGATGAAAAGATCAAGTCTCTGATTTCACAGACTGCCCTCCTGGGCAAGCGTATCTTCTGCAACAAACCAACTACCGACATAATCCAAACAGTTTCACCTCAACTATATAAGCAGGTATAGCTTCATGCTTGTTCCTCTCTAAAATAGGGTAAGAGAGCTAAAACACGCTCAGGCCAGATGTTCTTCTGCACTTTCCATCAGCAGGAGTGACAGTTAAGTTACCAATGTGAGAAAGAGCTGCAAAAAAGTTGAGCTGAAATCCAAAACTGTGCAGAAAGTAATTTTCTTTAGAATTAGCCTCCAGTTCTCTTACTTCTATTCTCTGCCATACTCACACACAAGGATAATAGAAAATGGTTTAGCAGTCAAACAGTCACAGAAAACCAATGCTTTAACTGTGACCCTACAGAAAGCAGACTGAGTAGGCAATCCCTGTAACCGGAACACTTAGGGAAACTGTCAAGACAGAAAACAGCAACTTCATGGAGTTAGGGGCAATAAGCAGGCAAACAGCACACTGCACAAGCTCTGTGAACCTTTGGAACCCTGAAGGCATCATTTCTTCTTCAAGAAGAGTACTCCCCACTGCTAAAAATGAAGCACCTTCATACTGACAGTACATTGACTAAACCTCGTTATTCCATCTGACACACCAGGCCTTCAACTATTGCCCCACACTTCAGACGGTCTTGCGCAGCAGCTCCCAGTTCTTCCTACGTCATTCTGATGGATCTTAATCTTGTCACTGGCTGTGCGTTCTGAAAGCATCTTCAGTCTACTCCAATGCATCTCACCTTAAGCATTCCAGCTAAATGCTTACTGATGTTATTTGTGTATTCCCTCCCTATTAGCCATCTCTCTTCATTCCATTTAGTTCTAGCCATTTTGCATCTTGTATGTCCTTCTGCACAGCTGATAGTGCAAGTATTTTTCTGCACGTCAGATATTATAGATTCTTCTATGGCAGCTGTTCATAAAGATTACAAACAGCCTATCTTGGTAAGTCTTCAGATTTTGTTTAGATATGCCTGAAAAACCTTTACAGTGGAGTTAATTTATAGGGATTGGTTTGCAGGACAAGGTGGCTGCATTTCCTGATCAGCATCAGAGTTACAATGGCATATCTCATTTTCGTACATATGGTTCTAATACTTCTATCTTTGCTCTCAGTTGTACTTACTATTCTGCTTGAATTCCTGAAATGGTTTTAGGTCAGTCTCAGCAAATATTATTAGTTGTCTTCACTACATATTGGTTTTCACGGTCTTAAGTATCTTGGTGCTGATTTTCAGTCCCATTGACTTTACAAAGGTCTGGAGGTCACTCATTTTGGCCTGCACTTCTCATTGCAGATTGGACAGCAGGAAAACATCATCAGAAAGGTTAAGTCCTCAATATTCCCCTCTCTTTTTCTACTGTATTTCTCTTCACATAATCAGTTACCAAGAGGAAATTATGCAATGCCTACAGTTATTTCAAATTACTTAGTCTGCTATTGCATATATGTTAACTGGTATTAGTAACTTTGCAGAAGCCTCAGATGATGTCCATATGTTTCTGAGGGACAGGAGAGTAATCCAATGACTTCCACAAGACGGATCTGTCCGTCTTGTGGATTTCTTAGCTGTCTTCAAGAAGTTACATAAACATCTGATTACCATTCCTATGACTGTTTTATTCAGACAGATAGGCTTATACTTTGATCTATGCAAATTATTTTCCACCTCTGAACTCTAACCATTTTAGTTATATAGCTTATTATTGTCATTTTCTGTAGTCAAAGATAACACAGAAATAATTTGAGATGTATAAAATGTGAATGCTGTCTCTGCACCTTTAGCTCTCATTAGGGTCCTCCCCCTTTGGTTGTATTCCACAAGTTCTTAGAAAATAAGTGTGTTTGAGGAACGCAATAGGGCTGAGGCCTATTTTTTTCCACATATTGTGGCTTTTTTTCTTGCATTTTTGTAAGGCATTTATAAATTGTTTTCTCTTCTTGTCCTCAAATCTGTTTTAAGGACTTTTATTGGATAATATCTCTTTACCTTTCAACTACTCTCTTTGTTTCTACTCTACTGATGAGTCCTAGTTCAATGTTCAAATCACCTCTTCTTTTTATATCAGGGATTGCCCATTGCCTCACTGTTCAACAAATACACTTATTTGTCATACTTTCATTAAGTTGCTGATACTATACTGGACACCTTACTTGTGCTTTCCTTTTTTCCCCTGTTACCTGTCCAGAGATGTTATACTACGTCTTTTTACAGTTCAAAAGCATAGGATTGTGTGTGCCAGCAGCAATTATAACAGCAAAATCTCAATTCTATTTCCTGATACTTTTTTAACCTCAGTTCTTTGTGGCAGACTGCTCTAAGTTTGATTCTGCTTCCCGTCTTCTTTTTTATGCCTAGTAGCCTCATACTATCATGGCATGATATGCTTCATTATTGTGGATATATACATTCTGGAAAAAGAAACATGTAGATGAAACTGCTACTGTCTTTCCATTATATGAATCTGCAAGAACCTATTATTTCTTTGCATCACTAATCCTTGTTGAATTGTCACCTGTAGTAAAAGCTTTATTGTTCAGCAGCTTTTGATAAGGCTGACAAAAAGAAATTTATTTTACTGCCACAGACCTAGCGTCTAGAAGCTCAAATAAGCAAAATATTCAATGCATTTATCACCTGGATAAACCCAGTCATCTTTGGCTGATTCTGTTCTCAGGCATTCTCTCTGGGTGTCTCAAGCACAGCAGAATTCACCCTAAAATTTTGCCAAGCGTCAATTCTGCTTGCAGCTGAAAGAATGGCTAGTCTTTAGCTTGCATGGATTTAGTAAGAATTTTTCCATACCTGCTTGCTCAGGGGGGTTCTCTGAGCCAGGGAAGAGCGAAAGCCCTTCCTCCTCCATCTCAAATACACTTGCCACCCTCTTCCCATGATCCTGTGTGCTGAGTTGAGTGGGACCCATGGAGGCCACACAGGAAGGGCTCACTATAATCTCATCGCTGCAGCATTGTTACTGCCGAGCAAGGGGCTGCAGGCGTCCTTCTTCAGGGTCTTTAGTTTCTCTCTGCTACTCAAAGTCAGAAGGGAAGTACCTGTGGAGAAAAAAAAAAAAACCACAACTGATGCAAAAGAGGCAAGAGTTCAACTACTGAAGCTGTTAACTCCCAAAATCTATTACAAGCTGCATCACAAGCAAGCTTCAAGATTTTGTTTCCTTATTTATTAAAAGGGACAATTAACTTTCTTTTATCAATGTTTATGCTCTTGAAACACAATGTTTTAACAAGCTGTGGTAAAAGATACAAGATTAGCATGCCCAGGTGCAAAACTGTCTTTTTATTGCCAAAATATTTATCAAAGCAGGACAAGTCTTCATTACTGCTACCGCCACCAGGGGACTTCAGCCCTGACCTCTCCAAGTGTGTAAGAAGGAAATTCCAGACTTTACAACTGGTGGCCTTTGTTAAAGCTTCCAGTAACAAACAGCCTACTGCTGGCAGCTGCTCTGGATTTTGTGGCATGTACTGCAGAGCGCACAGAAAATTGTGAAAGACAATTTTGATACCATGATTTATCAAAGACTACAAGACGCTGAATTTCCCTATGAATATCAGCAGCCAAAGATCAATGATGTAGCAAAGATGAAGATGACAAATCCTCCCCTCATCTACAGCAAGAAATTGAAAGCCAGCATCATATCTATGGGAAATGACCATTATGCCACTCTCAGGAAATAGATTCCCCACCAACCTTGTGAGGATACCCTCTTCTGGAACCTGGAAACCATATTGAATAGTATCTTTATCATACAGCACTAACTCCACTACAGAAACTGAAAAGCGAATCCAATCACTTTTTCCAAAAAGCCCCACCTGCATCAAAAAAAAAAAAAAAGCCTTACTGGTTTGAGTGCGCAGACCTAGTAAAACTGATGCAAACTGCTAATGTGAACACCCCTGATCTCATTGAACATGCATTTGATCAGTTGATCTTAACTCAGTGATTTACCAATGCAAGCTAAAGGGATTAACTGATTTTAAAAGCAACTGCATTAAAGGCCTGTACCAGTTTAACTTGAGTGATTGAGTTCAGGACTGGAAGTCTGCCATTCTCTGAAAGACAGGAGGTGACAGAAAGTTGTGCAGCAGCCCAGATACAAAAGCATCAGGTAAGCAGGGGCATGCCTCACACACTGCAGTGCTGACTGGGAAGAGGCAGAGGACCACAGTCCCAAGTCCCTTCTTCCCTCCTAGGTATCTGGACCAGATCATGCAACTTTCATTAGAATGCCAAAGGCAAAGATGAAAGCAATGCTTCCACGAACCACACCACCCCCCCAGCACTCTGAAATAGTCATCAAGTATAAATGCAGTCATACTGTCAAGCCTGCTGAACTCCTGCCATCTCTCATCACACTGTGGCAGATAATAGATGCAGGTGTTAAAAACCACAGGGCATATTAATTCACGTGACCTTTGTAAACACAGCCTCAGACTGTATAAGGAAATCAGAGCTCCCTCCCCTTTGGTGCAGGCAGCCACTGAATCACTGGAGAAGTGGACTATCTAGGATAAAAAGCAGTGGTGGCAAGTACGAAACTCAAAGCCACAGAAAGGAAGAAGCCCTGTTGTGTGAGACTACAACCTAACTGATGTGATTTGCAACCAATTCAAAGGGACTCAGAGTCCTCAAAGAAACAACGTGGCTATCACAACCAACTTTTTTAAAAGTCTTACAGTCAATCCTGCACCAACTGAAAGCCTTGTGGAAAGGCACAGAGCATCAGATGGAGACACGAACTTCACTGAAGCAAACCCAAACCCAACTTGTATTGCTAGTCCCATGTAAACTCCTCACTGATGCTGATATCAGATGTCTCTGGACATGTTTGGGCACGAAACAAGAAAACTAAGTGCACTGCCTCAGTGCATCCCCACATTCCTTTAAACCATGCAGAAGACTCACTCAAACATTAATTACCGTGCAGAATGAATCACTGGCAGCAGTACCGCAGTAATTTTTCAAAGGAAGAGTTTGATCCCCCAGCTGAGGGACTGAGTGACAGTGCTTAGGCCCCACTGCCTCCAGTTCAGTGATCCAGTCTTGCTGCATCCCAGCCATGACTGCGATGTATTCCGGAAAGCTAAAGAGGAGGGTACAGCCTGAAGGGATTTCAAAACTGTGTCATCTACACAACCATGACTTGACATTGCAAGAGCAAAACTTGCTGTCAGCAGGACATCTGCAGCCCAAAGGGGAGTTTCTAAGAGACTGCAGACTTCCTAGCAATGTCTGAGAAGTCTGCAGCTACCAGCAGGGAGGGGAGTATAAACCCATGTGCACACCCAGGACTTGGCAAGGGGTAAGGCACATCGGCCACTATCTTTGTGCTGTAAAACCAACCCACACATTCCTTCTTCGTGCGCCAGCCTTCGGCCTACCCAAAACAGAACAGTGCAGATAGGAGAGGCCTCTTGTCTTCTCTGCTCCTAAGACACAGCACTTTTTAGTTTTGTAGATCTAGTAACAGTTGCAGGCTATGGAAAACTGACCTACAAACAGCAGCAGGTGCTAGGTAAAGAAACCCAAACTAGCATTTCCCCACAGCCACATAAGTGAGAGGCTGTATGACTAGGCCACATCTTCTGATTTACACCATTGTTTCAACTAAAAAAAGTAGAAGGGTGATGCAAGCCATAACTGCGAGAGGGAACGCTGTCTTCTTGACATAATCTGCTGTGCTGCCTCCCACTGTCTGTCTCAACTCTGTTAGTTTTGAACTGGCCAAGCGACAAAAGATGAAGCAATCACTTCTCTCTAATGCAGCGCCTACAACAGAGGAACCTGATGAGCAGACATACTGTGGTGAGGAAGCACATATAGATGAAAGGCTAAGGGAAACAATTTTCTGCCAGCCCTTGCCATCCATGTCTCAAATGAGACACTAAAGACTTCTGAAATGTGTTGCCACCAGCTTCGTCTTACCCCATCTCTTCCCTCTCTCTTTCTTTCCTGAGAAAACAGAACAACTCAGACACCAATGGTCTCCAGATCTTGCAACAGAAAGTACTGTTAACAGAGACTAGAGGTGGCAGCCCTGGCCCTTGCACCTCATGCTAAGTGCCAGAAACATCCATCACTTCCTCCAGCAACAGTCTCATCTCATCCCATTCCCTCAGATGAGTCCTCTTCCAAACCCAGCTGAAGCACGGATCCACTCTTCTGGAAGTGTTTGATCTGACCTGTCATCAACGGACACAAAGCTGCAGAATATGCCTAATTTCTGTCCCACATTCATTAAGGACAAGTGAAGGAGATGGCATTGGCCAGCACAGCACATACAGAAACCACACAAGCCAGATGTAGTTACTGTGGCACTTCTGCAAAACAGGTCTGTCCTCTTCCTGGTATTCCTCATTTGGTGCTTTCTGTGAGAAGCTCAAGGATCAGGAACCAGACCAGACACAAGTACATCTCTGAAGAAACTGTACTGTGGAGTGCAGGAATAATCAGAGGAATAGCATGACGAGCCCTTTACCTCCAAATACTGGACGGTCAGAGCAAGCGGGAGCTTTTTAGGAAGTTTGTGCAAGTCTCCGGGATTTTTCAAAACAGGATTTACTGGTCAGAGTCCTTGTCCTGTAAATTACAAAATCCTACAGCCTTCTGCCAAGGGAAAATATATGGTTATGTTTCAGTTCTGTAGTGAATCACAAGTGTGCACTCTGCAGCACGTCAGCATCAGCAGAAGACACCTTACATTTGTATACATACATTAACATGACTGTGTTCATGCATCACGCAGCTGTATGTCAACAGGATCGTGCCTTTGTGCATGGGCCTAACAGGCTGTTGGTGAACAAATGCATCTGACAGGAAGGGCTATCTTTCAGAGGTACCTAAGGCAGGGATATAATTTGGCATTTTGACTTCTAAATGCGTTCTCACATGCAATACAAGTGCCAGTGCTCAATCTGAATCTACCTCTGAAAGCTGGGCTCACAACAGTGCATAAGGGTCTCTGATGAAATTTAAATGCACAAATCGCACAGTGGTGATGCTACCTCGGGTATCAAAAGTTGGCTGCAGATCTCATTGGCCAAGAAAACAAAAACTGTTGGACTGACATTTCACAGGACTCTACAGCACCAGCACAGAACTAAGCCCCTTGGGAGACACCACTGTTCCAATCCTTTCATAAGGAGTAACCAATATTTTGTAAGCTAATGCTCTGCCTATATCATTTCTGCTGTAGCAGCCAGAGTATTTTCACAAACCTCCCCAAGGAATTTGGTACTACCTTGTAGCTGTCTCAGAGGAACAAAGGTTATTCCCAGGTCATGTTGGCTCATTCCTCTTCCTTCCCTCTGCATCATCACATTTCTCAAGAAATGCTGGAGCAGCTAATAGGTCTGCAGGTGGTGCAAAAGTATACGTAGAACAGGTTTCAATTAAGAAAAAGTTGAAAGAGACACTTTTACCTTTTGGGGAAGAAAAAGAATCCTACGCAAATCTGTCACTTTGAAAATGAAGTAATATTACATGTGAAAACTGTTAAAACTCACGAGGAAAAATAATCAACTACAGATTGTCAATGGGAGGGACAAACCATGAAAATGCAAGGTGCACAAAGCAGTGCAACAGGATAGCATAAAGAATGATTTTGAACAGTACGTTTACAAAGAACAGAAAGAACTGTTCTGTAACTCTCAGGGAACGGAGACTAGCTCTGGGGCCCCACTGTAAATCCCTCCCTACAGAGGGCTGCCGGGACACGGTTTGAAATCGCATTATCCAATTTGATCTCTCAGAAGCATAAAGACAACCACTGGAAGGAGTCTGCAAGCCACTGTCAGTCCCAAACTGATAAAAAAAAAGCGCTACAGCCTCTTGATTGCTTTCATTTGCTGTCGAGCTAAGCTTCAGCTGACCGTGAGCAGCTGCCCAAGCATGCAGCAGTGGCCTGTAAGCCTTGCAAGTTGTTGCTACCTCTGCCAACTATGCAAAAGAGTCCTACTAGTCACTCCTGGTTGCATGGCCTGCTCCTCAGGGATGGGCAGCTGCATTCTGGTTTCTTGCCTCAAGTTAAGGGTCTTATTCCTACCTTTGCCTCTCTAGCTTGGAGTTTGAAAGGTACCCCCCACTTTGGCTTTTACTCCTGCTACTGACTAACTCCTTTATTACCCATGATTTTGCTGATTTCTGGCACAGCCTTTGTCCATGTATTTGTCTCTTCCTTTGAACTGGTGCATCCCTGAGCTTGATCAGGTTCTCAATGCAGCATCCAGCTCTCATTATGAAGATCTCCTTTGGCTTTAGTCTGGTCTCAACACACAGCGTGCAGTCTCCTACCCAGGTTAGGTACGGATGCCATGGCAGAGTTAATGGAACAACAGCAAAAATGACTAACAACTGAACAGATTAAAATAAACAAACGTGAGCCACTTGGTTGAAAGAGTACTGGGAAGAAAAGCAGGAAGGTGTAATGATGGCGTACAGCAGGATCAAAGGCATAATTCTGAAAGATGGTATGCCTATAAGGAATAGAAGGAAACAGAGGAAGGGAAAGTCAGGCTATTATAGAAAAACACCCTAAAGGTGAATTTTGGGAGACTGGAGGGCAGTCTCCATGATTTTCCTTCCAAAATTAGACATTATATTACAGCAGAAATGCAAAGAGGTCTGCAGACATTTCTGAATCTGAACCAAATACAACTTAGACACTCTTGACCCACTGAATATGCTATTATAAATAAACAACAGCAGTGACAGAAATTCCAAGCCAGTTCCAACCTACCTTGGGTGAGAATGAATATAGGACTGAAACAAAAGTCTCTCTCCACTGAACAAATTGGTTAGCAAAGTGAATTAGGATCATAAGGCACAACTGTACTACCAAACAATGCAATAATTCAGGGCAGAATCAGTTCAAAGTACTTTTGCTTTGCTCCACATAAAAAACCCCAACCAAACTCCTTGTCTATGATCCTCAGAGCACAGGATTTGTTTCTTTCCTACACAGCCTGTGGATCCCCTTGTTTTGGGAACAGGGCTTCCCAAATTGTACATCAGATGAAGACAGAATGCGCTGTCTCCAGTCCCACCCAAGAACCTACAAGCTCTGCAAAGGAACTCCTCACCCCAACAGTAATTGTTTTGCAAGAAGTCAGCTCTCCTGTTCGCATGCCTCATCCAGGAGGAGATGCTCCCTCCCCTCTCACCTGCCTCTCATTACTCCTTGCCTGTCAAAGGCTGAGGTTTTGGGTTTGCCCTTGGCTTCACCTCGTGGTTTCTGCCTGATCAAAGAGTGCCATGTCAACACAAGGAGCAAGAGGAAAAGAGATTATACGTGTGACTGCTTTCAGGGTGGGTTAGATCCTGAAATGGGTTGTGTCTTTCTGTTTCCTCCCTCCCAACTGCCAGATGCCCTTGGTCCTGCAACTGAAAGGAGGAGAAAGGAGATGAGGTTACTGGAGTTCATTCACATGGCACACAGGGCTGCTCTCGCCTCTCTTCCTGTTTGCATGGAAGCATCAGTCCCTCTGACAAAGGGAGAGGGAAAGAGAGGCAAAGAGAGAGGAGATGATGGTAAGAGAGGATAGACTTTTCCCTGGTTAATGAACTGGAAACAAATAACAGGTGATATCAGGAGTGATGTGGCCACCTTGCTGCCATGAAATTCCTTTAAAGGCCATTGACACAAGTTCCCTTGAACTCTGGAAAACTGCACAAGCCAGGTCTGGGTAACAAAGCTCCAGTCCTTTCTACCATCACCTCAGCTTTCAAGCTTTTGGCTAACCTAGAGTACAACCACCTCATGAATGACAAAACCTAGGGCATGCACTGGGTTACAGCAAGGAAAATGTTACAGTAGCAGACCAACGTGAACTTCTGCAGCACTGCTGGGACAAACATGAGCAGAACTTGCCGTTTGTAGCTGAACTGCAACAATCTCCCACGTCTGGCTGAGAATCCAGCTCATCGACAACTCCACACCGCTATCAACACCAACCTTCAGATGGCAGGAAGCACAGCTGAGGCTTTGACAGGGGCATCCAACAGGAAAAATGCCATCTGTGTTCCTCCCAGGAGGATGAAACACACAAAGGAGAGCAGCTGCCCCCTCCAGCTAACAGAGGAGCAAAGGGCAGCTCTCTGCCACTTCTTGGGAAGAAGGGGAAGGGAGAGGATCCAGCCTGGAGCCTTGTCTACAGAATAGGTTTGTCAGCATCAGCTATAATAGCGAACTGTCCGTACGGAAACTCACTTCAAAATGGCAACAGCATTCTTTTGTCAGTGCCACCCACAATTTCCCCAAGCAAATTAAGCTATCCTACCAGTAAGTCTTTTTTTCCCTTGCACATGTAAATGTAGCTAATGCAAAGGTGGTTTTGGTTTGCGTGTTTTTCTTCCTAGGGCCCCTGTATTGACTAATGGTGTCATTTTTTCACTCTTCTAACCATGCCAACAGACAGACACAAATATGCACAAAAGAATAAATTCAACCATGAAAAGTGTTCAAACAACCTATAAAACTTCAAAATAATCTGCTAACTAGCAGGACCTTGCTTTGGGAAATTAAAGTTGAAAAGTTTGCAGCTAAATGTTCTTGCTGCTGATCAGCTCTTATACATCTATGCACAGTGGCAGGTCATCGGCTAGGTTCAAAAGGCTGGGTTTTTTTAAATAGGGCTTGCACATGAGAGAAGCCTCTCTTCAATCATTGTGGACTTTCACGGGGGTGCCACATTACAGAACAAAAGAAAACTCTGCCTTGGATCCTACGTTCCTCCTTTATGACCCTCAGTCCCACAGATGTTACAGCCTTGCTTCAGGGAACACAAGTCTGACTCATGGCAGATTTAAGATGTCATCCCAATGTCATCTCCAAACTGAAGCAAGAGATCAGAACTTAAAAAAAAAAAGAAAGAAAGAAAGAAGCAAGAATTAATAACCAAAATAACATCCTGATAGCGGAGATGCCAGGGAAAAGGGTTAAACCTTGTCTGTAAGCACTAAGAGAACCAGCTAGATTATGCCTAGAAAAGAGCGCTGCAGACCTTTTTTCTGCATGTAGAAAATTATAATAAATAATCACACAACATACTGTTTACCAGATTGTTTCCTTAAAAATAATTTCATCTACACTAAACTATGCAGTCAGGGAATAACATTTTATGATCCATGCCTATTCTAGCCAAGTGCCTTTATCAGCTGGCATCAGGAAAGGGAAATCTGCTCAGCTCCCCAGGCTGTCTCAGCCCATCTCTTCAACATCAGCATCCCAAACTGCTGCTGGCTCCTCTGAACAGGAACACGGTCCAATCCACTGCCAGTACTGCACTCCTACTAAAACAAGTAACAGCAGTAAGAAGCAGAAGAAGCAGCTGCAATATTTTACCAGGAAGACAAGATGACCGAGGACAAGTAAAGCTATAGGATATATCACAGCAAAGCCAGGAAGAGAATTTAAAAGCCCTTAACTCTTAGACCCTTGTCCAGACCACCTTCTCTTTCAAACTGGTCTTGTCCACCCTCTAGCAGCTATGAAATAAAAGAACATGAAGATTAAGAGGCAAAAGAGGAAAGAACAGAATAAAGGAGAGGGCTGTTTACAGTATAATTGTTCACTTTTCTGATTTCCCTCTTTCCTCCCACCCCAAGAGTACTTTCATCAATATGCTGTGCATCACCATAACTGAAACAGCATTGTTTCTGGGAAACAGCCTCTTCATAATGTATCTATATAGCACTTAGTATCCAAGCACCATCCCACCTAAAAGCATCAATCAAAACAAATACTACTGCTCACAGGCAAAACAGAAATACAGTACTGGATTGCAAAACAGGCAGGAAACTCATTGATATTCCCTTAAGGGCAGTGGGGGAAAAGTACCGATTCCCATTCACAGAAATATCATCCCTAGATGTAGCACAGAGGTCAGGAAGAAATGACAGTACGACAGAAATGCCCATATAAAGAACTCATCAGAGGGATGCTAGAATGGAGTTTTAAATTGCTTCAAAGTAAGCTTGACTGTTAGTCTATTCCCTGCTCATCCACTACCAGAATATATTTTGGCAGGTTTTGCTAACATTGGTCTTAGAAGAACAGGAGAAGAGAGGCAGGGGTTCCCACTCTGCACCAGATGTACCTATCCAAACCTAGATCAGCCAGAAGACTGCAGCAGAACAAGAAAAGAGATCAGAAGAGCTGCCAACAAACATAGTGAAGACTGGTCAGATTAAAGGACTACTAAGAGCTCTCTTGCAAAGTAAACTTGCCCTGCTTTTGACTTTGCTATTCTGGATCCTGGCCTGTGTGGTCTATTTCTGCTTTGGGGGGTCACTGCAACTAAACACTCAGAAGGTACAATAACAGCAAAATAAGGAGGGAGCTTTTTGGTTTTTATAAACCCAGAGCATGAAAGCTAAGAGGGAAGGGTTAAAGGTCTGAAAATGAGAGAAAGAGGATCTGTGTGACAGGAAGGGAGCATGTGAGAGGGCGTGTGACAGGCTGTGTAGCAGAATGTGTGTGTAGATCTCATTCCCTCGGAGGCTCTTGGCCAAATGTGGAGCTGAACTTTCTGCAGGCTTTGTCCTGCCAAGTCATGTTCCCTTCTCACACTGCCTGACATCACCACAAATACTCAGCTGGAAAACAGTCCAGAGCCGGACAGAGTCCACTGCTCAAACACCAGCCAGTGAAATGGCTGCACTCACGGCACACCCACCAGATGAGAAACCAGAACCACCGACTCTCCTCACAGGTTATCTCCAAGCACCCAGGAGGTCTCACCCTCATCTATCCAGAAAGAGCCCCAACAAGGCACAAAGCGATCGGAGGTGCTTACAGAGAAATGCTTTTCTATTGCCCAAATAACACAGCCCAGATTGAAAGTGCACAAAGGCTCTAACAGAAAAAAGCAAAAGAATGTAAACATCGGATTGTCGGGATTTGTCACAAGCAACATGCTGCAAGGAGCCCGCTCTGTTCCCAGCTCCAGTGCAGCCCCACCAGGAGAATGAAACCATCACGGACAACCCACAGACAAACCAGTTGCCAGTGGTTCTGCAAAGACTGACGCTCCAGCAGGGTCTGCATGAAGCAAGCAAGCAAACATTACATTGCCAGAGAGCTCCTATCACCTGACTTCTCAGAAATCATTGTGAACCCGAGATCAGTGCTAGAAAATGCGAGCACGTGTACGAGTGTGTGGGAGCGGGCAATGGGGCTAAGCCAACAGGTGGCTGGATTTCTTATTTTGATCCTTGTATCAAGGGAGAAGGGTGGGGATGGCCCGCCGATTCTGGGACGCTGCTGAAGGCACCACCCAGAGCAAGTATCAGGGAGTAGCAGTTGGAGAGGATACTGAAACAAAGGAGGACAAAGTCTACAGTCTCCTCTTGTGTTTTCTTCAATCTTTACTCCCAGCCTGCTGCTTAAAAGCAGCATGATAGAAAATGCCCTCAAAGTGCAGGTGATAGGGAGAAAATCCGTGTTTTCTTCAGGCAAAAGTTTCTGCTTTCTCCACTCCTGTTGTTTCTAGGAAAACAGACAGCAACTTGGGAGCTTTCTGGAGACCAAGTGAAAATTTTTCTTCAGTCCCATATGGCCCAGAAAGTTAAGTCCCCTCTTCTCAGACACTCCTAAATAACAGAAGCTACGATATACAATTTATGTTTATCAGTATTTTATGTTTCAAAACACTCGCCACAACAGAAGTTCCCTCCTCCTTTGCTAAGGAAGGGAGTCTGACACCTTTCATAAAGGTCTAGCAGTGCAACCTTGCCTGTCTGCATGCTATATGGATCTTAAATCGTATGCCTAGGGATTCCTGCCCAGACCTGTGGATACGTGCAAATCTGTCCCCCTCACCAGCTGTAAACACAGAAGCCGCCTTTTTAACTTCTCCCTGGCCCTCTCATAGAAACCAGAATATTATTCCTCTCCTGCAGGCAACAGCCACGGGTGGGAAGCAGTCAATCAGCTGACCAGAATCACAAAGTTGGTATGTGAAGGCAAGGTGACAGCTTCTCCTTCTGCTCTCGGAGCACACAGCTGGGTGAGCTATCCTGCCTTGGTGACAGTACACACGCAAGCTGAAGCACGCGGGTGGCCCCAGGACTCTGTGCACACATGTCAAGGCAAGCGCCATCACAGCAGGTCTCCAAGGCTGTTCCAGTGCAACTTCATGTGCCCACCAACATTTGCACGTGGGTTCCTGCTGGTAGGTGCTCAAGAAGCCACTACATGTGCATCTCTGACAGCATGACTGTGTAAAATCCTCCAGGAAGATTCACTGGCATGGCATGTGGAATCCTTTGGGGGCTGGCACATTTCTGCATGTATGACCCTGGCAACCAGACACACTATGGAGCTGTTGCAGAAGCCTACCTCTGTCCTTGTTTCATAAGGGGCCTAGATAGACTATTTTTAATTCCAAACATTTTCCTTCAAATGGATTTTACACGCATTTTTTTCAAAGTTACACTCATTCAATTTATTTTCTAAGTTAATGACAATTTATGATAAAGCCTAAAACAATCATTTAAACACACACCCACCCTACCCAAGCAGCACACGGCTGCTGGAGAATGTTTAAAGAGTGTAATTCCTAAACTCCAGAAAGTCACTAATTCTGCAGAATCAGAATCCACTGAAGTATCAAACAAACCTTTCTTAAAAAGGCAAAAAGATTAGCTTCTTCTATTTGCTTATTAAATCAGTTCACTCAAAGTAGAGGGAGGCAGGCTGAAATGCAGGGGAGGTGTTTCTCTTTTCCAATCTCTGAGTAAAAACAAGACAAGGGAGGATGAGTTATGTTCATTCTAAGATCTGGAAGGACACAATGACCAAAAACAAGCAGTTCATTTTGCCAAGTACAGATAACACTACCCTGTTAAAATAAGTCAGTCTTAGCAGCACACACTCCAGCAATATTTTCTCTTACATATCCAGTGCGTAATTTGCATTATTATAGTCTAATTATAAAAAAGTACATATTTGACTTTTTTATTCAAATGCAGTTTTGTAGAAATCACGAGGAAGGAAATTATTCACCTAGTAAATACAAATAATGTAAACATTTACTGTGATAGAATAGCATAAATGGGTGTATGTAGATACACTGTATCGTCCTGTTTAGCAAGAAGTAGTAATAGATGAGCCTAACCAATTAGAATAAACCTTCCTCTTAAGAAAGTATCAAATGCAAAACAAAGCTTAGATGAATTATCTGAATCACCAACTTTAATCATGATTTAAATCAGCAAGTGGGAAGCCTTGATTTAAACAAATTAACCTTGTTTGTTTCCTAGTTGCGGTAGGACCAGTGGGCCAGGACTGCACCTCTCTCTGGGGGGGAGAAAGGATACAACTTCCATGCCCAGTTTGTTTCAAGAATTTTTACAAGCACATTTGCCAATATTTTTTTAAAACCTTAAAACAAACTATAAAGCCTTACGTGCCAGGAGACACCTACTCTCTTGTCAGTCATCTGCTTTAGCAATCAGTCTGATACTCACCTAAGATCTATTTACATCTCAGAGAGGTTTCTACGTGTACACAATACAACCAGACTCTGCAGCACAGCTTTTAAACCGCTCCAATCCTCACATCCCATGAAATACCTCTCCTACTTCATCCTACAGACACTAGTTTTGGTCTGTTCGCAACAAGAATTAGATTTCCCATTCTCTAACATTGATCTCTTCATTTCTTCATCAACTTTCCACTGAATAAACATTTATTTTTTCCCCTCCCTTAAACATACTGGAAGGTCTGCAGTGCTCTGCTGTGCACTAGCCCTTATTAGCCTTTCCCCTCACCGGATAAGATACTTAAAAGCTTGACAGTATATACTTCAAAGCAATTTATGAAATTATACCAAAATTGAGTATTACCTTAACATTTTCTTTTTGACACTCAATAAAGCAAGTAATTTTGCTTTACAGGAAATCTGTTTTTGAGATCTCCAGATCTGAAAGTGCAAGCTACACTGGCTCCAGGGGTGTCTCCTTTTTAGTGAGGACACAAGAAATTAATTTGTCCATGCTCCAGAAATGGAAAAAAAGGTATTTTGTCCTGAGCAGGAAGTCACAGAACAAAAACCACACAGGAGTGCTAAAGTAACCCATCATACCACTCCTAATAGAGACATTTTTAAGATCTGCTAGAACATGGACAGGCTCGTCTAATTTAACAATATTATGCACATCTCTCAAACCCAAACTGACTACAATACAGCTTCTAGCTGCAGTAACTGCAACAAAAATGTCAAGTCAAACACTGTACTTGTATATTAGCAGAAGTATGATCTAATGACCAAGTTCAACTGTTTGCAGCCTAAATGCAGACCTGCACCTGTCAGCAGGAAGCATTCCCCTGAATTCCCTCCCAAGATGAAGTTCCTTCCCACCGAGACAGTTTCCACAGCCAAAAGAACGTGATGCTGCCTTCCTCAATTATTAGGCTGTGAGGAAAACAAGGTAACATATTCTACTGCAGACCAGCAGAACATTTTCCCGCAATGAAACAAGTTATCTTTGTACAGAACCACAGAATAGTTTGGGTTGGAAGGAACCTTAAAGATCATTTAGTTCCAACTCCACGCAGGGACACCTATAACAGGATTTGGCTCAGTTCTGAAACATGGATTTTTCTCCACGATTGTCAAGTCTGTGAATCTTATTACTCGTGGGTGGGAGGGAAGGGAGGGAGAGTGACATACATCTGATAAGCTTTCCTATTCAACGTGCAAAGACCCACACATCTGCAACAATGAGACCTTCACAGCAGCTGCTTCCAGAGCAGAAAGCAGGATCGCCCTTCAACCTATTCAAGACAAAGCACATTATATTCTATACTCTTCCTTGGGCAGATGGGAACACAACTTCTGGAAAACAGCAACGCTGAAAGACCTTAAATTCAAAACTCAAAATTTTGAAAACTGTCAATTTTGATAGCCATACAATCACAGACCAGATCTAATGACGAGAGATATGACTTTGGAGGTCTGAGACCCTCACCACTGGATCAAACATTTAACAGCAAAAAAATCATCCTTCTGTTTACCACAGAATGAGTGCACTGAGTTGTGAGGACTAATCCCAGAGAAAGCACTTTTCTTGGAAAAAAAAAATGTCACAGCAATCAAATGCACTTTAACACACTGGAAACATGACTCTTCCTGCAGGTGTAAGATGAGGATAAGGCAGCAAATTCATGCTCTGTACTTGTACGGCTGCACGCCTGTTCCTCTGCACACCCTCTGCCTGCCTCCTTGCTGGCTGTGCAAGCCAGCTGGTAAAGGAAACATGCTGACAAGGCGCAGAGAGCTGCAGCAGCAGTAACTGGAAACAACCGACGACGGTAACCCAAGGCACACAGCCAGGACACACTAATTCTGCGATAAAGTTTCCTGTTTCTTATTTTTTTCAGATTAGGCAATTTTTATATATATAGTCCCTGCTATGGTACTTTTCCTTGCATCCCTTCACAATACAAGTAGCTGCAGGTTTCCCCCGGCAGCTACAGAACTCCCGAGCAGCTCCGCAATGACCCATGTTCTGTCCTACCTGAGGCTGGTTTGGGTTTATTCCTCCCCCACCTTTTTTTTGGGGGCAAGGGATGAAGGTTGTTAATTATTTTTACCCCTGCTCTTCTCCTGCAAAAGCTGGCCTTCCCATATGAAGAAGGATACACGTGCGTACGCGCATATGAGAAAGAAACATCACTGAACTCGGTGCCAGATTTCCAGCAGGAAGCCACACAGTCAGTCTGCCCTGGCAAGTCTTGAAGCAGCAGCAATCTTCCAGTGAATGTGCCACAGGTGAGATAGCAGAGAAGCGCGGCAAGGCCAAATTCCACAATGCGTACCATGTCCAGTGCCCTCTTCCCACAACCGAAAGAATGACTGAGCTCAGCAACACTTGGCTGAAATTTTCAAGCCACATTCGCTTCCCTAACTAAAAGACATTTTTTTCTGTTCCTGCCTCAGCAGGGGGTTTATGTTTTGATTAAGACTCGCTTACTCCACAAACCAAGCCCACCACTCACTAAAGGAAGTAAAAACCAGCTTTTCCTTTTTCTTCTGTCTGTCCTCAGGTACAGCCTTCTCCCTGACACCTGGGGAAGAGCAGATACTCCACGTACCTTGGAACCAGCAGCAGAGCTGAGAGGACTCTTCCCTACAGACAAACATAACCTGCAGTCATAGCCAGAAACAGCTGACACGCAGTGATCCAAATGGTTAGTCAGAAACGTGACTCATGTTGGAGACTCCCTCAAAAAAGCCTTGCAGTGAAGGGCCCAGCTGTGCCTTTAGGAAAAAAGAAAAGGGGAGGAGGAAATTTCAGGAGATAAAGTATTTGTCTTTCACCAACAATCCAAAGTTTGCTTCTGGCCCATAACAAAGTACCTATTGTGACAGATCTGTGGACCTTTGCACGAGTGCCAGCAAAATGGCACAATCTGGAGTCATCACCAATTTAACCAAAGTTACCTTTTAACAGCACCACACAAACTGACAGCTGCGCAGACAAGTTTGAGTCCCAGAAAGCTCGCAATCTGGGTTGACAGGATGCAACAGGTGAAAGAGACCAAGAAATGCAGAGCTGAGCAGATGAGACAAGGGAGGGGGAAAGCTAACAAGTTACCATAAAGCAAGTAAACACCTCCATGCTGCACTGACAGCATCTCTGGAGACAGCAAACAGAGATCCAGGCTCTTTGGACGCACGATAACAGCCACGAGCAACTGATGTCCCCTCCCTAAATGCCCGCTCTAACTCGCTAGGCCCGTCCACCTGCTGTGGCTGCCCATTCTCCGATCTCTTTAGCAGGGGGACCCTCTCCAACGGCGCGACTGCGCAACCACCGCCAGCCCGAGAGGGCAGGCCCCGCCGCCGCCTGCAGCACAAACAACCCCCGACCGCCAGCGCTCGGCTCCACACGCCAAGAGAGCGACCCGCTCCCACCCACGGCGCGGGGGAGCCCGGCCCGCACCCCGGCCAGGCCTCGGGCGGCTCAGCGGGCCGGGCCGCCGCCGCCTGCCTTCCTTTCCCTCCGTCCTTCCTTCCAGCACCTTCCAGTACGGCCCGGCCCGGCCGGCAGCACCACGCGGACGGGCGGGCGGCACTGGGCCGCCGGCACCGGGTCCCAGGAAGCGCTGCCGCGGCTCGGGCCGGTGCAGGCCCTGGGGCCGGAAAGCCGCGGGGTGGGAGAGCGCGTCCGCGTCCCCCGCCGTGAGTCACGGACACGCGGAGCGGCCGGGCCGGCCCCGCGGGCGGCGAGAAGGAGGCACCCCCCCCCGCCCACCACCACAGCCAGAGCCGAGGAGAAAAGTTACCGGTGCGGCCCGCGGCTCTTCGGAAATGCGCGGCGGCGGCGGCCACCGACCGCCCCCCGTGGCGCAGGTGCCCGAACCGCCGGCGGGAGGGGCGGCCGGGCCCGGCGCTATTCCCGGCGGAGCGCCGCGGCGGAGCTGTAGTGATGTCACGCGCAGCGCAGCCCCGAGTCACGTGCAGGCGCCGCCCGCCCCCCCGCCGGCCGGCGCCCTCGGCCCCGCCCCCGGCCCCGCCCGCTGTGGGTCCGGCGGGAGGCGAAGGCCGCCGGGAGTCACGCGCAGTTGCACGGCGGTGAATGGCGGGTCGCTGAGACCGCGGCCACGGACGGAGTCAGGCCCTCGTCCCGCGCTCCTCCGCGCCCGCCGGTGCCCACGGCTTCCCCTCAGCCGCTGCCGGCTCTCCGCCCTCACCTCACCTCGGAGGAGCGGCGCAAAGCCAGCAGGAAGAGGTGCAAGGTGCCCGCAGGAACAACGCACGACCTTTTCCTTCCTGCGCCCACCAGGAGCCCCAGCGGTACCGCGTCAGCAAAATAACAACACGGGTTCGTGCTCTTCTGAAGATACGGAATGACTTTAATTTAAATTCGCTAAGCATTCCAGCACGAGCAAGTTAAACACGTTATTCCATCCAGGTGAACTCTGTGTGTTGCACCGAGCCTGCGCTGACATAACCCCTCTGTTTCATAAATAATTCGGTGCCCCAAGATGTCACACGAGTGACTTCTAAAGGCTGCAAACCACGTAAAGTTTTAAGCAAATAAACACATACAAACGAGCTGATTCTTGAGCCATTGGGCTTCACGCCTCTCAGACTGCTTTGCAAACACGAGAGCTACGTTTCCTTCTTTTCTTAAGAACGCGAAAGCCGAGAACCCCATGTAAACACCTGCCTCTACGCACTGGGAGGTGGAGACGAGCGCTAACCATCACAAAATTCGTTTAACCGCCTGCCGTTACCTACCACATCAGTGGCCAAACGCTTCGGCAGGCGCGCACCTGGTAGGAGAAGCTGGGTTTCCTCGCACACTCACGTAATTCCGAGCTTCGCCTCGTAAGAAACGACCGGATCCGGGGCAATGCCAGCGAGGACGGCCTCTGCCAGCAGAGCCAGCGGCAGCAGATTTCTGTTTTCCCGCAGACACCCTTAGGCTGACTCAAGGGATGAGATGATTAACGATCCACGGAGCTGCAGCAGCCGGGCTGTGCGCACCTGCACGTTTTCCCTCTTTCTATCCATTAAGGCTTTACGCAAGAGATCAGGGATGATGTCAGAACACTGTGAAGCTTTTCCTGGTTTACAAAGAAGCCGCCAGATGACCGCCTGCCCGCCTGAGATGGAGGTTTAAGAGGACGCTTTATTGGCGAGGAGCCGCACCGCGCCGCACGCCGTGACACAACTAAACCCTCGCATTGCCACCCGTGCCCACCCACCGCCGAGCACCTACGTGGTGGAAGCCCGCGGGATGCTGCCCAGCGGAGGACGCCGCCGTTACCCCGGCGGGAACGACCCGGCCGTACGCGGCTCCTCAGGCTGCCCAGGCGCTCCCGCAGCAGGCCGGCGGGCTGAGCAGGCCGCCCCGCCGCCAGGCTCCGCCTCCGCCTGTCAGGAGGCGGGAGCAGCCCCGGGGCCCCGCCCGAGGCCCGGCCCCCTCCCCACGCGGCCTCGGCCTCGGCCTCGCCCGGCCCCGCGGAGCGCAGCGGGGCTGCCCCACGCACCCGGCGCTTCCGAGGCGCGCCCGTCCCCGCGGGGGGGCAGCGCATCCCGGGGAAGCCACCGGGGCCGGCCCGGCCCTCACCGCACCCCACCGCCCCGCCCGGGCCGCGCACGCGCACTGCGCGCGGAGGCTGTGAGGCGGGCACGTGGGCCCGGCGGGGGTTGGGGACGCCCTGCCGCCCGGGCCCGGCCGCGACGCTTCCGGTGTGCGCTGGAAAATTGTGTCCGTGCGGGCCCGCGGCCGGCGGCGACTCGGTTCCGAGCGGCGGCGGCGGTGTGGGGGGGAAGCGCTATGGCGGCCGATCCGGCGGGGTGCGGCTGGGGAGGCGCCGTCCTGCTCCTCCTGGCGCTCTGCCTGCAGCCGCCGCCCGCCCGGACCCGCAGCCTCCGCTTCGTAACGCTGGTGAGGGGGGAAGGGGGGCGGCGGGAGCGGGTTGGGCCGGGCCGGGCCGCGGAGCCGGGCCGGTGTGACTCGGTGCCGCCCGCAGGTGTACCGGCACGGAGACCGCTCGCCCATCAAGGCCTACCCGCGGGACCCCTTCCAGGAGGCCGCCTGGCCCCAGGGCTTCGGGCAACTCACACAGGTGCGTCCGCGGCCGCGGCGGGCGAGGGCCGGCCAATGCCGGCACCGTCCGTAACGCCCGGTGCCGTTGCAGGTGGGGATGCGGCAGCAGTGGGAGCTGGGCCAGGCCCTGCGGCGGCGGTACCGCGGCTTCCTCAGCGACATGTACCGGCGGCAGGAGGTCAGTGCCGCCGGCCACCGCGCCGGCACCGGGGCTCGGGTGGGGGAACGGCGCTCTCTGCCGCCCGAGGGCCCAGGCCACCCCGCCGGGCGGCTGCGCGGGGTCTGCGGGAGAGGCTTCTTTCGGCGGAGAAACGCCGGCGGCGGGTCTCAAAGTACTGTTGTTTCCTAGCCCGCTCCCGGTGCAGGCTGCCGAGCCGGAGAAAAGGGGCCCGAGCCTGCCCGCGGGGGGAGGATCGGGCCGCCCCTCCGCGCCGCCGGTGCCAAGGCGATCCGGCCGGGCCGCGCAGCGACAGCCCCGCTGTGAGACCCTTCCAGCCGCCTGCTCCGAAGCCAAGGGAACCAGCCAGCAAGGCTGTATTGTAGCTGGTATTTGTTTCTTACTCGAGATTGTGAGATTTTTATTTTTCTTTTGTCACACCAGCTGACAAGAACAGAGCCCGTGTTTGCTCTGCCCTCCCCAGCGCACTTCAGTCACAATCTCATGGGAGTCTGTACATACAAACAGTAGTCGCTAACCAGAAGTGACCCTCTCATTTGTTTCCACCTGTGAACTATTGACAGCTTCAGTCCCTCACAGCTATTGATTCTCCTTTCTTCCTCCTGGATGTTGCCACGCTTTGTAATAGTTCTTGAGAAACCGGTATGTTTGTTTAATAAAAAGTTATGGAGCCTTTGTGGAACCATGTGCTAAGCACAGGGGAAAATTTGAAAGATCAAGAAAAGTAAGGAAATGGAAAATCCCCTCAAATACCCCTGCTGGCTGATCAAAGAGGTGTGAGTCAACTGGAACATGACCACATGTCATGACGAGAGGCGTGCTGTCACAGGGTTCGGCTGGACAGCAGGCAGTCAAGACCCCCTTGTCCCAGCACTGGCTCTGCGTTGGTTCAGTTATTTCATCTGAGCTCGCTTTGGGTGATTGACCAGATGGGGCAAACTGAGAATCCCCATACAATTTTTGGTCTTTGTTTCGCCCCTTTTTGGGCTCCCCAGTAAACACCAGCTTGCCATAGGTCAGATTACATCCCTTCTTTGACATTTGCTTCATCAACAAAACTTCCAGCATCAGCTCAAATGCAGATCCTTTAACCTTCCTCAGTAGTTCCTTTCCAAACATACTTCATTCTTATAAAGCTTTTGCCAGCTGAAACTGTTTTCCTTCTCTTGCTTGAGAATGAAAAACAAACCCAAGGCATATGCAAACAAGCTGTTCTGCTAACCAAGCCTGAACCCCTGCTCGAGTTGAGCAACCTCCCTTATAAGAAGTGTTGCCTCTGGGTGACACCGTATGACTGTCCATCACCTGACTCAGCGACAAGCTGGAGCCCTGGCAAAAGGTGCTGAAGAAAGCATGTACGTAGACTCAGGGCTTAATTGGGTTTTTATGACACTTCTAGAATTAGATCCTTATCTTTTAAAATATTTCCTTTCTATTTCTTCAGTGCTTACCGTGGATGAAAGCAATCCTGTCTAATCAGTACAGGGTCAGTTATTTTCAAGCCACAGTTAAGGGATAAAAGTGGGTAGAAATTGTCAGAGAAAATACAACTTTTTTTTTTTTTTCTCCTCATGACTTAAGTTTTGAGATACACTCCATGTGGGAGATGCTATACAGAGTGAGTGTATGTATTTTTTTTTCTGTTTCTCTCTCATCATGTAACATTTTTTAAAAATCCCAATCTCGGCACTGTATTTCATTCTTCTGGCTTTTTGTTCTTGATTCAATATGCTGTTTTCTAGGACATTCTTTCTTTCATGATTTCTTATGTGTCCCTCTTGTTTTATCACTGGTTTCTCTCCAATCTTCCCCTAAGTGTTTTCAGTGCACAGATACCAGAATACCAAAGTTTTGCCATTTTGACCTTCTGAACTTTTTCTGTTTTTTTCTCGTTTCTCTTCTTTCTGGCTGAGCTCTCTCTGTCTGAGTTCTGGAATGATAAGTCTTGGCCCATTAATCCCAAGAGCCGACAATGATCAAATAAAATCCCAGCTCCCCCTTTTCCTCCTCTCCTGTTAGTCAGATCACTCTTGTCTTCGTTTCTCAGGTGGAAAAACTGAGGCTTGGCGAAGCCAGGTATTTTCATGAGCACAGCAGGTCATTCCTAGAACTGAGACGGGAATGCAGGAGTTTGTCCCAGTCATGCTCTGTAAATATAGCGCATTTCCTGTCTGTGCCCATCGTTATCTGCATCTCTGTCTTGCTCTTCTCTGACTCTTCCTCATCTTCAGACTCCTTTCTGTAATCTCCGCACGGTGCACCTGGCTATCCCACTGATCCAGAACAGACCGCTCCAGCATTGCACACCAAATTGTGTCCATCCTTACAGTTTGTCCAGGCTGACATCAGCAGGTGCTGTCACTTCAACTCCTGTTACCCTGTTGTCCGTGAGCAGCTGCAGGGCACTTGGCAACGTTCCTCAGCGCATGCATCGTCCTGCGTCTGAGCATCACCGCTTACGGTAGCATTACTAATGGTGCGCTGTCCCTGTCCCGGCAGATCTTCATCCGCAGCACAGACTGCGATCGGACGCTGATGAGTGCGGAGGCCAATCTGGCAGGCCTGTATCCCCCAGAGGGACAACAGATATTCAACCCCAACATCTCCTGGCAGCCTATCCCTGTGCACACAGTGCCAGAGTCCGAGGAAAGGGTAAGTTAGTCTCAGGGATGTGTACTGACTACTCGGGTAGTGTGTTACACTGACTTCTCCAAAGGTTTTTGCTTCACTCTCGATTCAGATTGTCTTGAACTTCTCCTGGGACCTGCCTGGCAAAGGTTCTTCTGTTCTCAGAAGAATACGAGAATTCAGGGGCTGTGTTCACTCAACACGTTAGCTGCAACACCTCAGCAGACCACACGTGGTCTGGAGTAGGTTAGAAGGCAGTACTTGAGGCTGTTTATAGATGCATCCTGCTAGTCAGGGTGTCATTACAGTTGCGCGTGTTGACTGCAAATTCTGTACTTCAGTCTTCTCGGTGACCTAGCTGCTCTTGTCTCTGCCCAGCTACTGAAGTTTCCTTTGACCCCCTGTCCACGGTATGAACAGCTACAGAATGAAACACGGCACTCAGCAGAATATGTAAATAAGACCAAAGAGAATTGGGTAAGTGATTGTTTGCATGAGATAAGGTGGTCTTAGGCTTGTAGTTAAAGTATTATCACCTCCATATAATCAGAGCTCTGAGAAACGGGTAGGAATACCTGTGAATGTAATACAGTATGAGATTGCAAAATTGAAGGCCTTTCTCTTTTCTCATACCTCCAGCAATTCCTGCAGATGGTGGCAAATGAGACTGGGATCCGGGATGTCTCTCTTGACTCTGTTTGGAGTGTGTATGACACACTGTTCTGTGAAGTAAGTTTGTTTGGCCATCATCTTACAGCCACGGGAATTTGGTCTTTAGGGCTCACTGGATTTGGTAGAAAATTAGTTTGCAAAATCCATTAAAACAAGTTTTTGCCATTCCCACCCTGCAGTTAGAAGTAATGTTCTAATTTCAGATAATAACAGTTTGTACTCACTAGAGGCATGTGCCAAGAATTACCTACTTTTGCACCCTATAACCTCCCACTTTGTAGCTTAGATATGTATTGTGCCAGAGCCAGAAAAAGTCCCACCTGCATAATAAATATCTCTTTGAAAGTCACTAGAAAATGACTGCACTCTGAAATCCTTTGATCTCCGTGGATGAGTCTGAGTTAATTAAGGTAGAAGTGAGATCTCTGGAAACTGAAGGAGCGTTAAGTTTACGTTTGAAGTTGGGAGCGTGAATTAGGACTGTTCCTGGCTTTACCTCTACCTCTCTGTTCCTTTAGACCAATCACTTTTCTTTCTGTGCTTCTGTTAATGCCACCTCTAAAAGAAAATAATGGTCTTCTAGGTTAAGCAGGTTTCACCCACATCTGGTTCTTGACCTGTTATAAGCTCCTTTGCCAGAGAAAGACTCTAGAGACAGATGTTGCCCTTCTACTGTCTGGGGCAGGGCACCAAACTCTATATTCATGTGGAGTTTTGTTGAAAGCACATCTCACAGAGGCTTAAACAAAATCAAAACTGGGTTAGCTGTGCTGGGATAATGCTAAAGGAAAGGTCACATACCAAGGAGACTTACAGTTGTTGCACACAAGTTTATTTGTGTATAACTATACAGCATGATGAAGTAAATCATAGAGATCTTTCATGTCAAACTAGCTAATTATGGAAGAAGCAGTAGTCCCAAGCATTTTGACACTGTGTCATGCTAATTCTATGGAGATGCAAGGCTGCTTAGCTTGCTGGCAGTGGTATGTACTATTTTGGGGATGTACAAGATAAATCTGCACGGAATTGCACTTTGCTATGTGAAGTAGCAGCTTGAGTTGCTGCAAGCTGAGAATATTCCAATCCAGAGCTGCATTGCACTGTGTAAATTTGCCCTTTGTATCACAAACCTGATCTCCCATCTTGTAACAATCGGTAAAGCAACTTGTCAGTAACAAAAAATTCTTTGGTCAGAGAGATCAAGAATGTCAAATCATCTTCATTTTCAAGATGCAGTTAATGACCTTGCAAATTGGACCCGGAAGGCCAGCTGACAACCGCTATAATCCCCAAGAACTTGGAGAATAGGTCAGTGTCCCAAAATGAAACCAGAAGGTTTTGAGGGACTTTTACCCTCAAAACTATACCCTCAAGCTCATCAGTCTCTTCAGCTGCTTTGGGCTTCCTCCTTTTTTCACACTAACAGTGCCCTGAAGAGAAGGATTGTTTTTCTCACCTGAGCCAGTAGATTCATTCCACCATCTGGCTGGAGACAATAAAAAAGTCCAAGAAATACCTGAACTTACTAGCTACTCTCTTTGTAAATCAATGAAAAACTAAATAAATATCTAAGTTGCTGATGGGAATTTCTTCAAACAACTCGTACAGAACAGGCCCTTAAGGATATCCAGCCTCATCTTCTGGCAGTTTAATGGGATGTGCAATAGCAAATTGCTCCGAGTGATGCCAGGGAACCACAACTGCTGTTTGTCTGCCAGTATAACTCATCCTTTCTTGTAACGAGTTGGCTGCAAAGCAAATTCTTCTCCTGGTTCCTAGTTCTGTGTGTTCTGAGTATGGGGCTTTGTCAGTCATACATCCCAGTGGTACGTCTGCAGAGCACTTTCTAACTTTCTCTGGTATCCTTCAGTAGCCCTTAGAGCCTCCGGCGAAATTGTGCTGCAGGTACACCAGAAACCTTGAGTTTGTGCTCTCTTGCTTATCTTTTTTTTTGACTGCAGGACAGAATCAGCCACACGTAAAGTAAATGCCCCAAGATTATTGTATTGGTGTTACAACATAACCCTGCACTCCAGTTGTGCTTTCACAGAAATGTAGCTCCTAGACTTTAATCTTTATGCTTCTCATTATTAGTT
The DNA here is from genome assembly GCF_028858705.1 of Grus americana. Taxonomy (NCBI): domain Eukaryota; kingdom Metazoa; phylum Chordata; class Aves; order Gruiformes; family Gruidae; genus Grus; species Grus americana. Next base: position 27,233,806 of record NC_072856.1, read on the forward strand.
TCTGAAACAACATTAAACCCCACATATATTCTTTGTATGCAGCACAGCAGTGTGAGGACAGAAGCATAAATAGAAAAGGGGCATGTTTAAAATAATAAAGGAAATCAGTAGCCATCTGGGCAGGATTCCGGACACCCTCACTCCCATTCTCTGAGTAATCTGTGATCCGTGCTACCTGCAGACGAGTATTCTGTTTCTCTTTCTAGCAAGCACACAAAATGGATTTGCCTGTATGGGTGACACCAGATGTCATGGCTCAGTTGAAGCAACTAAAAGACTTTGGTTTTGAATTTCTGTTTGGGATCCACAATCGGGTAGAAAAAGCTCGTCTGCAAGGCGGTGAGTGCACCAGGGAGGGAGCTTCATGCTGCTGCCTGGTTTTTGCCTCTTACCAGCTGTTCCCTTTCCTCAGGGGTCCTGCTGGATCACATAAGGAAAAACCTAACCAAAGCAGCAAATGTTTCTGCCCACCAGAACCTGAAACTACTTGTCTATTCAGCGGTAAGTCAGAGCTTGGGGGCTAGCTTTTACCCATCTCCTCCTCCTCACAGGGGACTGGGGCTTGGTGATAGTTTTAACCCTTTCTGGCTTCTCTCCAGCCCATGCAGCAGTGATCAGGACATGGATCTTTGCCTCTGGATGGGTGGGATGTGTAGGATCTGGCATCATTCCTCTGGGGGTCCTGAGGAAAATTCCCAACCCACGATTTGTTCCTCTTAGCTCGGGCTTGCAGATGAGATTGGCAGACTTTGGGGAGCCACTGCTGTATTTATTGGGTAGGTGGGTTGATGCTACTCAGATGTGATGTTTCAGTAGTGTAGGTACAGAGTCATCCCCCCTTTCCAGCAGCCGACGGACTGGAAAGTCAAGCATTTCTCCCAAATTGCTGCCTAGAGATTAACTCTTAAAGAACAATGCAGGATATATATGGCTGTGTTTCACTCCCTCCGCTTCTCTGGCACTGTCACAGATCACGGTTCTATCAGTACAGCTCCTCTCCCTTCTTCCAGACGGAAGTTACAAAGGTGATGTCCCCTCAGCGCTACCCCATCCGTGACTGGTATGGTCTGAGCTGCCCTGCCACATCCATAAGGGTGACTGATTTGGTTTTTTTCCCTCTTTCTCAGCATGACACCACACTTGTGGCACTGCAGATGGCTCTAGATGTCTACAACAAGATTCAAGCACCATACGCCTCATGTCATTTATTTGAGCTGTACCAAGAGGATGATGGGTGAGGGCTGCAGTAAAGACCTCCGCTGTGATTTCACCTCAAGGGTTAGATACCTAGGCTAGGCTCCACCCTAGGGGGATGCAATCTTGCTCCTAGTAGCAGACTCTTCGGAGGAAAACTACCACCAAAGTAAAGGAGAGGGTGTGCGCACTGAGTTTTTGGGAAGGGATGACTTTAGCTAGAGAATAACAAACATCTAGCTGTGTTTTGTTTTCAGTAACTTCTCTGTGGAGATGTTTTTCCGCAATGAGAGTGGGAAGGAACCTTTCCCACTGACGATCCCTGGCTGTCAGCACAAATGCCCACTGCAGAGATTCTTGGAACTCACAGATCCTGTTGTTCCCCAGGACTGGGAGCAAGAGTGCCAGGTAGCAAGCAGCATGCACGACACAGGTGAGCCCAGGCCGGACCAGAGCATGGCAGAAGGGGAAAGTTTGGACAATACCACGTTGACCACTTGTTTTCTCCCTTGCAGAACTGTTTCTGGGTCTGGCTGTGTGTGGATCCATTCTCCTTCTCCTTATAATCCTCCTCTTGATGGTACTCTTTCGCATACAGTCTCAGCCCCCTGGCTACCGGCATGTTTCCAATGAGGGAGAAGATCAGGCCTGACAGTTGCTTCAACTCCTTCCCAGGCAGTAGGAGGGAGCAGCGTTGCCCCTAAGGATGATTGGGCACCTTCAGTTCCTGAGCATTCTTCTGCTTTGGCCATTGCTTCCCAGTATGAAGCTAGACTTGATTTTTTTGGATGCTTTCTAAAGGTGACGTCCCAGAGAGAGAGGACTGAACTACTCTAATGGAAATGACACCTTGATTCTGAAGCCAGTGTACTGTGTGGTGCCCCCAGTCCTCATACAGCTTACCTAGTCTGGGATTCCCAACATGGCCAGTTGGAGCTGGTCAAGAATATTTCTCCTTTCAAGTGATTGTAAACGTTACCACTCACCATGACTGTGGCAGAGGGGCTTGGGCCTCCAGCAGCTGCCACGTCCAGTGCAGTCAGGAGTTGCATCTCTCTTCAGGGTCAACCTGCTTTGGTTGCTTTTCTCTCAAGCCATTGGGCTGATGATGGTGGGAAGGCTGGACTTGGAGCAGAGGGCACAGCTTGATGCACCAGGACTCATCTGTCCATGCACAGAGAACTGCTGCAGAGGATGGCAGACAGCAAAAAATGTTTCTTGAGGTTGCTGTTAAGTAGTTGCTGCTGGCAACTGGTCTTTTTTTCCATCCTCACATTGTGATCCAAGAGAGAACTGGCCTGGAATCAGGCCAAGATTGAAAACCCAGCAGTAGTTTCTAGGATTCAGCTCAGAGTAGGGTACATATGATCAAAAGAAGCTCCAAGAGCTTCATCAGAGAGATGAATTCCTGTGACCATAGCAAACCCGCACCCAATTTCTTGTGCAGTGTTGGCTCTAGAAAGGAGAGTCCCCGTAGGTAAGAAACTTGTGCCCTGTCTAAAAAGATTCAGCCTTTGAATTTGACTTCCCCACCTCTAAACTTCAAGTACCTATTACAGGGAGTATCCAGTACTGCACGCAGTCCAGACTGCAGCTACGTGAGCCCATTCTGCTTTACTGGCAGAATGTTTTTATTCTGTAATTCAAGAGATGTAGCAGAGCTGTTTACCTAAGACTGGATTAAATGCCAAGTTCTGTAGTTTTTCTTCCTATCTTCCCTACAACAAACAAACAAACAAAAAAACCCCCCAAACCATTAAGGATCAGAGTTTGCAGGTGACTCTGGATCCCTTTATTTGCCATGCTTTGGCTTTTTGTCCAAAGTGTGATTCTTCTTCCAGGCTGGCCTCTCTGTGTGCACTGCAGCTGCTGCAGGGAACTTCATGCCAAATGCTCACCACCTGCCTTGTAGCTTTTGGCAGAAAGTGAGAGACTGCAGCAGGCACCAGAACCACAGGCTCTTCCCATGGTGATGCTGCACATTCACTTCCCACTTTTACTTCCCTTTCTGGTGCAGTTCCCTTCCCCTCTTGGCGGCAGAAGCCAGCTCTTAGGTTACAGGCGTTTCCTTTCCTTCCCCTGTGGAGTACCGTGGGGACTTTTCCCTGCAACATAATCAGCATCTGCCTGTATGGGAACTCTACATCAGCAGAAGCAGCTTGCTGTTCTCAGCATCTTCCTCACCTTTTTGTCCTCTGAAGATACCATCTAGGTCCCCTGCACAGCAAGACAGTCATAAAGGAAAAGCTGCTGCCTGTGAGAACAGGGACAAGAAAGCGGTAACAAAGTGCATTTAGGAGGACCAGACCTGTTATTTTTAAAGGCAGCAAATTTTGCACACACAGAGGAAAGGTTTCTATGATGATTTAGACATTTTGACTGTGAATGACTTTCTGTAATTGTTCCAATACATTTCCTTTTCATTATTAAAATCAAACTCGCACTGAACTCTACTTCTCCTCTTGTCTAAGAGTTCACGGGGCTAGCACCAGTGTGCTCAGTGTTGGAAAACAGGCAGGACTTCCTGCAGCGTACCCCCTCCCAAAGTAAATCCCTGATTTACAATCCCACTTTATAGCACAGTGAGAATTGAGAGCAACTATTTTTGACTGCAGCAACCGTGCGTAGATACAGCTTATAATGCAACCCTTCCAGCATGGAAGGGTCCATTGCAGACACAGTACAATGACTGGTATTTCCACCACTGTTCTCAGTCCCTTAGCCCTCCTGCAGAAAGGTTAGTAACTTCCCCTATACAAAAGCAGTTCAGCAGAATGCTCAAAGCAGCCACTCTCTATATCAAAGAAGAATTTCAGTTTAGTACAAAACTTTATTAATACCAATACTGCAAAACTATAAAAGTGAACATAGAGAATCTGAGCAGGCCTGGAGCCTGTCCCATCCATCAACCTCTGGGACAACAGCAAGGCCCCCAGGCAGCCTTGTAAACAAACTAGACAAAGCAAAACTTTTCAGTTTAACAGCAGTCTTGAGATTTGCCTCCGAGCAGGGGAGTTTGAAAGAAATTCCTCATTTCTGCTTTACAACACTTCTATCCAACATTCTGAAGCACACAGGTGTGGGTGAAAAAAAAATTACCTCATCAGTGGCAAGAAAAAGCCTAGAGCTCTGAAAATAGAAACTACAGAATCAGTAGGTTCCAGGCTCCATACTGCCCTTGCATCCCATGAGGCAGGTAAAGAGCTCTGGCATCATCACGTTCCCTGTGATCTAGTTAAACAGCTGCAAGCACAAAATAGGCCAAGCCTGAGATCTTGACAGATGCACTTTTCCAAGAAGCTTGCATATGGGAGAGGTTGGTGTTCCCTAGGCTACCCAAGCTACCCCTCGCCTCATGTGAACATTCTACCTTTTCAGGACATTAACTTTGTTGGCAAAGGGTTTCTCAGCTCAGTTTGACTAGAACAGGCTGGGGAGCCTGTCATGAGCTGCTCAACAGCAGACTACAGGAGATGGTAATCTCTGACAGTGATGACAAGCAGATGTGGCAGGCTGGAAGCTGTAACTTCAGCAGGATCTGAGAACATCTTTGAAGGTTTCCCTAGTGCCTTGGAAAATGGGTGGTAACTCCACTTGAAGGAGGAACTGAGTACTGACACAACTTTCTAGAAGGAGAAGCAAAGGGAATCAGGGAAGCAAGATCAGATCCAGGGAGGAAGGACAAAGTACAAGTCTAATGCCCTGCACAGCTTATACTGCCCATTGCCAACGCTGAATTTGTACCCTGTGATCCAGAAAGGATCAAAATACTAAATCAGTTCTCTAGATCCTTCCCTTTTCGCTTCCTTCCCTGTGATTTAGAGTCATTGCTTTTTGCTCTCGTCTCTTCCAGCTCCCAAGACAGTAAGTTAGCTTTGAGTTTGCTCGTTCCAGGGTTTGCCTGCCTCTGCCCTCCACGTCTGGACAAACTCCAGCTTCCAATCCCCTGTTCTGTCATGGCTTTCAAAAGGTGTTCTTGCTTCTTGGCCACCATCTCCTCCCGGCTCCAGATCAGAATATTAAAGCCTGAGAGGAAAAATTGAACACTGTGCATCAGAAACTCCACATCAAATATAATACCTTAGGCTATGTCACTTAAATGCTGGAAATTGAAAATGCCTTGTCTGTTCTAAGAGATTTCCAAGGTACAGAGGATGCAAAGATACTTATTGCAGATGCTATCTCCACACAGCCACGGAAATCTGATCTAATTAAGAAACATGATCAAGTAATTCCTAACCTCATCTATCACAGGTCTAAGACCTAAATCTATAGCCAGCTCCCTTAATCCCATACAGCCTGTGAAAAAACTGAGTAATGTTGGCTCTGTGGCCTAGGAAATGAGATAAAATTAAATGAAGGGAGAGGGTACAGCCCAGCCAGAAAAGGCTTCCCCCTCCCCGGCTACTGTTACATGGCCGGCAGATGGCATCAGCTCCCTGCTGCACAGAGGCTTCTCACTCCTCTGGACTTGATGCTCTCAGGAACATGACACAGGAGATGACTGGCAACCTGTTTGCTAACTGCAAAGGGGATCTTTTTTATAGATGTAGGAAATAATAGAGGCCCACTAGCAAGTGGCATTTGGGAAACCCTCACTCACAACTTGCTTTAGTCTGGAGAAACAAGCCTGCCCTTTTCTGGGACTGGAACCCACCATGCTTAGTGCCCCAGGTTCTCTTTACTTACCCATGCCAGAAGCCAGCGTGTCTCCCATAGGGTTAAATTTATTGAGCTGGAAATGGAAACATAATCAGAATCTGTAAGAGCATCACTGCTTATATAACAGTCATAAGAGCACCATGGCTTATGTAACAGCAACAAACCATCTGGAAAACCCAATGTTCCCTAAAGAGCATCACAGAAAACCCACAGATGACCATGGGCCAGCCCTGCTTGAGTCAGCAGCATTAGCCAGCAGCCATACCCCAAAAAGAGCGAGAGTCTGTCACAAGTAAAGAGGATACTCCTGTTGTTCCAGTCCCTAACCCATCTCTTGGCTGCGGTTCAGTACACAGCGGTCCTTTTAGCTTCAACTCACCGAGATGATACCAGAAGCATTTGGATCATGGAGCTGACAAACCATCTCCCCCGTGTTTCCATCAAATACATCAACAGTTCGCAGCTCGTTCACCGTGTACCCTGGGAACTTGGGGTCTGGGTAGCGACCTGCTACAATGAGGTCATAGCGAGGATGCCACGTTGCCTAGTCATAAAGCAGAGTGATGGGGAGTTAAGAGAAAGGGACAGAGCCCGTACTGACACACACCAGACAACGGGCAGTGTGAGCAACAGTTTGTACGTCCCACCCACAGCCTGAGGAACATGGGTATCCTCAGAATGGTGCTCTGCTGGGAGTTGCAGCAGTATGAACACCCACCCACCAATGTAGTATCCTGACCAGTACTCAGACCATTTCTGATTTACAGCCGGCTGCTAGCACCAAGTGTGATACTCCTCTCAAACTGCACTGGCTTAACTCACCTTAATAGGCGTGAGGTGCTGAAACTGCCGGTGTGGATGTGGGATCAGATGCTGTGGCTTGGTCCAGTCTGAAGATGAGTAAACCCTGATTTCACTGCGCTGGTCTGTGCTCAGGAGTTTGGCACCATCTGTTGGGCTGAAGTAAGCTAGGAGAGGGGGACAATAAGGAAAACAAAAGATCACAATGCTGTGACTGACAATAAAGGGTGACATAAAGTGACATAAAAGTCACATTTCTCTGATTGGAAACCAATTGCTGTTTCTTTAATAGGGATGTGAATATGGCCATGTGTCCCAACAGACAAGACTTTACCTTTCTCAAACAAACTCAAAGCTCTTACTAACAGTAAGCTGAAACCTCCAGCGCTGGGTTATGTAGGAAGAATCATTATTCTCATTTTAGAATCACAGAAAGAGACATTGCAAAGAAAGGAACTTGCTCGTTCAAATGGAAACAGACACCTGCAGTTTGCACTTTCGTGAACTGGCAGAACTGCACCCAAGAAACAGAGGTTTGAGTCTCATGCTCTGCTTTTGTCAAAGGAACTGCCCCGATAAATTCAGGTTTCTCATCTCAGCCACTGCTGATGCTTCCACAATCACCTCTCAAGGCACACTGACAGTTTGTATGGCAAGTCTAAGACTGTGCTGCCCTATCCACCTCCCTGCCTCTGACCACACATTCCCACTGCCTTCCTTGCTTTAACACTAGCTACTGTGCAAATTTGAATCTGAGTGAAAGCTAACATTGCCACAACAATAAAAGCTGAGATGAGTGGACTCTCTGCAGACATCTACGCAAGGAAATCCTTATCTCAACTCACCTGCATTGACAGGTTTGTCATGAGGAAGCAAATGAAGAAAATTCATTTTGTTTTTGATGTTTCTGAGGTCCCAGATTTTGACTGTCTGATCCACAGACGCTGTGGCCAACAACCACTCACATCGGGAGTTAAATTCCACATGAGTCACTTTCTTCCTGTGCAATTTCAGCTTCCAAATCTGCAGCAGAGGAAACAGAAAATCACACAGAAAAATAATCAAGGTCTAGCGTAAAGAAATGGAGTAATAATCTACTAGTGCAGAGTAAAGAGGTCACACATTTACATAGCAACAAATCTTCTAAAATACACCAAGAGTTCATCCACTGGAAACAAGAAAGGAGAAGAATGACCTTGGGAACTATTTAATTGTAGGAGAATTCTGATCCACCAATTCACTACAGCTATGAGAAAGGAAACCGCAATCCCTGGTTCATGGAGGGAAGTATTAGTGCCACTGTACAAAGCAAGATCACATCTGGAATACTTTATGCAGTGCCAGTCTTCCACCTGCAGAAAGATTAAACCAAACTGGAACAGGTACAGAAAATGGATATAAATGGATATAAACTGGCCATGAATAAATTTATATCTGAGGTTAGAAGATTATTTCTAATCAAAAGGGTGAAGCTGGCCCATCCTCCCTACAATAATGGGTATCTCCCAAGTGCAGAAAGACTGTCACATTTTTCAGGAACAAAAAAAAAAGGAAAGGAAGCAACTAACCTTGAATAAGCACAAATCATTTGGGGCACTCCTGACTCTGCCCACTAATTTACACAGCTGCCTCTGGCCACAGCTCACTGGGTGGCAAACCCTTACAGATGTTACCCTTACAGGCAGGAGCAATGGTAATTCCAGTGTACAGCAGGCTCTTGAAAGCAGGCAACTATTCACTACTGTACTACTTCAGACTCGAAGGCACAGCCTGCCTCTGCCTGCCCTCTCGTGTCTAATGGCAGTAGTGCAATGTCTAGCCCAACATTTGCTGAATTACTGTTGTGTACCTACTCCAAGGTCATGGAAGGGTATATAACAAAGCAGTATCTCCTAAATGATTCCCATCGGTGCACTAAGTTTCTGGAAGTGCAAAGGCTATTGGCAGAAGGTGCTCACATCTTCAGCTTACCCTATAATTAACTCTGACTCTTAAGGAGGGGGTAGCACGTGACACAGTCCCGGTTTGGAAATCATTACCATTACGCTCAATGATGTGAAAATGTCTAATGAATGGCAGAAGAGGAGGACTTCTCACCACCTAGATAATGGGTGGACTCATCTCCTCAGCTGCAAAATACTTGCTCCTCTTTTCAGGGTCCCCACAGTGTAGGAAAACACATGAGCCATGAAGATTCCCGTAGAGGAGATGCTGCATGGAGCCATACAAACCTCTTCACCAGAAGTGCTGAGCAGGACCACGTTGCCCACATTATCACCTGTCACCACTGCACGGCAGCTTGCAGAAACATCAACACTGCAGTACCAGCAACTAGAGGGAAAGACACAAAATCAGTGCTGCCTCCCACGGGCAAGTGAAGGCAGTGGAGCTCTGGTTCACATCTCATCCCTGATAAGGGAGACTGCAACAGATTGTAACTGCAATCTCCTGCCTGATGCTGTGAGCCTGAGTGTCAGGAAAGGGGGACGGCTTATCAGCAATGCTTTCTGTTGGTGACTGAATATGAAATGTTCAGTCATTAGTCATTTGTGATGTGCTCATTAGATGGAGTCTGATACATTGGGACAGTGGAACATTATAGAGGCTGAAAAGCCACTTAGTGCCTGCACGTGGCCATACCTTGGGAAAGATCAGAACACCCTTGTGACATTGACAAATGTACAGAAACAGCTTTAAAATTACTTTTTCCACAGAACACTGAAGCAGCAGTAAAGACAAAAGCTTTGGACTGGAAAGTTGCACATCAAACTCTCACACTCCTGCTGCTATCTCAACTTCATGCTCCAGGAAACAAAACTGAATAGACACTTATATGATAAAGACATAAATCTTAACCCCAGCTCTGCAGGGAGGGGAAGGGCAGTGAGAATAAAGCTGGGGTTCTTTGGGAACTTGTTGGGAAAGCTTCACTTGCAAAGATAAATTAGTCTAGAATTCGAGGTCATGGAAATTAGCATGGTGGGCCTGAAGCCTCCAGAAGGGCAGCAGGGTAAACTCAATAACCTGAAACTCAGATTGTGCAGGGATGTTTTGTAGGTTTCCTATGCTACCTGAGCTACTACAGACAAAACAGAACACTGATGACAACGAAGAGGAGGAAGTTATCCTGCTCTTCTCACCTCACACTTTATGAAGTGAAAAGCGGTCAGTATCTGCAAGACAGGAGATGGCATCACCAGAAAGCAACACCAGAAGAGGCAGGCAGCACACTCAGCTACTAAAAATGCATAAGTGCCCCGTGGCTGCCTAGTTTGTCACCCACCCTGCAGTGCTAGGGTTGGGATCAGAAGCCTGTCTCCAAGCTCCCTCACAGGACCGATTCATACCAAGAGTCTCCAAACACTGGCAAAGATGAAGATATTAGAGAGCACAAGAAGCGGCGCAGCATTAACCCCAAGGAACAGAGAATCAACCTTGCAGTTCTCCGTTCTCACCAAACATTATGGTGCTCATGGCCACAGTCCGGTGCACGGGAGATCACCTGCACCGCTCTGCCCTCAAGGTCCTGCAGACTTAGGGTGCCATCCCCTGATGCCACATAAAGCTTCACTGCCTCATAAGGACTGAACTTGATGTCTCCAAGAGAATCTCCTGGCCCTTTCTGGAATACACACAAAGCCAAGAGGCATCAAGGTTAGAGTGAAAGACAAAATCTTAATACAACACACATCTCCTGGAACACACTGCTGGTTTCCCTAGGCACAACGCACTGCTTTCTGACAGGGCACATACATAAGAACTCTTTTTTTCCTAATCTGTTTGCAATCTGAGCACATTCATCCTGAGCCTGTAAATTCAGCCCCACCACTTTGGGCTGCAAACCTCATTAGCAGCATTGCTTCTTCTTCTATGGGGGGAAGACTAACCTGCAGTAAACCACCTGGCTCAGACCAGGCTTAGATCACAAGCAAAACCAGCAGAAACCACCTAAAATCTCATGACAGTCCTGCACCAGGCTTTTCTTACAGAGATTTCATTCACGTTCCCTACAGGCTGCTTCCAGTGCTGTATCTGGTCTTTCTCAAGGTACCAGCAGGCAGGAGGAGAGTGGTGCAAGAAATCCTACTGCTAACCCCATGGCATGGGGATCTTATGACCTGTGTTATATTGTTGTTATGTTGTTTTCCCCCAATTTGTCTACTGAGAAAATGTGGAAAACCTACACAAAGACAGGAAAGAAGGATGCTAGCTGGGAGTCCCCAAACTCTTTGATACTCATGTGTACTCCATCTGCTGCTCACAAAGCAACTACTTAATAAAGTCTCACTGTAAATACTAGATTTCAAGAAGGCAGTGAAGATAAAAAAGGCCCGCCTCTAGAGCCTGCCAGTGCTCAGAGCAGTAGAAGAGGGATGGCATGCCCTTCAAATCCAGACATCATTGCTGTGACAGGCATCCCACGGAGATACAAGACCCTCATGTCCTGAGACCCAGTCTATCACTCCTTGCTCACCTGGCCAGTCATCCCAGCACTGCTTGGGCTCTCCTTCTGCCCTATTACAAGGTTGCAGCTGGAACGGTCAATTTGGAAACCAACCACAAAAGCTGCCACCCGGAAAGAATCAGATGAGGAAAAGTAAAGAGGAGGCTAACCCAAATTCTCTCACTTACCTTTAAGCACTGAACTGAAGTAACTAATTGAAGAGCTCAGGCTTCCTCGTAGTCCACAGAAAAAGCAACAGTCCGAGAGGGTGATTCTAAGCACAGGCAGACAGAGTTGCCTCTAGCGATTCATCTCCTCTTTCCACTCATTACTGAAGGAGCCCAGACTCTTTAATTTTGGTATAATTTAGATAAGCACCAAAAGTTAGGGGGGATTTATTGGGGTGATCCTTATGACACACACCACTTGAAGTCAGCGGCATTTGTGGAGAAGCACTGAGGGGACTATAAATTGTCCTGTAAAAACCATCTGACAACGAGCAGCACTGCTAACAGGTGAGGAGGTTATAAGGTCCCCAGGGCACAGAGCTATGGGAGCTTTAAGAACAGACAGCTGCGGAAATCCACTGGCACCCCCACACTCTCCCATGTATAACAGGAAGTAAGCAGCGTCAAGGAGTCCCTCCCCCTCATGAAGAAAAGCTCTCTCCTACCCACCACCCCATTTCAGGGAAAAATTAAAAGGGAGAGTGAGTCCCCCTCGAAGAGAGAGGATCCCTGAAATTCAGAGGATAAAGGACATGTATGTGGAGAAGATGTAGCCCAGCTCCCACATATTAGAAACAAACATAGCTCGCTCTCTCTTTTTCTCTCTCTCTCTGTAGTGCTCCTGCCAGCAGGACACAGAGGCCCAAAGCATTGCTGTATTTCTTACTCCCAGTCCTCGGTGCTGGTGAAGACCCGGATAGTATTGCCATTAAAATCCTGCAGGGTGGTAGTGCCGGCAACTGACGAAGTGTACAGCTGACTAGGGTTAAAAGGGTTAAACTTCATTCCTGTGATGGCCCCTCCAGCTCCCATCTACAAGGAAGGGGATGAACAAAAGAAAAATCCACTGAGTGATGGGGAAGGAGAAAAGTGTGTTCTGTAAGTCTGCATTCACTGCTATGTCCTTAACAGCAACAGTGAAACACACCACAGCCCTTCAAGGAGGCAAAGACAACCCTGTCCTCCCACATGATGGCTGTCTATAGACAGCTGCCCTCCTGGAGGACAAACTGCAACTCCTTCAGTCCCTGGCTGGTTGGCACCACACTGTGTACAAAAAGATGACTCTGGAGTTTATGGAGGATGGACCTCCTCCCAGTGTATATCTATGTTAATTCAGAAAGGGGATCAAAGTTACAGAGTCTTTGAGCCCCTGTTGGAATGGCAATGGCTGAACACAGCAACGAGGGGGCATGCCAGCTACATAAACCATTCATTCTACCTTAGTTTCTCACTTCAGATAAAGGGACTTTGCTTCTCCTCACTCAAACATGTTTCCTCATCTGACACAGAATAAAAGGTGAGCAGAGAAAGATCAAGACCTAAACCAGACAGACTCTCTCTGCCTACTTGTTTCTGGCATCCTTTTAAGATAAATGTTTTGCCAGTTGCTGTACTATTTTTCCACTGAGCACATACCAAGTACTGCTTCATTGTGAAGTTAATCAATACGCCTCAGTTCTCCCCAGCACTAGAACAGTCTGGGACTTAGGAACAGACATGCTGTTGCATCTCAGTCCTGCCCCACAGCTGGCTGCTCTGCAACCCAAGACCCTCACGTGCTTCTCACAACCGACCTCGGTTTTGATCTGCAGTATTTGGTGGTACTCCAGTTTTCCCTCCCACACATTCCACGCACCCAGAGGCTTACCCCTTTTATGAAGCAGGTTTTAGTAAGTACTTCATAGTCCCAAAGGATGATGTCTCCACCTTTGGAACCAACAGCTACAGTACTGGGGTGTGTTGGATGCCATTCCAGGCATGTCACTCTCCTGTCAAAGGGACTTGCTGTTCGAAAGAGGCGGTATGAGGCAAGAGAACGCAGAAAGGGCAGCTGCAGACACTGTTTAAAGATAAAGAGAATTATGACTTTTGCAGGGATCCCAAAGACTCTGAATGAGGAGTGCTAACAATTTCTAATTGCCATCAGTGGTAGTACATTCACACAAAATTCTAAGCCTCTCTGTAGAATGAGAATGTGCTGTCCCCAAGGGAAACAGACTGTGACCACACAAATCTGCATCAGCCACAGCACTCAGAAAGCAACAGAGAACTGAGAGATATCACACTTTAAATGATGTACGGGGAGATAAACCTTGTGGGCTGAGCTAAAAAGGCAGGATAATTAACAAGGGAGAAGAACATGCCTCCACACCAGTAAAAGGCACTTAGGACTATCTGCATCTTTACTGAGTATCCCAAAATGTTACACATCACCCAGATATACAATATTATGGTCCTCCATCCAAATTGCCTGCAGCTCAACTATACAGCATAAGAGTGAACAGAACACTTGAAAGAGGAAATAAGAAACCATGAACAATTGTACTGTTATTCAGCTAAGGAATAGGTACTGCTTGAATGAGCCGGGTGATTTCTTTATCATTTGGATACTTAAAATAGATAAATCATCTGGAAGATAAAGCTAGCCCAGGTGCTTCCCACATATGGGTGTTACAGGAAAAGTTAATTTTCAAATGAAAGAAGAAGTATGGCTCTGAAAAACAGTAAAACATTATGGACTTGATGAAATATGTCTGTGAAGAGGAAAAATCAAACTAAACCTAATGTGATCAGCAAAGTAGAGCGGATACAAAAATAGTACAACAGTCAGATCAGTGTACAAAAGCAGCACTGTGCAATAACTCAATTGGTAGAGTGGGTAAGTTTTAATATGATTCAAGGAAGCACAGAATTACCAGAGGATAAAATGTAGAGTGACAGGGCCAGGTCAACCAAAAGGGAAAGCCACCTCAGCTCTTGCATTTTACAGGATCAAGAAACATAAGGGTGCGCCAGACTTGGAGCCACAAACTGTGCATCTGAGGAACTTTAAGCCCCTCTAAAGTTTCCCTGCTTGTGGTGAAGATGTTTGTATGTACGGAGCTGAGATGTCCAACAGGGCATGAAGGAGAAACTCCTCACCTGTCTGAGCTGTGCCCGAATGGAGCCTCCCAGCATGTTCTGGTAGACATAATGAACAATGCTGCGCTGCCGCTCCAGCTGATGGAAAAGGACTCTGTTGTTTCTCACCACGGACCCACCTCCACTCCAACCTGCCAGATAAGAAAAAAGTAAAACTTATTGAGAGCCAACACTTGTCATGCTCACTCACTAAACAAGGGAAGACGTCTGCATTGGCTGCTATGTCCATGAGAAGCTTCAGCCACAAGGTAAGTGTCTCTAAGTGATTCTTGCCTATCTAAGGTGCAGCAGCCTCTGCAATTATGGAGTCCAGTGCTTCCCATAGCCTGCCAGAGCTTTGTGTATGCTTCCTCTTGTTAAACCTTCCTTCTCCTTGCCAAAGATTTATCAAAAAGACAACAGGAGAGGACTAAAGCAATGCCACAGGTGGTGCATGTCATGTGCATGGACAGTATACAATTTGAATGTTTCACACCAAAAATACAATGAAGCTATCCAAAGCCCCAACAACTTGGAAATACGCCATGGAAGGTGGTTAAGCCCCTGGGTACAGCAAAGGGAAGGTCAGACGTGTGACCAGCAGAAACATTAACACCTGAAAATTCCCCAAGCATAGCAACATGAGTTCCCACACAGTTCCTGAAATGCCTGCTTGTGAATCAGAATTTTCGATCTGCTTGTGCTGTAGCCCATACACTCTGCCTACAGCACTGCCAGTTTTGGTTTTGATAATAGACTTGCTGACGCCTCATTGCCTGAAAACATTTCTGTTTGGAGTGATTTCTGCTGAGAGTACAGCATGCTTCTACATTTTGTTCATGTTCCAAGTTTTTATCTTCAGGGACCTTTACATAAAAACCGATCTTTTCAGTCCCGTGTCTGTGATCTAATCATCCCCACGGCAATGGTCTGTAACACCCCAGGGGATCTAGAAGTCAAATGCATTTCTTAAGAAACAAAAATGCTGTTTTCATTTAAGGATATTTATAAAAAGCAGAAGACTGAAAACACAGGGATCATTCTATATGATTAGAATCCAAACAAAATCTTTCTTTAATGCAATGCTGGAGTCTAGAAATGCACAGGTGTGAAACTGAACTTCTTTGTTCACATGCCAACATAGTGCCAACACTTGTCACACCTGTTGAAATAGGTATAAAAGTATTTATATTCTAATTCCTTTTTTTCACAGAAGAACTAGCATCCACAGTTCCTTCTTCAGAGGTGATGGAAATGGAGGTGTTTTTTCCAAATTCCTTTTTATTATGAAGGATAATTTATTAAGAAACAAACTTTAGGCCTTTTTAGAATCTTCTGGGGAAAAAAACTTTTAAAAGATGTTTTAATTGCAAGAAACTGAACCTGTCCTATATGGTTCAGGAGAAAAAAAATATTTTTTCCAAAACACATAAAAATCAAAACTAGAACACAGAATGGAAAGGCTCAAATACAAAGGTCTTCATCTTTTTAAAAAAGGTGTAAGGAAAAAATATGATTTGCCTCATTTTTCCAAAGTACTAGCTGCATCCAGTTTCCTCTGAATCTTACAGGAACTGCATATGCTTACCAAATCTGAAAATCAGGCCATGAAGTTACAATGAAAATCATGTAGCTAAATTAACTATAGAAGATGCTTTAACTATCCACAATTACACACAGAACTCCTTTCAAACAGAGTACTTTGCCTCCACATACACTGTTAACACTGCCAACTGCTCCAAGTTTGGAGTTACACACTAGACAATGGAAATGTACAAATTCATAGAACTCCTGTATCTCTGACTGTTGAAAAACACTTCAGTAATTTCTGGATCCTTAAAGCCAAAATTGTAGAGAAAGTGCCTAGTATTTCCACGT
This sequence comes from Grus americana, assembly GCF_028858705.1. Lineage (NCBI taxonomy): Eukaryota > Metazoa > Chordata > Aves > Gruiformes > Gruidae > Grus > Grus americana. The sequence goes on from NC_072856.1 coordinate 27,249,916, forward strand.
AAGGCAGTACCTCTAGTCACCTCCTAAACAAACAATGAAATTAAAGGTTTTATCTGAGAAAAGAAGGCTGAGGGGAGACCCTATTGCTCTCTACAACTACCTGAAAGGAGGTTGTACTGAGGTGGGTGTCAGTCTCTTCTCCCAAGTAACAAGTGATAGGAAGAGAGGAAACGGCCTGAAGTTGTGCCAGGGGAGGTTTAGATTGGACAGTAGAAAAATTTTCTTCACCAAAAGGGTTGTCAAGCATTGGAACAGGCTGCCCAGGGAGTCACCATCCCTGGAGGTATTTCAAAGAGGTGTAGATGTGGTGTTTAGGGACATGGTTTAGTAGTGAACTTGGTAGTGTTAGGTTAACGGTTGGACTTGATGATCTTAAGGGTCTTTCCCAATCTAAATGATTCTATAATTCTATGAAAATAGTCCTCACTCTAGCTGAAGCCTATACAACTTTCTTGATAATGCAAAGCATTAATCTTTCCAGTATCTTACAACTTAATCACCTCTTCTCATTATACGAAAATTCTTTAAGAGATTTTTTTTAAGTTATATACTAAAGGAAAAAAATGCACATGAAAGTGATTAGTGGAAATTCTGTCCAGTCTAACCTGAACATAGATGTAGAAAGTATTCCTACTTACTGTAGCAAAAGTTAGAATATGCAAAGAATCAGGTGGAAATGCCAGTTTAGACGGCATGCTGTAGGATACCAACCTTATGACTATGAAACTGCATTAAGAATTGCATGGGAGAAAAAACAATGTATTGCCAAGATTGGCCTGTCCTAGAATAAAGTAGATGTCCGGTAACTCAGGAATTCCATAAACTTAACCACCCTCAAATGAGCTGTGACAGCATCTTCAGTGAGCAGGCTTCTACCAAGAGGTAGGGAGTCTCAAAAATTAAACACTCATGAAAGCACGCGCACACACACGCTCTCACTACACAGATAACTGGAGGATGTACTACCCCAACACATGTCCGTGCATCACTTCAATATATAACCCCATCTGAACACTCATGTCTGAACACGCTTCTTGGCGTTCTCCCTCTTCAACTAGTTGATGCCTGTCATTTAGGGTAAATCTGGTTGGGAGAAACAGTAAGGATCTGAGGAAATGTTACCAATTTTCTCTGGGGGTTTGGATGTTTTTCTCACAAACAACTTCTTTGCTTGTGGCTCATTCCCTAGTTCCTCGTAGTCTGGTTTCCTCTTCCCAGCTGATTTTGTCTCTTCCGCCCAATGCTCATGTGTCGTCTCTTGCTTCTTATCCTTTGGCTGGTTCACCGGAGCCATTCTGTCAGACTGCTAAAAGCAAACAAAGTATGGAAGGTAAGACTGTCACACACTTTTAACTAGAAGACAGAGAGGAAAATGGGCACGAAACATATCCCAGTGGTCTGAAAGTAGTGATTATACCTATACCCTCTTTCATCAGCATGACACTAACTTTTTGTTGTGCTCTGCTGGAGAGGGGAACAGGTTCAATAAACTCTTCTTTGTTCACATATGAAAATGAACATATCCTAAAGCATTAGAATATGTTTTGACAGATGTGCTTCTACTGAACTTTTAAGTTTAAACCCCACAGATCTGCATAAAGTACATCTGTGAAACCACATAATACCCTAACTGTTCCTCTAGTAGCTCACACTGAGCTTTTTAGATTCAGTTAAGAAAAAAGTCAGAGCTTTTCTGACGATGGCCAGGGCCGACTGGTCCTCCACCAAATATGCTCGGAAGGTACTTCCTATTTAACGTCCACTTTTCCTCACAACCACCACCTGGTATTTGGATTGGGCTCCTACACTGGCTGGCAACCACCCTTGAACTGCTTTTCTGACCAGCGGTGGGAATGCAGCAACTCATGTCTTGTGTTATGACAACCAAAAAGCCACCCAGTCCCCGAGGAAAGGTGTGGGCCTCCCACAGCCTTCCTCGTAGCTGGTGGGCGATGCGTCACACACCCTTTGCAGCTGCGGATGCCCCCAGAAGATCCCCCGGCAAGACCGTCGTACAGCACTAAATGTATTTATAATTCGTGAATGGCTGTCACGGATATCTGCCCGTGTTAAATATAGCTCGGCAGGCACGGCGCAAGCTTCCCCAAATAGCACCCACCCCGCGCCTCCGGGCCTCACCCGGCCCCGCAGGGCCGCCCCTCAGGGCCGCGGCCTGCCTGGCCCCAAGCCCGGCAGCGGCCCCGGCCCGGCTCCCCCGCGGCCTGGGCGGGAAGGGCCGCCCCGATCTCACCTGCGCTCCGGCGGCCTCCGCTCCCCCGGCGCGGCCGAGGACGGCGGGCGGCAGCCGGCCCCTCCCCCACGGTTTCATAACCGGGGCGGGAAGGGGGGGGCAGCGGCTCCCGGCGCGGCCCCGCGGGAAAGGTTCCCCCGCCACCCGCCCGCCCCTAGGGAACGGCGCTGAGCCCGCGGGCCCCGCCGGCGGAGGCCGGAGGCACAGGCCATGGCGGCGCCGCACGGCTGCGCCCGGACCCCGCCGCCCCTTCGCCGCTGAGGGGCAGCGGCCTCGGCAGGGGGAGGGCCGGGGGTGCCTGCCCCAACCGCCGCCGCCCCCCACCGTCCTTACCCTCTGCCGGCCGCCCCGCCGGCCCAGCCGCGGCGGCGATCAGCATGAGCAGCACCCGCGGCCCCGCTAGTGCGGGAGGTGGCTGCGAGGCTCAGGCTGTGCCCGTGGCCTGGCCCGAAACACACAGTCAAAGTCTGTGAGGGGTCCTTTGGGAGTTTATTGTTGTTGTTTTTTTGGTGCAGGACTTACAATCTTACATGCTTCATTAGAGCACCAAATTCGCATATTAAAGTTGCATAGTAAGGGCCCAAAATACATCAACCAAACAGCAACAAAAAAAAAGATACTATTTCAAAAGCCAAGTTCCACAAGAAGATGCACCTGGTGTTGGACCTCAACAGAAAAAAATGAACTTTAAAGGCAGATGATAAAGTCATGGCAAGATCAGCTCGGAGACTACCAGATCTTGCATGACAAAACAGACAAGAATGGGGAAGGAAGAGCCCTACCACCACAGCTGGACGTACCAGCACTTCCCCCTTCACCTGCAAAGGCAGCTGCTGTCTGCCCGCCTTGTGTGGGGAACCTTCTCTCCGGAGCAGTAGGGCCCCATGCTTCAGGCCTACCGGTAACTATGCTGAGTAATTACGGTCCAGTCATCCACACAGCTGGCTATGAACACTGGTCCTAAAATATCTGTACATAACAACTCCTTCAATTGAGGGCTTAGGGTCAGGGGGTTTTGCACTATAACTATAGTTATTTACATATGCATTTTCTCACATATTAGGAAATGCATAGAAAAACTACTAAGAAAAACAACAAAGACCCACACTCTATGCTTTGCTCCTGAACTGTAACAATGTTGTATTAGCAGCTGCCATCCTGAGTATCAGAATGACATACACAAAAAATCATGACCATTGACAGACAAGAGTCTGGTTTTGAACATGCATATCAACCCGATTAGCACATCCTAAAGTCTTATCAAGCACTTCTGTAATACACAACATTCTTCTTAGAACCGTACCCATTAGCAAAAAATAGCAAGAGGAATAATTGAAAGTAGCACTTCCCTTCTTCCCTCTGAAGCCTCGAAGGCTTGTTTTCCAGGAAGGGAAACTACTGTAGAAAAAGATCCTTCTTGACAGTAATCAACTCTTTCATCTATAGGTCTGCAGAAGTCATCATAATTGGAGACAGAATTTATGGAGTTCATCAGGAATCACCAACAAAATACCAATTAAATTACATAAATCTTAATATCTTTTGGTTTTCATATGCTTTAAGAGAGGTACATTTCTAAATTTGTAAATGAAGTAAGGGGCCCTGATACCAACCTTCTTAAAGTAGACTGAAAGACTTCTATTGATTTCAATGTTCTATCTATTAATCCCAAAGAAAACTCTGACACTTATCCCAGTTATCTCCAGCAAAGATGTGCACTTCCTGTCCCCGCTCCATTTGTCTCCCAGCCGTAACGTCCCTGTGCAGAGCACGCACACAGTAGCCTATGCGTTTCCCTCAGAGCTATCACAGTGAACATTTTTTAGAATAGAATAGAATAATTTCAGTTGGAAGGGACCTACAACGATTATCTAGTCCAGCTGCCTGACCACTTCAGGGCTGGTGAAAAGTTAAGCATGTTGTTAAGGGCATTGTCCAAATGCCTCTTAAACATTGACAGGCTTGGGGCATCGACCACCTCTCTAGGAAGCCTGTTCCAGGGTTTGACCACCCTCTCAGTAAAGAAATGCTTCCTCATGTCCAGTCTGAACCTCCCCCGGCACAGCTTTGAGCCATTCTCATGCATCCTATCACTGGGTACCAGGGAGAAGAGATCAGCACCTCGCTCCCCACTTCCCCTCCTCAGGAAGCTGTAGGGAGCAATGAGGTCGCCCCTCAGCCTTCTCTTCTCCAAACTAGACAAGACCGAAGTCCTCAGCTGCTCGTCACAGGACATGCCTTCAGCCCTTTCACCAGCTTTGTTGCCCTCCTCTGGATGCATTTTGAGGACCTTCACATCCTTCTTAAATTGTGAGGCCCAGAACTGCACGCAGTACTCAAGGTGAGGCCGCACCAATGCTAAATACAGTGCTAAATACAGTACACTAAATACAGTAATTTTTATCAATTACTAACACCAAGTTTGCTTTCTCTCTAGAGAATCATCAGATATTTTTGTAATTATTATCCAGTATGGACAAGAATAGCAGACAGTACACAAATCACACACAGAAGAAATGCCACTGGCCCGGGGTGCCACAGCTCAGTGTCTGTACGGTACGCTGAGCAAGCCAGGAATAGTAATTTGAAAAAATATTCTTATATGTATATACAGTCTCACACTCTTCAAACTACAATATGCAGCAAAGTCAGAGGAGTATAATTATGCGTAGGCAGGATATCGGGCTTATTTTTATGATGCCCTTTGTCTGACGTACAATTATGTTGAGGCTCTGCCTTTAGTTATGGGACGTGATTCTCTACCGCAGAATAAAGCTGTCTTGTCACCAGGTCTGGTAAAATTATATTGTGACTAAGACCATCAACTTCACAGTATTTGTAATACCATTAGGTATTCTGCCTCCTTGTTGCCAGGATCTTTTTCCAAAGCATGAATATTTTTTGCTACTTTAGTCTGACTACTGATGTAAAGAGTACCATTACAGCAACTAGAGTTTGGCCTGCATATGAAAACAAGCCTATATTCCACTAAAAAGTAGGAAAAAATGTATAATCCTAAAGATAAAAGAGAAAGACTAAATGTCATGCTGACCTCCTTCTATCCCATGACCATTACTAAGCGGCCCTGCACCAAGAAAATGAACAAAAATATCACTATTGTAATGACCTTGTTTACACAGGTACCCCATGGATCCCAAATGGAAAGCATCTATCTTAGATGCTCAGTGCATGGGGTATCAGCATCAAAATCAGCATGAAAACATAACACAAGGCAAATGCTGGATCTAGAATATTAATGTATGTCAGATGTTTGCCTTTTCTGTACTTCATTAATGTACATAAATTTGATAATGGCATTAAAATGTCAGAATTTAATTGAATTAGAGTAGCCAAAGAATTGGGTTTTGTTTTAGTAAAATACAAAATTGATGCTTATACTCTCAACTATGATTAACTTTGAGGACAAGATAAGCATCTTGCATCACTTTTTGAAAGGATGCTTATGGTAACACACACTCAGTGACCTGTCACGGGTGCCCACCTTCTTCTAGGGACCCCACACAGGTAAAAGTGAACAGAGGATTGGCCCCAAAACAAGTTAAGTGGAATCATTTCTAACATCTGCTTTCAAACACAGCAATTCATTGTGTCTGAAGGGCATCATTACAGTTATTTTTCTAGCTCCTATGAAGCCTGGGGCAGTTGTAAAGAGAAAGAAAACATCCCAGTACTGCTCCAGAGAAGCAGGAGCACAGATTTATGGCATGCTTTTGCTTCTCTTCCTCCTGCAAGGCTCTCAGTCTTTCCTTTCTCCACTGACTGAATAAACATCACTGCAAACCCACAGCTGGTCCTTGGAGTTGTGTCCCAAGTCACTTGGAAGCAGCTGAGAGGAGATGGGCCAGTGAGGCCTCCCAGCGCTCCTCGTACAAGCGTCACGGGGAATCGCACCCAGGGCCTGGCGTTAGAAATGGAAACTCTGGCAGGCAAACTCCCTGCCATTTAGAAAAAGCTGGTTTCAACCAAGAGGCTCTGAGGGCTGAAAGATGAGGTCTGGATTATTCAGATACAGGTTTTCAGAGGAAAGGGAGAGCGATGGAACAGAGTGAGCAGGATTGGGCTGAAAGAAGGATGCCAAGCTGAGCCGAGGTGAAGTTGCTCTCTAACCCCAGGGAGAGCGACCCATGCCACGCTCAAAAGCGAGGGCACAGCTCTCTGCTTGGGTGGGCCTCCTGTTCCAGTACGCCAGGCTGGCTCCGGGCTCTGCGGGTCACCTGGCCAGTACAGCACACAAACTAATTAAAAACTAACTAAAGCCCGAAATCCAGTGGGCAACACAGAGAAGAGCCTAACTCCGTGGGTTGAGCCAAGCATCGCCCGGGCGGGTGGGCAGGCGGGCAGCTCCTCACAGGGCGGCCTCCCTAATTCAGTCCCGGCGCCCGTCATGACGGGGGGCGACCCGGCCGGGCAGGCCTCTTCCAGGGAGAGAGCAGCCTCCAGCCCCCTCCCCGCTGTTTAGAAGCGGCGCCCCGCGCCTCAGGGCCGACCCCAGACCCTCCCCGTGGAGGGGAAACCGCGGCGGGAGCCGGCGATCCCCCCCCGCGGCCCCACTTGCCTAGGCAGAGCCCGCTCGGCAGCGGCGGCGACCGCCCGTTAATTGGATCAAGAGCCCGGCGGAGGGGGGCGGGGAGGCGGGAGTCTCGCCGGAGCTGCCCCGCCGCCACCGGAGTACCCCGACCGCCCGGGGCGGGCCCGCCCCGCAGGGAGCTGCTGGAGGCGGGGCAGGAGCCCCTGTGTCCCGCGGCTGAAATAGGGGGAGGGCCTGGTCTGCTCCCAGCCCAGGTGGCCGCTGCTCGCTGAGCGCCCCGCCGTGCTGAGCCGCGCCGCCTGCGAGGTAAGCGGCGGGGGTTGCCTCTGCCGGGGCTCAGAGCTCGGCTCCCCCGGGCCGGGCGCCCCCCTCTGCTGCCGGAATGCCTTTCGGACCTGTTCCCCGTGGGGTGCCGGGGCTCCCGGCAGCACAACCCAGCCCGGTCCCGCCGCCGCCTCTCCGCGGCGGGCAGCGCGGCTCAGGAGGAGCTGGCAGCTGCGAGGGAAAAGTTTCCTCATGGAAAGGGGGTGGGTGGGGGAGGCGGTGCCCGGCCGGGCGCTGCCGGTGGGCAGAAGGGGATCGGGAGGCGGCTCGGCGCGGTTCGGCGTGACGCGGAGCAGAGACCCCCGGTAGGCGCGGGGGAGCGCCGGCGCTATGGGGCCGGGAGGGGCGGCGGCGGCGGGTCCGCGAAACCCGGCAGGTTATTCCCGGGGGGCTAGGGGAAGCTCCCAGGAGAGCTCCGGTCCCTCCGCGTTCCTTGCAGCCCGGCCGCCAGGCTGACCTTCACCGGGTGCCCCTCTGCCGGCTTCCCGGGAGCCGGCCTGCCGCTGCCGCCCCGTCGCTGGGGGCTGCGGAGGCTCCCCCTTCCTCCGGAGGCAGCGCCTCCGCGCCGTGGCGGGGACAGGGGCCCCTTTGTGCCGGATCCGTGTTGAGCCGCTTCCCACTCTGAAACCGGAGCCGCGGGCGCTGGCAGCGCTGTGGCGGAGGGGGGTAAAGCGGATTCCCAGGACCCCCTGGGGGAAGGGGCCTCGCTGGGGCTCAGGCTCGGGGAGCTGCACCCCCTTATCTCAAGGGGGTCCATGTTGTTGGTCTATGAGCCGGGCTCCTGACGGCCGGAGTGAGGAGTACGGCAAATGGGACAGTCCTGGCCTTGCTCGTTCTCTTCCTCCCTTCTTTCTGCCGACAGCAGCCTTGGTGTCAGGGAGGGGAGAGCGAGGCGTGGGGCGGTCAAGGGGTGCTGCCTGTGGTGGTGTTGCCTGGTCCCTGGGAGGCTGCTGGGGTTACCGTGTCCTCTCTGGCTCAGGGCAGGAAAAAGCTGATAAACATGGAGGGTATTAGTGGGCCTGAACATACAGCACTTGAGAAGACAGTCTATGATTTGTCGCTGCACGCAGGAGGAGGGATCTGCGACCTCCGCAAAGCTATCGATAAGTGAAGCTAGCGTGGCCCAAACACGTTAACCCGTTTCACCGCTTTCTGTGCCAACTATGTGTTCTTTGCTTGCTTCAGTTCTTCAGGCTTGCAGAAGGCTCAGAGGTTGGTGGTGAGGGGGAGGTTAGCTGACCACCTCTGTACACTTGCTCCTGGCCCCAGGAAGTACTCTGGCCTTTTCCTTCACTCTTTAACCCTCTTTACCCAACTGGTATTCCCTACCTCCTGAAATAGGAGATGAGCCTCTCTGCCCTTCAAATCAACCACTGGTCTAATTTGCACAAAGGAATTCCTGATATGATGGTAATTGACTGCAGTACAGAACCCTAGCAGAGCCTTCCACTCCACCCTGGAATTCAAATGTCACCAAGAAGTCACTAAGCCTTATGACGACTCAAGTCATTCTTGGTGTGTAATGGGAGCAATATGCACAACTGCAGTGTGTGGGCTAAAATGACAGGGTCCAGATACTCCTCGCTCCAGGTGTGAGCTGGTCTCTGGGTGGAGTCAAAGTGGAACTTCTCCCCTTGCTTTGCATAACTAGGCACATTCTTTTGGGCAAGGATTCACCTTTCTGTGAAGCGCACAACGTGCTCTGTGTGAGAGGGAGTCTGTTCCACTTTGACAGTGCTTTGTGTAATTTATGGTATTTCACTAGAAGTTCCCTAAAATATTTGCCAGATTGTCCTTTGAGTTGCAGCTTGGAACAGGATGAATGTGTAAGCTGGATCAGCTGCTTGCTGCCTTCCCTATTCTGTGCCTGCTGTATTGTATTGCTTTATTGGCTTTTTTTTTTTCTTTTTCTGACCTATGAGTTTGAGCTTCTGGCTTGCCTGCACTTGTTCAAGTGAAGACTGTCTTCTTCTCAGGCTGTAAAAAGCAGTAGCTTCAGTGTGTCAGCTATGTATAGGCCTGAGAACAACTGCCCACCTGGAACTCCATTATCAAATGTCAGTGAGTGAATAAGAATTGTGGGTGACTGGACTGTGCCAAAATGCCGCAGGTCCTTGGCAGACTGTGTGTGTAACAAAGTCATAAAAGCCAGAAAATCTTACGGACCAAAATTAATTTCCTCACAGGACAATGACTGGTGCTTTTAGTTATTTTAGGTAATTGTGGATTATACAAGAGCTAGCCTGAATCTTCTGGGCTTTCCCTGGATGATCATGAGTTTCCAAAAAAAGAAAAAAAATATAGGCATGATAGATATCTATCTTTTTTAACTCGACAGTACAGTCAGGTATATTTGTAATGTGACTGCTTTTCTTAGGACATGCAAAACTGTGAGAACACATTAGTCACTACACCAGGGGCATCGTGAGCTTTTGTTAGGACCTCATGTGATATCACTGAGCATGGCAAATACTATATATTCTTTATTCTGGCCATGTTGTGGGCTGAAGATTATTCAGTTGTTTGAACTATTTGGTCTGTGTCATGGCTGGCATCCAGGGATTGAACTGGGGACCTCAAAAGCTAAAAGCATCTGCCTGTAGCGTGAGTGGAAAAAGCTATGCTCTTGATCAGAGGGCATTAATAAACTGCCTCTATTTTTGCCATCAGCTGATCAGTGATCTGTGAATTTGGGTTGCTCTTGAGAGTTCATGGGGAAATGCCTAAACAATAGGAGAGCTGTTTAAGCCCTTTGAGGGACTCTTATCTTTTTAAAACAGACTTTGTGATCAGGCAAGCTATTTTATCGCTAGTTACTCAGCATGATGGGTGTAGAGGGTACTGTATGACAGGGAACTGTGTCAGATAGATTAAAAAAAAAAAAAAGCGTTAATATCTTAGTCTGCGGCCTTAGTGGGTGGGACAGAAAACAGTGACTACTGTATCTGGAAGTTTTCATGAAAAATTTGGGATTTTGCTCTTTGAAGAATAACAAAAGAATTTTGCATCCTTTGAGCAGTTAAGGAGGTGTTTGAGGCAGCTTTTTGTCTCTGCCTTGTGGCATGGTGACCACTGTAATTTAACATCCACATGTACTCTGACTGTCTGGGCACAAGTTTTTCCAGCAGCACAAAGTGTAATGTCAATGCAGAGCCTGGTGCATCCTCTGCTGTAATCATCCAGCTTTATTTCAGTGACTGGTACAATAGTTTCATGTTCCTTCAAGCCAAAATGTGGGCTGAAGCTGGGCACTGCTATAAGGCAATATGCGTGACTGGCATCCTAATCACATTTCAGCCTTCAGTGGTTTCTCCTCACTGTGAATAGCACGATGGGAAAGAGCCTTTCAGACTTGTGATAGTCAGAATTTGTGTGTTAAATCTGGTGGTTGTCACTGGGCGTTGTAGTTTGTTGAAGAGGCACGTGAGAGATCTCCATGGTACCAAGGGCCTAGATCCAGAGGCATTAGGCTTGTGTAGGATTTTATGCTTCTCTATCGTAGCAGACTGTTTATCGCAACCCATCAGTAAGTTTTTCCAGGCTAGAAGAATTAGAATTGCTGCAGGCAACCCACAACTAACAGTGTTAGCAAGTCTTCAGCCTCCTCAGTCCTGTCCATGCTATGAGGTTGCCCAAGCTGTGTGTCTTCTGTTTGCAGGAAGATATGGTACTTGTCTCCTGGGCTGTTGGGGACATGGTCAGTCTTTTCAGTCACCTAAGGTGATTATCTGTTGGCAGTAACTTTCTCCTCTCCCTCAGTATCCCTGTTGCTGAGCCAAACCTCTCCAGTTCCTGCGCGTGCTGAGCCATCAGCTGCAGCACTACTGTGTAGAGTAGGCTTGCTGCCTGTCTCTGACAAGGGCAAAAAGCTTTCATGGAGGATTGGGAGAAGATGCAGCATATTTCCCTTTCTGAATGATTCTAGGTATTTATTTTTGCTTCTTGGTGTTTTCAGCCAGCTCCTCCTTGTCCTAGGACTGCTGACCTGTGGAAACCTGTGTAAAAGTCTGCTGTTGAGTCCAGCAGGTTTCTGCCCCAATGCAAGCAAAAAATGGGGGTTGAGGTGTGGGATAGGAGCTGCTTCAGGAAGCCATTAGGGGGGAAATAAAACCCACTGGATTGCTCTGCTGGTGCTTCCTGTTTTTAAAAAGCCTCCCAGTGTTCTTTCCTCACATGTCAGGTTGAGTCCTGAGGATCAGAAACTGAGATCATTGCTTTGGGCAATGGGCTGGGAAAGCAAATGACATTCCAGTGATGCTGAACAGTTAAAAATCTATTCTGTAATGTGTGTCCTTTGGGCTGACTGTCCCATTTGCTCATGTTCTCCTGGAGTCTTGTTGATAACATCTGTGATATGAAGTGATTTATATAAATAATCCTGTTCTTTAGCTTGGGATCCAGAAATTTATTTGAAGAGGCACTACTGATACCACAGAACTGATTCTGTGCAGGTAGTATGAAAATAGATAAAAGTTGCTCCGTGGCATACAGGATAATGAACTTCAAGAAGAATGTGCGAAGTATGAATATCCATGGTGCAGGCCAGTTCCTAATGGCTGCCCTACTTCAATCTTTTTATCTGTGTGTATCTCTGGGAAGGAGCTCAGAAAGGCATATGAGTATCTTTAGGAATGGAATACCTACAAAGTGATTGAATCTGCCAAACTCTTGAATCAGCAGATGCTACAAAGGGAATCTAAGTTACTGAATATTCTCTCCAGTCCACAGAGCAAACAATGCTTTTCTTTTTATATGCCTGGTCCCATAAAAGACTGTGTGAAATGACTCTCTGTTAAAAGCTGGTCTATAGTCCTGCCAGTTCGTATGGTAACTTCTAGTTATGCAGTATGGTCTGCCTTCTAGTTTCAGTTGTTCTTTGTTGTTTAGATTTTCCTGCAAGGAAGCATTTGAGTAAACCTAGCTCTGGTGACAAAAGGTGAACAAAGAGTCTTGCCATCAAGATAGAGGAACTGACCACAATGTGGAACAGAAGCAATGGGTGTGATGCTTTACCTCATTCTTCTCCTTTACCATAAGAGATGTCCTAACACTCAATCTTACCTTATTCAGCTCTTGCTTTGAAAAGTTGATTGTACTCCCTTCTACAGCCTTTTTGGGACTCAGAGCTGTGTAGGGAACTGGATGAACTTTAGAAACACCTTGATGATGATCTTTCAGGTTCTTGTCTGCATTATATGAACATCTGGAAGGAAAGTATTCACATAATAAACAGTTTTAGTAAATCAGTTTTACCAAGTAAAACTAGAAACCTGTTTGATGAAACGAGAGATAAAGAAATGCAGTACTTTGAATTAATTGGCCATATGATTGCCACACACTTGATCTGAACAACAAAATACTTGCCAATCCTATCTCCCATTCCCCCTTCCTCAGAAGACAGCTAATGGAAAAGACAACTATTGGTAAAGTGAAGCCAGAAGTTGCAGAACTGCAGCTGGGTTAACAAAAGCAAACCAACCAAACAAAAAAAACCCCAACACAAAACAAACATGCTATGATTTCCAAATAGGAGGAAGGGGCAGAGAAGGCTGATTGGAGACATCTGACTATTGTGCAGTCTAGTGAAGCAAGAAACTACCAGAAGCTCAGTATCAGAATGAAGCTAACTGGCTTGTGGCTCCCCTAAAGGTTGTCTGATTGCATTGATTGCAGCCTGCTTCCTTAAGACTTCTTAATGCATTCAAGTAAACTTGATCTGTGCTCTGGGGGTTGCAAGGTGACTCAATCACAGGAGGAGAATATTCCATTGACAGGGACTTACAGGAGTTTGCACTCCCCCCTGCCCCAGAAACAGCCCCCCATCATCACCCCCCATTATTTCTCTCTTCTTTGCCTAAGGTTGGATGAGGCTGGAGCATTTTGTTCTGTTTTGTTCACTGCTGTTCACGTAAAGATCTGAACAAAATAAACTTCTTTACTCGAAGCCTGGTTGGAAGTGGGTGGACTGGCTCAGCCTGCTATTGTGATGAGTTACCTTTACTAAGTTATAGGCAACTGTGTTACAGGATGGACTACTGATCTTGTCTTGCCAGTCACTGAGTGCAGGAAAGAAGTGACCAGGTGAAATGTAGATTAAATCCTGGTAAAACTGTCCACATTCAGTGCAGATTGGGATTGCTGAGGAGGGGTATAGTGGCTTTGGCTGAAGCTTTAAACACCTGTTTATCAATGATTTAGGAAGAAATAGCTTCCAGTTGTTTGGGATTCCTTCTGATTAAAAGGGAAGTGCTGATTGCATGTATTTGCTGGCAAGCTTGGTGTTTATTTGCAGAGACTGATGCAGCAGGGTAGGAAGTACCCAGCAAGGAAGCAAGCAAGCAAGTGAAGAGGCTCAGGGAGTGGGACAGTAGAGATTACAGGTTCTCAACATTTGCATGTGTTAAAACTTTGCCCTGAGAGAGGGGTAAGCCAGGGAGTGTGAGAACTGGGAAGTGGGCATGCTGACTAGTGTGTGGAACAGGAGCTATGCTATTCACAGGGCTAAGAAAGTAGGCTTGTGTAGTGCTGTTCCTGGTAGCTTGGATGTGTGTCTATTTATTAAGCTATCCTCTTCTCATATTTGTAGATGCCTGCTAAATACATAGACAAAGCATACACATCAAGATTGAACATACCAAATAAACATGGCCTGTTGCCCTGCTGGAGTACGGTACCCTATGGTCCAGCGCTGATTTCCTTCCTCCTTTAACTATGTGGATATTGAGATTATAATCAAACTTTTCATAGGAAGAACAACTGGGGAAAACATAACACAGACCTTGATAGCCCAATACATTCCTTCATTAACATTGTCTCATATTGGTGTGTTAACCAGGATAGATCTGTTCTTGTAATACTAAAGATCTCCTACATCACATTGGAAAAGAAAGCAGACTTTTCTTCCTTTTCTCGGTGAAACAATTTCAGCCTGGTAAAGCTACGTCAGTCAGGAATCTTAACCCTTAGATCAGCAGCAGTGTGTTGGTAGAAGCCTGACCCGTAGCCTTGGCCTCTGGGAACCTGACAGGGAATAGCCAATAAATGGGGAAAGTATTTAATTCTGAATTAACATTTTGAAAACTTGGGGTAATGCATAGAGGGATGTCCATCTTCAGTATGGTAGCTTGGTCTGAATGTGGAGAAGACCAATATAAAGAAGCTGTGGTCTGAAATAGGAGAGTAATAAAGCAGCACGTAGACTCAGGAGGTCAGCCCCTTAAGTGGAACAGGATCTTGTCTGTATTTTAGTGCTTTGGTATAATCGTGGAGATTTTTGTTAGTGCACAGCCACATGATCTCTAGAGAATCATTGTGTGGGAGACAGGCTTCTGTTACAGGCTTGCATGTAGCTGAAGTGACCTTTGTGTGTAGTTACTGTTCTGCCTGATGTCTCTCTGACCTCTCTCGGGCTGGAGATACCAGCTGAAATCTTGCTCGAAACTGCATTAGGCAGCCCTGGCAGGCTTCAGTCTGTAGGGAGTGGCTGGGAAACAGTGGCTCTTAGTCCCTTTCCCAGTCAGGTGACTACCAAGGGTGTGACCACAGCAATAAGATAAATATCTCTAAGGGAAGTTTTGGAGGATCTTCATGTTACTTGGCATCCTCTCTAGCTGTAGAGAAGAGCTGGCCCCTCCTCAGAAAGGTGAGTACACCTGTAAATAGCAATCCTCCTATGTAATGGCAGTGGAGAGCATGTTACTGGGCATCATTAGTCTGGTTCAGAGCTCCAGAGGATGTGTACCTCCAGAGATGAGTGAGCCTGGAAAGGACACCCTGTCCCATACCCTGTTCCATTCTCTCCATCAGGGATCTTCCTAGCACTGCTGTACCAGTAGCAATCCAGTTTGTTACACTGCTGAAGTCATGTGGAACCTCCTGGCTCCAGCTCTCTCGTTCCATTCTGAGAAGCTAACAGAAAAAAATAAAGAGTTTTCACATCTGTTGTTCTGTAAGGGGAGGGGGCTGACATCCTTTTGTGTATTTGGATTGTGCAGATTGAAATGTTTATCTGCAAACTACACCAGAAGTGCCCTGGAGTGAAAACAATACCTTCACCACTGCCTGCTGTACAGGAAAAGTGACTGGGAATCAGACAGGTTGGTCACAGAAATCTCACATTGCTGCCTCGTGGTGTTAGTTGTTGTCTTGTCGGTTAGTAGCAGCCCATTCCTGATTAAAACTCTTGCTTAGCTTGGCTTTAGCACCTATATAGAAATTGGTCCATAATAAAAATGTGCCTCCACCAAAGCCCCAGTTACTAGATAAATATAACGCAACTTGTTCCTGCATGTGTCTACATCCAGCACTCGCTGTTGCACTTGGGAAAGGGGAGAGGAGTTGGGCAGAAGGCCTTGTCTGGCACAGTGTACAGGTTCTGTTTCTGTGGGTGAATTCCCGCAGGGATGCATGCAACCAGCCCTTTGAGCATTTGTAGACTTCAGAGCCTTGTTCTTGGCAAACTTAGGAAAACAATTGCTCACAAGGAGTCTCAGGAGGCAGTCGAGCAATGCACAGAAGTGATGCCTTGGGCATTTGGGGGCTGGAAGTATTGGAGTGTGGTGTAGAGGGAAGAGGATCTCTGTGGTTTACCTGCCTTAGGGAAAGGTTTCTGAAGTGGAGAAGCGTGATTATTACTATTGAGCCTGGAAGTTTTATTTGCAGATCAGGACCCTGTTGTACTTGTGTTGTGCAAACATGAAACAAAAAGACACCTTGTAGCGTGTTGCCAGATTTCACATGTGTTTTTGAAAGGGAAGGTTTTGGGCTGAGGGCAGGGATCTGTGGTCTGAGATGTGTGACTGACTGGAGCAGGGGTGAGATTAACAACATGGTTAAAGGTGGAAACAGCTCTGCCATGACAAGCCCTCTGGTATTTCCTTGAGTGGAGCTCAGTTCTAGTGAGGCAGTCATGAGCCATTCTACCTTTTTGCAGCTAAAGACCAAGAGACATTTTTTGATAACTTAATAGGGAGTTGATAGCAGGTGTGGTCGTATGTTGGTCATAAGTGAGAGCAGGTATTTGGGGGAAAGGAGTAACACTACTAGCTGAAAGGGTTGTAGCTCTGCAGAAATCTCCTTTGCATGGTTCAGTTTGTCTATCTGATGTTGCTTGTTGTAGTGGTGTCTGTGATGCCTTTGCCCATAATCTTGTGGAGGTGTGAAGCAAATAGAGGTGTAGTCACTCTCTCTCCTCCTTCAGACAGCTTGTCTTGCAGGAGCTGCAGTGAGGTCTCAAGTGGATCTTAACTGTGATAGCTAAAAGAGGAAGGTGAGAAGGTAGGGATAAATATTCCTTTGCCCTGCAAATATGATTTACTAGATAGC